>NW_011888817.1:904413-905932 GCF_000151845.1 Pteropus vampyrus | reverse complement strand
CTGAGCTCCCAGCAGCATCGGTACAGCTGACCACCCTTTCTTCCTGAACACACTTCCTTCGCGTCCTCACTTGGTGTCCTCTCTCAGTGGCCACGCACCTCAAGCTCCTTTGCTGAGTTCTCCTTATCTCCTTGACCTTGAGCTGTGGGAGTCCCCCACTCTCCCTTGGTGATCTCATCCAGGCTCTTAGCTTGAAATACCGTCTTATAAGCTAATGGCCTCCAAATTCTATCTGTAGCCTGGACCTCTCCTCTGAATTCCAGACTCTTTTCCTGCTCTCGGCTTAGAGGTCAAATAAACTTCTCAAAATTAAAATGACCAAACCAGGGATGGCCACACCAGCCTCCCAGTTACTCAGGCCAAGAACTTGAGCATCCATCTTGACTCCTGTCTTTCCCTCACACCCTTAACCAATCTGAACCCATTCACGTCAGCTCCGCGTGCGATGAGACCCAGGACCTGACCCTTCTCACCAAGGCCACGGTTCCCACTGTGGTCCAGCCACTTTACATCTCACCTGGATGTAGTAGTCTCCTTACTGCTCTCCCTGCCTGTGCCCTGGGCCCTACTCAGTCCATTCTCAGCATGGGGACCCTTTTAGAAGGTAAGTCCAATCATGTCCCTTCAGTGGCTCCCTGTCATAGTCTGTTCGGGCTGCTATAACAAAATACCATAGACTGGGTGGCTTATAAATAACAGAAATTTATTGCCCACAGTTCTGGAGGCTGGGAAGGCCAAGATCAAGACGCTGGCAGATTCAGTGTCTGCTGAGAACCTGCTTTGTAGTTCATAGATTCATCTTCTCACTGTGTCCTGATGTGGTGGAAGGGGCTCTCTGGGGTCTCTTTCATAAAGGCACTAAACCCATTCATGAGGGCACCACCCTTATGACCTACTCACCTCGCAAAGGCCCCACCTCCCAACACCATCACGTTGGGGATTGAGTTTGAACACGTGACTTTGGGAGAGACATTAACATTCAGTCTGGAATACTCCCCATGGCCTGCTCGGCCTCAGCTGGGCTGCTCCTGGGCCTGGCTGACCTCCTTCCCTATAATTCCCCCTCAACGTGATCACCGCACCCTGACCTTCTCTCTGTTGCACTGACCGGCCAGGCCCGCTCCTACCTAAGTGTCCTCACACGGGCTGTTCCCTCAGCCGGGAATGTTCTTCAGATGCCCACAGGCCCCCTCATCCCTCTCTCCACATCTTTCCTCAAAGGCCACCTTCTCAGAGCTGCTTGCTGATCACCCCATTGACAACTACGCCTTTTCCACTCTGTACCTGCGCTCTACTGTAACAAATGATCACAAACAGTGGTTTAAAACAACAACAAAGATTTATCATCTCACCATCCCGGAGGTCAGAAGTCTAAAATAGGTCCAGAGGGCTGTATTCCTTTCGAAGGCTCTAGGGGAGAATCCGTTTCCTTGCCTTTTCCACCTTGGCCTGTTAGGAACCAGGCTGCACAGCAGGAGGTGAGCAGTGGGTGAGTGAAGCTTCATCTGTATTTGCAGCC
>NW_011888817.1:900237-903628 GCF_000151845.1 Pteropus vampyrus | reverse complement strand
GGAGAGACATTAACATTCAGTCTGGAATACTCCCCATGGCCTGCTCGGCCTCAGCTGGGCTGCCCCTGGGCCTGGCTGACCTCCTTCCCTATAATTCCCCCTCATCGTGATCACCGCACCCTGACCTTCTTTCTGTTGCACTGACCGGCCAGGCCCGCTCCTACCTAAGTGTCCTCACACGGGCTGTTCCCTCAGCCGGGAATGTTCTTCAGACGCCCACAGGCCCCCTCATCCCTCTCTCCACATCTTTCCTCAAAGGCCACCTTCTCAGAGCTGCTTGCTGATCACCCCATTGAAAACTACGCCCTTTCCACTCTGTACCTGCGCTCTACTGTAACAAATGATCACAAACAGTGGTTTAAAACAACAACAAAGATTTATTATCTCACCATCCCGGAGGTCAGAAGTCTAAAATAGGTCCAGAGGGCTGTATTCCTTTCGAAGGCTCTAGGGGAGAATCTGTTTCCTTGCCTTTTCCACCTTGGCCTGTTAGGAACCAGGCTGCACAGCAGGAGGTGAGCAGTGGGTGAGTGAAGCTTCATCTGTATTTGCAGCCGCTCCCCAGCGCTAGCATCACCATCTCGGCTCCACCTCAGATCATCGGGCATTAGATTCTCATAGGAGCACCAGTCTCTGGTGCCAAAAAGGGACCGCTGTTCTAGAGGCTGCCTAAATTTCTAGGCTCATGGCCTCTTCCTCCGTCTTACCTTTAAAGCTAGCAGTGTAGCATCTTCTCTCTCTGACCTCCCATCTCCCTCTTATGAAGACCCTGTGATTACCTTGGGC
This sequence comes from Pteropus vampyrus, assembly GCF_000151845.1. Lineage (NCBI taxonomy): Eukaryota > Metazoa > Chordata > Mammalia > Chiroptera > Pteropodidae > Pteropus > Pteropus vampyrus. Next base: position 902,842 of record NW_011888817.1, on the reverse strand, counting down.
CCACCTGGATAACCCAGGGTAATACACTCATCTCAAGATCCTTCACTTAATCCCATCTGCAAAATCCTTTTTGCCACGTAAGGTGACATATCCACATATTTCACAGGGATTAGGACTTGGGCATCGACCTACCACATCTTCTGATAAACCATATTTTCCTTCTTTATTTGTTTATCATCTGTCTTCTTGAGGGCAGAATTTAGATTCCTCCAGGAGGATTTTCATCTGTATCTCCAGTGGCCAGGACTATTCATGGCTAGTATTAGATGCTCAATAAATACCGTAGACCCTTGAACAACGTGGGTTTTAGGGGTGCCAACACCCTTTGCAGTCAGAAGTCCATGTGTAGCTGAAGTTGGCCTTCCACACACACAGCTTTCCAACTGCAGATGAAAAATACTTGTTTTTGATTGATTGAATCCTCAGATGCAAAACCCAGGAATATGGAGGACCGACTGTATATTTATTGAAAAAAGTCCATGTATGAGTGGACCTATGCAGTTTAAACCCATATTCTTTAAAGGTCAGCTGTGTATTTTGAATAAACATCTGTTGTTTGGGTTATAGCTGTGTTTGATCTTCAAATATATGCCACCAGTAACAATGACTGCTGTTTGAAAGCACCTGCCATCTATGTGGCAGGCAGTGTTGACAATGTCTGGGGTGGCTTTGAGAAGGGTATTGGGCAGCTCCCAACCCAGGCAGGCTGATAGCAGCTGTACTCCCGTTCCATCAGCCATTTTTCTGTAGGATGCTTCAGTGCAATTCAGTTTAATTCTTTGATGTTTATTGATTCCTAAGGTGGAAGGTTTGGTTCCGCCCTGCCACTCCAGGAGATGTCTAGAAAGAGCCTCATCGAGCTCAGATTTGAGCCAGAGATTCATCTTCAGTCTGGCAAACAGTATTTTGTTACCATGGCGACCGAACTTCTAAAAAAACGGATGTCAAGTAACATGAGGATCCTAGTGCTCATAGCAACCGCCATTCTGCGTATTTTGGGAGAAAATGTGTCTTGCTTTCTTCCTGTCTGTGAGTTGGGGAGGGGGAAGGTGAAGTCAGCGGTAGCAGGTTTTTTCCTAGAATTGGTGAGACACAGAAGTTTTTGGCCATAATAGGTTCAGAGGCTGGCCCCCTCCCCCAGTGTAAAAGCAACGCTTTTCTACAAGGTCACGTAACCAATGCCTTCCCCCCAATGCTAGGAAGGAGATCAGTCTCCTGTCTCTCCCTTCTCTAATGCTGCTGTAATCCCTGGAGACTTGCTTGGGCTCTACCAGGGATGTACATGGAACACACACACACACACACACACACACACACACACACACACACACACCTGTGGGCTGAGGATTTGACAGGTGTAGGCATCGCTATTCATCCATTCTTCCATTTATTTATTCATGCACTTCCTCAGTAAACATTCACCAAGAGCTTACTATGTGCCAGATCCTGTACTGGGGCCTCAGAGGCAAATAGGATATGATTCAGGATGTGATCCTCACTCCCCAGCCCAGAATCTTGCAAAGGAGATAAGTAAACACATAGATTACCCTGCAGCTTGAAAGAAAGAAGCGTGCACAAGGCATGGGAAGGAAGGGAGTGATTAACTCTGGTGGAGGCGTAGGCGAGGGGTGGAAATCAAACAACCCAGTTTCGGTTTAGGTTCCTTCATGGAAAAGATTGGCCGAAGTATATCCATTCGAGGAAGATTTAAGAAAAGGTCTCTAACAAGTTTCTCAAAGGCGTGGCCTCAAACCGAAGATGCACACTTCCCCCATTATGATGTTTCTGAAATCAGGATGTGTCTTAGGATCAATATATGTGTTTAATAAAATGTTTCTTTCCCTACTCCCAAATAAGCTGATGGTATGTCTTAGTATCAAGGAAACACGAGATTTTCCTTTTCACATTCCCAATACTCATTAGTAATTAAGCCTCAGAGAATCTTCTTGGCTTCATACTCTTGCTCACATTTCCTCCCCGAAGTGTGGCCTTTCCCATTAGAGGCAGGGTATGGGTCCAGTGAGAAGGATTTCGAGGGGCTTCTCTGCACTGGGTGGCAGCTCAGTGTTTAAGAGCATGGGTTCTGGAGCCAGCGTGCCTGGGTTCACTTCACATCCAGGCTCTGTCACTTCCTAGCTGTGTGGCCCTCTCTCTGGGCCTCACCTTCTTTGTTTGTAAAATCATAATGTTATATACCTTTAGGGCTGATTGTCCTTCTAGTCAACCATTCAGCAAGTATTTACGAATCATCTACTATGTGTCAGGCACTATTGAAGAGCTGGAAATGTGGAAATGGACAAAACACAGACAATCTCTGCCCTTGTGACCTTACATTCTATGGCAGACCAATGATAAACATACAAATTATGAAAATATAGTACCTTACATGGTAATAAGCACTCTGGAGAAAAATGATGGGGAAGTGGGTAGGGACAGCTTGTACAGGGGAGTTAGAATCACAGTTGAGATTAGGTTCATTTGGGAGTAACAAAAAAGCCAAAACAACCATGGCTTAAAAAAGACAACGTTCATTTCTCTACTATAGATGTAGAAAATGCAGTGTGGTTTCATAACCACTGGAGACCCAAGCTCTGTTTATCTTGTT
>NW_011888817.1:895410-900187 GCF_000151845.1 Pteropus vampyrus | reverse complement strand
TAGGTTCAGAGGCTGGCCCCCTCCCCCAGTGTAAAAGCAACGCTTTTCTACAAGGTCACGTAACCAATGCCTTCCCCCCAATGCTAGGAAGGAGATCAGTCTCCTGTCTCTCCCTTCTCTAATGCTGCTGTAATCCCTGGAGACTTGCTTGGGCTCTACCAGGGATGTACATGGAACACACACACACACACACACACACACACACACACACACACACACACCTGTGGGCTGAGGATTTGACAGGTGTAGGCATCGCTATTCATCCATTCTTCCATTTATTTATTCATGCACTTCCTCAGTAAACATTCACCAAGAGCTTACTATGTGCCAGACCCTGTACTGGGGCCTCAGAGGCAAATAGGATATGATTCAGGATGTGATCCTCACTCCCCAGCCCAGAATCTTGCAAAGGAGATAAGTAAACACATAGATTACCCTGCAGCTTGAAAGAAAGAAGCGTGCACAAGGCATGGGAAGGAAGGGAGTGATTAACTCTGGTGGAGGCGTAGGCGAGGGGTGGAAATCAAACAACCCAGTTTCGGTTTAGGTTCCTTCATGGAAAAGATTGGCCGAAGTATATCCATTCGAGGAAGATTTAAGAAAAGGTCTCTAACAAGTTTCTCAAAGGCGTGGCCTCAAACCGAAGATGCACACTTCCCCCATTATGATGTTTCTGAAATCAGGATGTGTCTTAGGATCAATATATGTGTTTAATAAAATGTTTCTTTCCCTACTCCCAAATAAGCTGATGGTATGTCTTAGTATCAAGGAAACACGAGATTTTCCTTTTCACATTCCCAATACTCATTAGTAATTAAGCCTCAGAGAATCTTCTTGGCTTCATACTCTTGCTCACATTTCCTCCCCGAAGTGTGGCCTTTCCCATTAGAGGCAGGGTATGGGTCCAGTGAGAAGGATTTCGAGGGGCTTCTCTGCACTGGGTGGCAGCTCAGTGTTTAAGAGCATGGGTTCTGGAGCCAGCGTGCCTGGGTTCACTTCACATCCAGGCTCTGTCACTTCCTAGCTGTGTGGCCCTCTCTCTGGGCCTCACCTTCTTTGTTTGTAAAATCATAATGTTATATACCTTTAGGGCTGATTGTCCTTCTAGTCAACCATTCAGCAAGTATTTACGAATCATCTACTTGTGTCAGGCACTATTGAAGAGCTGGAAATGTGGAAATGGACAAAACACAGACAATCTCTGCCCTTGTGACCTTACATTCTATGGCAGACCAATGATAAACATACAAATTATGAAAATATAGTACCTTACATGGTAATAAGCACTCTGGAGAAAAATGATGGGGAAGTGGGTAGGGACAGCTTGTACAGGGGAGTTAGAATCACAGTTGAGATTAGGTTCATTTGGGAGTAACAAAAAAGCCAAAACAACCATGGCTTAAAAAAGACAACGTTCATTTCTCTACTATAGATGTAGAAAATGCAGTGTGGTTTCATAACCACTGGAGACCCAAGCTCTGTTTATCTTGTTCCCCTGCTATCCTCAACATCCAGCGTCTAACCTCATGGTCCAAGATAGCTGCTGAAGCTCCAGCTATCTTGACTGAATTCCAGCCAGCAGGAAGAAGATGTGCCTCTTTCCCTTTAAGAACATTCCCTAGAAGTTCAATGTGACACTTCTCTTTCCTCTCCTTTGTCCAGAACTTAGTCAACATGGTTGTACCTCTGCAAGGAGGTCTGGGAAATGTAGTTTCCATGTGCCCAGCTGAAAATGAGAGGTTTTATTACCAGGAAAGAATGGAAGGAACAAACATTGGGGTATAATTAGCTGTCTCTGCCACAGGTTATCACAGGGATTTGATTAGATAAGGCATACAAAGGATTTGGCATAGAATAAGCACTCAGTAAATATTAGCTATATTTCAACATAAGTTTTCTTGACTGGGGAGCTATTTGTATGTTGTAAATATTGAGCAAATGGGGAAATGGGGGTTCAAGGGTCTTAAGTGACTGACTGGTGGCCACAGAACTGAAAGGTGGCAGATCTTATCTGAGGGACATGGAGTGGATCTGCCTGGAAAAGAGCGAGGGTGGGGGCTATGGGGGTGGATGTGTCAGGGATGACGCTAAGGAGTCCTTGAGATCCTGGGGACCATGCTCTATATGACTTGAGTTTCTGGATCCAGCCAACCCTGACCTTTTCAGTTATTTGAACCAATGTGTTCTACGTTTTGCTTAAGTACATTATAGCTGGGGTTCTGCACTTGCCACTGAGGGAGCCCTCATCAGTGCAGTTAGTTTTTTTAAATCTATGTAACTGTTAGGATGCTCTTGGGGGTGGTACTTACCAATGGCCAATTCACTGGGATTACACAATGCGGTTTATCATCTCACTGACAATAAGTTCAAAAATGGAGTGTCTTCAGGTACAGTTTGATCAAAGCTCTGGCTCCACTTCTCTCTGATTCTCTTAGCTTTGCCCTTCTCCGTGTGTTGGTCTTGGTGGCAGCAACATGGCTTCGACAGTTGCATTACCTCCAGATACACTGGTCAAAGGCACTGTCTCTTTCAGTCTGTGCTTATTCAGAGAAGACTTCCTTGAAGTCCCTCAGCAGACCTTCCCTCCTAGCTCATTGGCCAGAACTCAGTCATAAGCTCGTTCCTAAGCCAGTCCCTGGCAACGGGAACAGGGCCACCATGATTGGCTGAGGCTTAGGCCAAGGCTCACCCCCCTGCAGTCCCACAGAGGTTCCCACATTTCTCCCTTTCTCTCCAGTATCTATAGTCTTTTTTTTTTTCAAGTTCCATTCCACCCACCTCACATAGAAACAGCTTCCTCCCGTCTTGAGGAAAAGCTGACTTAGCTCTCTTTCTGGCCACCATAATGTTTCTTCCTTTCATCAGAGTTAGGTGAGCTCTTGGTTGTCAGAATTCAAAGGAAGTTACTGAGATATGCAGAAAAGCTCCCATATCCAGCTTCTTCCTCAGGATGGACAAAGGCTCAGGATGGCAGAACCAGGGCCAAGGAGGGGAAGCGCCAGCAATACCAGATAGTTGACAATAGACTTCTTGGGAGGTAGTGAGTTCTCTGCCAAGGGAATTGTTCAGGCAAAGTCCTATGTCCTTCTCTGAGTCAATGTAGAAGACTTCTCCTATTGGGAGTGAGTTTGAAATGGGCTTGTTCATTCATTCACTTATTTATTCAACAAATATTTATTGAGCACCTACTATATACCAAACACCGGGCTAAATACTGGGAATGTAGCAGTTAATAAGACAGATACAACTTCCAGGCTCATTCAGCTTAGAATTTATCAGGGTAGATAGATCTTAAATGAATAATTGTACACATAAGTATATAATCACAGGTGTGGTAGAATGACCCCCAAAGTTGTTTCAGGTCAAAGATTTATGATTCTGTATGTAAAATACTTAACTCAGTGCCTGGCACATAGCAGATGTTCAGTAAATGATACTACTATTGTTATTCCCTAACCATAGGAACCTATGGCAATGTTGTTTTCCTCCCTCGAAATGCTGTATTATTAATGTCTCTGTATTACTCATTTGCCATTCAGCCTTAGTTTAATTACTAAACTTTTCTTTTATCTTGTGACTACAGTAAACATTTTTTTTAGAAACTACAGTATCACCTACTAAATGATGCTGAACAGATTTAACTGGTTAAAAACAATTGTTCAAATTCATCCACTTCCTTGCCCATGTTTTGCAAGCCGAGAACATAAATAATAAAAGGAGAAGACTTCCTAATACATCTACAGCCGTTTCCCACGTATCAGTTTATCTAGGCCGGCAGCAGTCAGTGAAGAAACGGGGATGTTATTTTCTTTTCCGGCCGAGAAAACGAAGGCTCAGAATGGCGAAGGGGGAGAATGTCTTAATCTCCTATTTTCCGGTAGCTTGAGTAGAATCCCAGCCGGAAGACACCTGGAGAATTGTCTACTTTTTCCCATTTTATGGAGGGGAAACTGAGACTCAGGAGGTGTTGGGACTTGCCGGAGATCACAGGGCTGTAGCAAATGGCAGAGTCGGCTTAGGACTCAGGACACCAGACTCCCAAGCCTCTTTCCCAGTACCAGGGTGCAGGTGCCAGCCACGGACCAGAAGTTGCTCTTAGCGACTAAGTGGAGGGGGAAGGGAGATCCTGCCGGTCACAAATGAGGCTGGAGAAAAAGATATTAACAAGTGATTGTTACAGGACCTGCAGGCAAATAGCAAGCCTGAGGATTAACTATGCCCCTAGATACAGCCAAGCGTGAGTCCACAGTTAGCCTCAGTACTCCCTTTAAATCTCCGGACCCTCGTCATTCTTTCTTTTCCCTTACCTAGGCCCCTTGACCTCTTCTCTTTTTTTGCCTTCTGCATCCTGTGCTCCTGGCGCCCCCTTGTGGCTGATAGCATCCACTGCAGCGTTGACTGCCTGTTCTGGGAAAATCCGAAATTGTAGAATGTGGAGATCGAAGGACCTCTGAAGATTATTTTACATATAATTTCCATTTTCCCAGCGGAATTATGGCTTCCTGACTAGTTTCCACAGTGGTCTGTCATTAACTAAAACTTAGAATAGGAGAGACATGTGCCACGGCTCATGGTAGGAAATGACCCCCATTAATCACTGTTATTCTTTTAGGGCCAACAACATGAATGAAATAAAAGTCAGTATAGTTTAATGCTTAAGCATATAGCTCTGGAGAAAGATCAAGTTGGATAAACGCTGCAACTTTACCTCACTGAGCCTCAGTTTCCTCATCTGTAAAATGGGCATAAAAATAGTATCTACCTACTTTGTAGGGAG
>NW_011888817.1:889152-895015 GCF_000151845.1 Pteropus vampyrus | reverse complement strand
AATAAAAATGGGAGAAAAATCTGAGCAGATACTTCACCTGCAAAGATATGTGGGTGGCAAATAAGTATGTAAAAAGGTGTTCGACATCATTAGTCGTTAGAGAATGCAAATAAAAACCACACGAGATACCATTGCACACCTACTAGAATGTTTATGATCCAAAGCCTGATCGTGCCTAACGTTGGTGAGGGTGTGGAGATCTGGAACTCCTCTACATTGTGGTGGGAATGTAAAATGGTATGACCGTTTGGGGAGCTGTTTGGCAGGTTCTAAAAAGTTAATCATGCATCTACCATATGACCCAGTCGTTCCGGTCCTAGGAATTTACCCGAGAGAAATGAAAGCATATGCCCACACAAAGATTTGTACTTGAGTGTTCAAAGTAGCTTTATTTGTCATAGTTAAAAACTAGAAACAACAGGCCAATAGATAAACAAGTTGTGGTGTATTTCTACAATGGAATACTATTTAGCAGTAAAAAAGGAATGAACTGTTGTCAATACATGCAGCAACATGGCTGAATCTCAAAAATTATTCTGAATGAAAGAAGCCAGGGAAGGGATAGTACATACTGTATGATTCCATTTATATCAACTATTTAAAAAGCAAATGAATGTATAGTGACAGAAAGCAGATCAGTGGTTGCTTGGGGTGGGTGGAGGGCGGGGCAGGAGGGAGGGATGACAAAAGGTTCCTAGGAAACTTTTTGAGGTGATGGATATGTTCACTCTCTAGATGGTGACAATGGTTTCATGGGTGTATACATATGTCCAAACTTACTAAATTGTACATTTTAAATATGTGCAGTTTATTGTATGTCAATAAAGCTTTTGTTAAAAAAGGAAAATTATAGTACCAAGGACGTAACACACTGTCTTGAGAAATTTCAAAGGAGTGACAGGCCAATCCCCCTCAGAGGCTAGCCCTTCTCCTATGGTTTGTGTTGCTAGTGAGGCCAAGGCCCACCACCCCATCCTCACTGACCATTTCGCTTTCCATGAGATCTTCTATCTTTATCTGCTGCTGGAACCTTTGGCTACTCAATGGTAAGTAGGTCCTACTGGTCCAAAGGAGACGAGAAAGAAAATGAGCCCACTGGGTGTGACTCACCTGAGTGCAGTCTCTTTGGGGAACTCTTCAAAGCTGAACATCTTTTTTTGAGCTTCTGACAGCAGCATCCTCAGGGATGGATGGTGGACCAGCGTGCTAACCTCTAGACAACCTGGTTCTTCCCTTTTTATCAGACTTTTCATAAACTGCCTTGAGTTGTAATATTTTGGGTGTTTGCCCCATTTTCTCTACTAGATTGGACCCTAACACATTTCCTTTTTGCCATGGCCGTTGGGCAGCTCACAGTTAACGGTCCCTAACCTTTTTGGCACAAGGTGCTCCTATGAGAATCTAATGCCTGATAATCTGAGGTGGGGCTGAGGTGGTGATGCTAGGGCTCAGAGAGGCTGCAAATACAGATGAAGCTTCGCTCACTCACCCGCCGCTCACCTCCTGCTGTGTGGCCTGGGGCGGCCAGGGTTTGGGGACCCCTGTTCACAGTCAAGGATGGTACCTAGTTGCAGAGATCAACTCATCCTAGGTGCCTAAACCAGGTAGTTTCCTGCTTCCTTTAGCTGGTTTTTGTTATTGGTTGATTTATTTCTATATTTATTTTTAATATACCTTTTTACTATGTATTCCATTTTATGAAGTCATTTCAGATTCTTTTTACAAACAGGTGGGATTTAAATCATTATTTAAAAAATTCTCCTCAATACTCTGTATGGGGTCGGGATCACGTCCTGCACATTTTCCCTGCTTCCCACTGTATCTGGGAGAGCATATTGCATGGGATAAATGCTCACTAAAATATGTTGACTACATTAGATAATTCCTAATAATTATGTTAGAAGCTCTCCCAAAGGAAAGTTCTGTAAAGAAACCGAATGACAAACTCATGCGATTATTAACATCTTTTCTACGTCCTATTTCCCATGGCCCCTGCCTGGCAACATCAGTGCAGATGCTGAGATGACTGCTTTCACATCTGTTTGGTGCCTCAGTGGATGGCCAGCCTAAGAGGGCACTTAGCCAGTGACTCACAGGGAAGTTTTGCTCCTCTGAGAGGAAATCAATGGCATGAGTCTAGAACTCAGTGCTTCAAGTGGTGGCATTGTCCTTCTCTCCCAGGTGTTCTCTGTCTAGATTTTCTGCCTGGTGCCTTAGGAACTTCTCTCACTCTCTCGAATTCAGAGGCTCATATTTAACTTGTGATTCAGTGAGGACAGCCATTCTGAGCTGGGAATTGTTCCCTAGGGACATCTGGCTGCAGCTGAAGTTGCCCGTTGCTCATTGCTCCTAACAAGGTCCACATGATGTAAGTTTCAAACTGTCCCAATAGGACCGTGCTCAGCATGGCTAATAAAGGATATCAGCCTTTGGCAAAAAGTGGCAGGGTTATTTAAAACCAAACGGTTTTCGTTTAAGAGTATGGTCTTTTAACAAGCTCCTAAGGAACCCGTAAAAGGGCCTGCGGAATACAGGCAGGCCTTGGACATTATGACCACCACAATAAAGCAAATATTGTAATAAAGCGAGCCGTAATCTTTTTCTGGTGAAGGGTCTTGCCTTCAGTTTGTAAAATATGCAACATCTGTGAGGCTCAATAAAGTGAAGCACAATTAAACTGAGTATGCCAGTAAAACAAGAGGGCCCCCAGATAGTCAGAACCCATAAATGAGGATCCCTAGCAGGGGAGAAACTCAGTCTTCAATTTTTGGCCCCCTTTTCTGTCCTTTCCTCTTAGATCGCTAAGGATACAGGAATTTTGATGATTGAAAAAAAAAAAAGAAAAAAAAAGAAAATGAAACAAGTTGGATCATACCCTGCTGGGTCTCAAATAGCTTTACTAGATGACACTCCCCAAATGATGAAGTTTAAAATTTTGGCTTGGCATTCAGGGACGTACAGGATCTGATCCCAACTTTCTCTTTCAAGTACTTGCTCCCTACTCTCTGTCAGAAGACCTGGGCTCAGGCTATACCAGTCAACTCTTGGTTAGGTTCGCACTTCTGCTTGTCTTGCTCTTCCCATATGAAAAGTCTTTCCCACTCCCGTCCTCCATTCTGTTTACAGAACTCAAATCCCTTTCCTAGTGAGAAGAGTAAACCATCCGCGGAGTCAATTTGTTTGCCCTAATTTCTATGAGTTTGGGACAATAAATAACGCTGCCCCGCATCTGCTTCTTCACAAGACCCTAAACAGCCGGAGGGCAGATCCTGGCTGTTTTAACAACCTAGTGCCCCTCCCAGAACCTGGGATGCAGGAGGCCCTTGTAATTACTGGTTATGGAGGGACTGGTGTGTTCTTCTTCCTCTTTTTTTTTAAATTCTTAATGCAAATTTTATTAATTCAAAATGTGCCATACCATTCACATTCAAAAAGTACAAAGGAGTAAAAAGTCACTCTGTACTCTAGCCACCTAATTTCCTTCTGTGGAAACAACCAATATTATCAGCTTTTTATAAATCCTTTTAGAAATATTCAAGCATATATATTTTTCTCCCTCTTTTTAAAAAAATAAATGGGCTCATCCTCAGTTTTGCAGTTTTTTTTCCTTCACTATACTCATATACACTTATTTAAAAAACTTATGTAACCAATTATTTATTGATAACATTTAAGTTTTTTCTTAAAAAAAAACGATGCTGCAGTGAATATTCTTGTAAATTTGTTATGTTCACAAATGTGAATGTTGATATAGGAAGAATTTCTAGAAGTGGAATTGCTAGGTCAATGGGTGTGGGCATTTTTAATCTTGATCAGCATTGCCTAATTGTTTTCTGTAAAGAGTGTCCAATCTTACACCCGCTAGTAATATTATATGGCTCCATATCTTTGCCAGCACGACATGTTATCTAACTTTTTATATACATTGATTTGGGCTAGTGGGTACATTCCTGTATTTCCAAGATTTTAAAGCATAACCTGTAGGAGATGGCCCAATGAACACATGCTTTGCAGGTTGATGTTTTGGATGAGATTTGGGTATCTCTTGATTATTTTAGGAAGGAGATCACTATAGAAATCAGAAGAGTCTCTGAAATCTGCTCTATAGCCATACTGTGAGGATTATATGGGATGTCTGTGAAGCTTTTTGTCACAGTACCTGACATATAATAGGTGTTCAATAAATGTGGCTGTAATTATTAGCTAATAAACAATATGTTCTATGTAGCGATGGCAGATTAAGGGGCTACTTTGGTGACATAATCTGCCCTCTTGGAGGTTAAGGACCCTGTAGTCCAGTAAATTCCTCTCTAGCACTTATTGGCAGTGTGACTTTGAGCACATCTCCTAACCTCCCAACCCTCAGTTTTCTCATCTGTAAAGTAGAAGAATAAAATCCAAGTCTCAAGGTTTGCCCTTAAGTTTAAATGTGTAATACTCATAAGTGCTTACTACACATTCTCTTCTTTACTCCCAATCCAATAGGGAGAAATCGAACAACCCATCAAACAACACAATAACCCCAAGAAATTAGCGGGTCGGAGAACAGGGAGACGCGGGCCAGTCAATTACGGCCGGTGCGTCGCGTGTGGAAGGCGAAAGGATCACGGAGCGACGAGCCACCGCTCAGCTCAGCTTCTGCAAAACACTCCCGGCACCCCGCCGGGGAGGTCCTGCCCCCGGCAGCGCCGCAGAAGCGCGGCGATCACCCTGGTAACACCGCCTTCCGGTCTGCTTTTCCCCCCGCCCCCACTTCCTGTTCGTCGCACGTCATTGCCCGGCGACCGGTTTCCGGTAAGGGTCGTGTTGGGGTGCGGTGCCGGATGGGAGTGGGGTTCGGGGCGGAGGTCGCAGGGCCTGATTTCGGCGTCCCCTCCTGCACGCAGGGCTCGGCCCAGCCATGGAGAGCGGAGGGAGGCCCTCGCTGGGCCAGTTCATCCTCCTGGGCACCAGCTCTGTTGTCACCGCCGTCCTGTTCTCCGTGTTCCGGCAGAAGGCCCAGGTCGCCCAAGAGCTCAAGGTCAGTGCTGGAGCCGGCCTGGCCTCACACGGGTCATCTCTACCCTCGGTAACGGTGAGCCCAGGGTTCTCCGTGGGCCGCTCCACCGTGGAAAACCATCCAAAAGAGGAAACAGGATCAAAAAGGTCATCACCCGGCCAGTAAATGGAGGAACTGGGATGAGAATTCGGGTCTCGTGATAACTGCTCCATGGCGCCTTTTTTTCTTAAGCTCCTCCCATTTCTCAGAATGAACCTTGACTTCATGGCTCTATTCGACAAATATTTATCGAACACCTGCTATGCTCCAAGCACTGGAGTTATCGCAGTGGGTAGAAAAGACTAAAGCCCCTGCCCTCATGGAGATTCCATTCTACTACAACCAGACAGACAATGACCAAGTAAATCAGATGGTATGACAGATGGGGATAAAGACTACAAAGTCATGTAGAGGGGAGAGGAAATGGAATGCTGGAGAAGCTAGGCTTGCTATTTTAAATCAGGTGACATTTGAACAGCACAGGAGATGAGGGAGACTGTACACATGTCTTGGAGAAGAGCAGTTCAGAGAGAGGGAACAGCAAGTGTGGAAACCCAAGACTTCATCCGTTTGCGCAGCTACTCAGCTGCTTGGTTCTACAGACTTTTCCTTTATATATTTCGTTACTTTAAAAATAGCACTCCTTGAGCTGCACTTTACAGCTTACATAAGACATTCCCATCTTGCTGTTTTTTCTTCACTGTAATTTTTGGAGGTAAAGAAAATGACAGTTACCTCCAGGTTGCAAATCAGGAAATTGAGACTCAGAGAAAAGGTCTTATGGCTCTTAGATCTTTAGATTCTAAAAGGATTTTTTTTTTTTTT
>NW_011888817.1:886434-889102 GCF_000151845.1 Pteropus vampyrus | reverse complement strand
ATTCGGGTCTCGTGATAACTGCTCCATGGCGCCTTTTTTTCTTAAGCTCCTCCCATTTCTCAGAATGAACCTTGACTTCATGGCTCTATTCGACAAATATTTATCGAACACCTGCTATGCTCCAAGCACTGGAGTTATCGCAGTGGGTAGAAAAGACTAAAGCCCCTGCCCTCATGGAGATTCCATTCTACTACAACCAGACAGACAATGACCAAGTAAATCAGATGGTATGACAGATGGGGATAAAGACTACAAAGTCATGTAGAGGGGAGAGGAAATGGAATGCTGGAGAAGCTAGGCTAGCTATTTTAAATCAGGTGACATTTGAACAGCACAGGAGATGAGGGAGACTGTACACATGTCTTGGAGAAGAGCAGTTCAGAGAGAGGGAACAGCAAGTGTGGAAACCCAAGACTTCATCCGTTTGCGCAGCTTTTCCTTTATATATTTTTCCTTTATATATTTCGTTACTTTAAAAATAGCACTCCTTGAGCTGCACTTTACAGCTTACATAAGACATTCCCATCTTGCTGTTTTTTCTTCACTGTAATTTTTGGAGGTAAAGAAAATGACAGTTACCTCCAGGTTGCAAATCAGGAAATTGAGACTCAGAGAAAAGGTCTTATGGCTCTTAGATCTTTAGATTCTAAAAGGATTTTTTTTTTTTTTCTGTTTGACCACTTTGCTTTACTGTGAGTGTTTGGCCCATGAGAGATGCACCTCGTTAGATTAGAGACAAGGTCTTATTTATCTTTCCTCATTCCTTCTAGGTTCTAAATCAGTGCTTGACAGCTGGTAGATGTTCAGTAAATGTTTGTGGATTCGTTTTGGCTGAAATTTCACAATTCAACAGTTAGGGCTTAATTGGACATTAATTTGAAAGCTGGATTCCTAAACCCATCCTAACTTCAATTATCAGATTGTTTTCAGTAAGGGCTTAGAAACAAACGTGTGAATTCCTCGCTGTGAGGGGAATTTTAGAATCCGTCTGGAATGAACCAAGTTACCAAGCAATTTGTGGTGCGAATGGCATCCTAGTGAGATTCCAGCTGCCCTATTATTGTTCACCTAATTAAATAACCAAGTTACTCCTGAAGTGATTGGCAATGAGTGTCACTGATACTTCTGACTCTGAAACTCAGAAATTAAGTTGGCTGGATGCGGGATTCTTTGAAGCCGCGAACTCTCCAGGACCCATCTTTGGGTAATCTTAAAAGCTTTGCCAATTAGTGCCTAAACGGGGATGAAATAACCCCATCCTGGAAAAAAAGAGATTCTATTTTCTTCCTCAGATTACAGAACTGGAGTCGAGTTTGTATCTTATCCTTGTGATGGAAATGCATATTTACTGCATGCCTACTATGTGCCAGCCCCTGGGCTAGATTCTTTCACAACTTAAGCTTCATTTAATCCACATAAAAATTCGGCAAGATTGTTCTCCCTATCTTTTACAGTTTTGGAAACTGAAACTAAGATAAATTAAGTTGCCCAAAGTCACAGTAGATGCATTTAAGCTTGACTCAAACCCAGGTCTTTCAGAGCATATTCCTCCTCCTGTTTTTTCTTTAAAAAAATTCTAACTGGTCATCTTGTGGTGGATACATTACCAGCTATGTGACTTGAGACAAGTCACTCACCTCTCTGAGCATCGAAGTTTCCTTATCTGTTACTGGAGATAAAAACATCTACTGTATAGGGATGCTGTGCACATTAACTGGATTTATGCATTTAAAGTACTTGGTATAATGCCTGGTACATAGTATATCTAAGTGCTGATTTATTCAGTAATTTATGCATCAAATACATATTGAATGCTCGTTATGTGTCAGGAATTGTTCTCGGCACTAGGGGGACAGCAGTGAATGAAACAAACAAAAATTCTATCTCTCCCAGAGTTTAATAGTCCAGTAGAGGGAGTCAGATAAAACGAGTAAATAAACTGTTGTTATTGCTGTTATTTTTCATTATCTACACTCCTGTCATAGAGTGACCGTAATATGTATTCAGTACCTCATCACCTCTTTAGAGGTTACATATCTGGCATCCTCAGGATTTGTTGATGGGAATACCTTAAAAGCGGAAACTGTCCTTCATTCATCTCTGAATCTCTAGCACCCAGCACCGTGCCTGGCACATAGATGCTCAGGAAATGTTCATTGATTTTTCTCATTTTTGATGCAGCAATAGCAGGCTTGGTTGGTTTGTAAGCACAGCAAGTTGGAAACTCCGAATTTGGAAGGGATGGGAGAACTGCGGGTTGTGGGAGCGAGATAGCAGAAGTCACCATGGTCACCATGCAAACCGAAAATGGAAGTGTTTGGCACAACTTAACAGAGCCTCGCCCTATAAAACAAAGGCTCCCTTTTATGATGATCATAATGCAGAGCATGCATTGATAAAGGCATGGTGATAACACCTGCCATTGCTCCAGCCCCTGCCTTGTATTAGGCACTTGTTTAGGTGCTTTACACGTAAGGCCTTTGGATGTATGGCTCTGTATTGTCAAGAAGGGATTAATTTATGTTCAGTCTATGGTATGCAAATTGATTCGTACTTTTCATTTTTTACATTAAAAAAGTTAAAATGAAAGGAGCATATGTTTCCATTAACTATAGAAAGAATGTATGTGACACGCACATTCTACAGATGGCAGAGAGGGAGGCACTGC
>NW_011888817.1:878934-881434 GCF_000151845.1 Pteropus vampyrus | reverse complement strand
GACGAACAAACTGCCTGTGAGGTGTTTATAATCTATCAGGAGTTCAGCCCTTGGCATAGATTTCATGAGTAAATCTGATCAAAGTGACTGAAAAGAACAGAAGGCAGCCTGTCCTACCTGAGCCCAACTAAAAGCCTGGGCAAATTTCTTCTGTCTCTAGTGTTCAAACATCCGGTGGGGGCAGACACAGGAGCCGCCCATTGTCCCTGCCTCAGGAAGTGACGATTGGGAAATGGACACGCACGTACCCAGGTTCTGGGTTTGAGGTCCACACTCAGTCCTACCCAGCTGGGACAGACTCTCACACTCATTCACCTGTAGCAGCTCCCACCTTCCACGTTAGGCGCCTCATCTCCAGGAGGGTCGCATGGGGACTGAATGATATGTGGGGCCTGGGCTGGGAGCGGGGTGTGACAGGGAGATGAGAAAATGGGAAGTTAGTTCCAAATGGACCTTGGGATTGTTGTGAATTTTAATTATTTGCCAAGTCAACCTTTATGTTCAGTCATTTTAATGTTAGGCAGACAGCATTAGGCAGGAATCATCTTGAATAACTGTTCCTGGTGTCTTGAATGTCTATTACAGGTACTTTACATGCATTAATGCTTGGGGACCTACAAAGTAGATTTTGTTACCTCCCCACTTTCACAAGTGAGAAAAGTGAGGCTCAGTGGGGTTACATTTTGCCTATAGCCATACATCATCACGAGCCAGGCACTAGCTTCTTTACAGGCGTGGTTTCTATAAGACTATGGCAAACAATCAGGGGAGGCCATATTACCCCTTTTTACACATTATGTGATTTGCTCGAGGCTACCAAGGTCTGATGATAAAGCCTACACCCTTGGCCTATTATCACATTAAGCCTGAGAGACTAAAGGAAGGTTGTCCAACAGACAACTGGGTATTATAGACACACAGCATTTTTCAAGCCAGTCAACCGTCAAGAGTCACCAGTCGCATCCTAGTTTTACATACTGCAGGTTGAGGCTTTGAGGTTCCCCAGCTTATCCTGGTGGAACAGGAGCTGGAAGGCAGGTCTTTGAAATCCCAATTTCAGAGTTATGGAAAATTCGAGAAGCAAATTATGTGGAAAAGTTTTAAAGATAGATAACAACATGATAAACGTCGCCAATCTGATACCTTTTACAACCCTGGTCCTAGACATGCAAACTCCAGTTGGGTGATGGGTCTGGTGCTGGTGATCCCACACGGCTTCGGGAATGCTCAAGGGAAGTTTGGTATCATTGATGGGTGTTTCTTCAACAAACATTTGCTAAGTGTATATTCTATGCTTAGAGATGCAAAAATGAATGAGTCTCTGTTCACAGGGTTCACAGTCTTTGAGAGCATTCTATTGGACAGATGTGGTGACTGTTGGCAATATTTGTGGTTCAGATACTATTATAGCTGGGAGGGGCTTTTCAGACTGGCCTGGTCTGAGCAGATTCCCTGACCATTCAAAATAAACCAAGCGATCATTGCTGAAGGGGAGCCAGGCAGACAACACATGACCCCACAGAGCCGAGAACGATCTAGTTTAAAAACCAACCTGACCATGTCCCTCTGCTTAAAGCACTTTGTCAGGCTCCCTGTCATCTCCAAGTCCTGACTCCTCCATGGCATATGATGCCTGCGTGACCTGGCCCCTGGCCACTTCTCCAAGCCTCTCAGCATCCCTTTCTGCCTCACACTGGTAGCTCCAGCAACACAGCCATCGAGGGGCCTTAAACAAGCCACGCTGTTCCCTGTCTCCCGGCCTTTGCTCATGACAAGTCCTGCCTCTGGGATTCTGGTTTTCTTCACCTTGCTAATGTCTACTCATGCTTTAAAACTCAGCTGCAGGTCTTCCCTCCAGAAAACCTTCGCTGACTCTCCTCAGTTGGGTCTGGTTAGGAGTGCCACCTCGGATTCTGTAATACAGTCTTCTTATTCCTGCTCTTAACCATATTGCCCATGTCTTGAACAGGAACTGTATCCTATTTTTTTCATGGGACAATTTTTAGGTTGTAGTGACAACCTAAAAATACAGTAATTAGAACTAATGTTAGGGCTCGCTCTTTGCTGGGTACCCCGAGTGCTGGTCATGATCGATGTCATTTAATCCTCACCCTGAGGTACATGTCTGTATTATTCTTAAAGAAAAGGAAATCAAGGCTCAGAGAGGTCAGTGTTGCCCAAGCACACGAGGGAGACAGATTTAGGCCCAGGCTGTCTAACTGCAGAGCCCAAACTCAACCACTGAAAGTACATGGAATGAATGAGTAAACTAGCAAATGAAATTGATGTGGGGCAAACAGTCTTGGAAGGCTGCCTGTAAGAATTGGTTTTTAGACCAGAGATGAGGCCCATGACTTGGTTCTAAGGAGGGGAGGACCTCTCTTAGGGCCTGAGGCCAAACTAGATGGATTATGTAAGAGAAACACCATGTCCAGTGACCTCATCAAAGCTTTGAGGACTCAACGCAGGGAAGCTGGGAAAATGTTATTGCATGGTTGTA
>NW_011888817.1:870508-877014 GCF_000151845.1 Pteropus vampyrus | reverse complement strand
GGGGAACAGGCCTCGGAGACTTGAGAGCAGAGTCTGAGGAGGACACTGGGCTGCTGATCCCAGGTCCATCTGGGCACAGCCTGTAAAGGGGAGAAGCAGGAAGCTGAATTTTCTCTCCAGTTCCTTCCTTTTTCTGCCCAACACACCAGGGAGCTGGGTGCAGATGTGAAAGTTTTGAGAAACCCAGAAAATACAGGGGGAACAAATCCCACATTTCTCCCCCTATAATTTTCTAGGCATTCACATCTTTAAATATACTAACCATGATTTCTTTCAACAAAAACGAGATATGCATAATGCATCACATGTTCTTAAAATACCCAAATGACTTCACACTGGTAAAGGATGCTTAAAAAAAAAATGCATGGCATAGATTTTGCTTTTCTCCCCAGAAGCTTTTTCTCATTGGAGACATCCTGCTTCTCCCAGCCTGGCCTGCTTTCCTCGCTCTCATCTCCTCGGTTCTGTCTTGGCCTTTTGCTCTCTCTCCTATGCGTTGGGCTCCTCCGTCTCCTTCTCTGGTGCCTCTTGGAGGAGACAACTGTACTCGGCAGTTCTGCCTCTTGTCTGCCCTGTTCGTCTCTTGCTTCTGAGTGTGTGAAAGTGTTTCTTCCTCTGCATGTGCATCTGTCTTTCCGTCCGAAGCTATTCTGTCTGCTTCTGTCTATTTCTGTGAGTCTGTCTCTCTTCACATCTTTCTCACCTGCGCCTGGCACCTAGCCGACCAGACCAGATTCCCCTCTGCCCCGTGCCCTTGCTCAGCCCAGGGCCTGGCAGGGCGGGGTAAGGAGAGCTTCTGTGACCATGCGGTGGCTGCTCCTCACTCTTCTACCCTTGCTATTACATAAGCACTTTCTTTCCTAGGAAGAAAAGGCCCTTCCGTCCACCCCCACAAGCCCTATAGGGTTTTGGACGGTGGGACTTGCTGCACGGGGCTGTCCTCTGCTCTTATGTTAGTGATGCAATCAGCACCTCATCTGCTGATCTGGTTACCCCCATTTTACAGCTGAGAGGACTTCTGGCTCAGAGAGTGAAGTGCCTGCCTCCAGGTCACACAGGTAGGAAGGGGTGGAGCTGGGATTGTACTTGGGCCTTCTGATTTACCCTCATTTGACTCGCCCTCCACCTGGTCCAGTGAACAGAGCACCGAGCTGGCCGTTGGGAGATCTGGGGTCTTGGTCCTGGCTCTGTCTCCAGTCGGGCAAGCCCATCTTCTTCGTCTGGCACTTAACTTTTCTCCACTGTACAATGGGAAAGTACCCCTTCTCTGCCTTGCCAACCTCACAGGCTTATCATGGACATCAAATGACATCATGTCCGTGGGATAGGAAAATGCTCGAATAACATCACATGGGAAACAAAGGGTCCAGATCCATACACAGTCCCCTCGGTGGAACCTGGCTCAGCGGTGAGTGGCCATATCCCTCCGCTCAAGGTTGAGGCCCTACAGATCTGCTGAGCCTAGATTTGAGAGTCGGGTTGAAGGCCTCTTCAGTTGGTTCTGCTGCCTCTGGGCTTAAGACATAAAGTGTCCTTCTGTTATCAGAGGACACTGGTGGGGGCAGTCCTTTATAGGATCCAGTCCTGTGTTCTCCATCCAAGGGGTTTTGGGGATTCAGAGATCCATTGGAAATTGTACATGCAATTTTCTGTCTGAGAAGGAAGGAGAATCCATCTCTTTCATTAGATTCCCAAAGGGGGCCTTGGCCTGCAAGTCGTTTGGACTCTCTAATCTACACTCCCTCAGTTTCCATGGGTAAACCAAGGTGCAGGGACTGGAAGAGGGCTGTCCTTCATTTCCTGACTCTCAGGTGTCCTCAGAGAGGCAGTGTCATCCGATAGTTAAGAGCTTGGCTTTATGTCAGATTTGCTGCCTCTCGGGGGTTGTGCAGCTTTGGGCTTGTCACTCATTTTTTCTGTCCCTTAGAGCCCTTATAGATGATATAAAATAGAGGTGACAACCACAGCCACCTCCTAAGGTCATTGTGAGTGTAGATATCCATGCAGCGATTGGCATGGTCCTAGGGCATGGTGAGCACTTAACAGTGATTGGGTGGTAAGAGTTTGGGGTTGAACAGAAGGCGGAGGTGCCCTCTCTGAACTGTAGTAGGGTCAGCTTCTCCTTAGTCCCCTTGAGCAATCACAATTTGGCTCAGATCACTGCTCTGGTGAGAACAGGGACTCTTTAGTCAGGGGACTTTACACCTCTCAGTAGCCCGGGACAGGAGAAGCCCAAGAGGCTGGGTGAAGTATTCAGAGGCCAGGCTTTGGAGCCAGACCATGAGTCCCAACCTCCTGGGCTTCCACCATTTGTCCATTGGGCGAAAGTTGTACCTGCCCTTTTCTGCCCCCGGGGTCATGCGGACACAAAAGTGTCACGGTGCCAGGCCTGTCTGCTGTCTTTTCCCTTCCTGGGCCTGAGAGGGGCAATCGTTTCTCAGGGTGGCATGGAGTCCCAGTACCTCCCACGGGCTCATCTTGGGCCGAGGATTGTAGGCAGAGCTGCTCTCTCAGAGTTCTCATTCGTCCTTGCTATTTCTTCAGTTTTCCTGAAGAGCCTGTAGGACTCTTACTTTGTGGGTGGTTGGTACAATAAAAACTTCAAAAAAATTACACCATCATCTTTGTATTTACTTATTTTAAGGAAACAGCAAGTTTATTGTAGAAAAAAAATCCTTCATTTTCTGAGTGCGTTGCTGGAGCTCCCCTGCCCTACACGATTCTGAGTGTGCAGTGTGATCTAGTTGTCAGAGAGTGAGGCCTGAAGCAGGAGACCTGCATTCCATCCTGCCCTGTCTGGGCTGTTTTCCCCACCTGTAAAGGGAGGGAGCTGAACTACATGACTTGAGGTGGTTTCATATTGAGCCCGGTAGCACACTGGGCATTCTTTTGAGACCCTTTGGGGACTGACTAGAGTATGGAGGATCGAAAGGGTGGGGCCCTGAGTCCCTATTTCCCCAGCAGCTTGCCCTTTATCTGTTGTTTATCTTTTGAGGTTCCTTGTGAGATTTTATTTGAAGAAAAGGTCTGGGTGATTAAACAAACAAAAGAATCTAATATTTATTGAGTTGTATTGGGGGAAGGACTGTGCCTGCTGCAAAAGTCCTCAATAGATGTTTGCTGAACAAAGGAAAGAGGACGATTCTTCTCTTATTGTTCCTTGACTGTAGGTCTAAGCCACCTCCAGTCAGTTAACATGCTTTCTCTCACTGTGTGTGTTTGTGTTGTGTTGTGGGGAGGCGGAGACAGAAGCCCTGCCTTTCAAAGTGAGTAGGGAATTGGCTGCACCAAGGGTACAGTTTCTGAGTTGAGAGGGGTGGGGGCGATGTGGGTTTTTATCCAGCCTCGGCTCAGATTGGTGGTCCCCTAATGGGAGGCCACTTAGCTTCTCTAGAGGTGACCAGGTGGCCACCGATGTGGCACTCCATCCTGGCCTTCCCTGATGGCCACTTGGGTCTTAGCCAGCCCTGGCAAAACTCGGCATACCCAGGGCTCTGCCTCTATGGGATCCTGGGCCTGAGCTGCAAGCTGGTGCCTTGCACCAGGGCTGAGGCATCCAATAGCCATGTTCTTCTTGAAGTCTCCGATGCTGCCGCGGGTGCCTCGGTTTCCCCATCTGGATAGGAAGGAGGAGAAGGAAACAAAGGGAGCTAATGTGTGTTGAGCATCTACTCTATGGTGGGCACTGTGACTCACCCCTTTCCTGCACTAGTGTGGGGCCCAGTGCACAGCAGGGGGTTGCAAATACAGATTTTTGAGCCTAGAATGTCTGTGCTGAAAGGGCCCAGGGAGATGGGCGAGCGCTGTGGTTCTTAATTCTACAAAGTTCTAAGGGTAGGTGAAGAAGCTTCTAGGTGAGCTTTGGCGGGGTGGGGGGCACCCCCCACCTTTGCCTCAAGCAGATTTTAACTAGATTTGGCAGAACTGGCTGATTTTGCAGCTGAAATAAAAAAGGATTTTCTCCAAGTTTCCCAATTTATGATGTAGAGTCAGAGGCCTAGAGGAAAGAATTAGCTTATTCAAAGCCTCAAAGAGAGTCAATAGCTAATAATAAGTCCGTTTATTGAGGACTTACGATGCATCAGCATATGGTCCACCTCCTTCCCCAGAATAAACCAAGTAGGAATAATTATTATCCCCATTTGACAGACGAGGAAACTGAGGAATAAAGAGGTGAAATGATCACTGAGTTAGGAAATGATGATGTAGGGATTTGAATGGGGAGGCTCTAAGGAGGTAATAGTCATGGAAATGCTTTTCTAACTGTAAAGCGCCATGTGCCTGGGAGGGCTGTGTGGTTCTATAAGGGGGTGTGTACTGAGTTGGGAAGGTGTGGCACTGCCACCTTTAACCTTGTTGGAACAAGGCAAAGTAAACATAAAAACACTGCTTCTCTTCTTATACCTGTTTGCTGTGTGAGCAGGGATTCATAAGCCCTCTCTGTACCTTTTTGCTCTGTACTTTTTGTACAGTGGGACTGTGGTAGGCACTCAACATGCAAATTGCTTCATAACTCAGCAGCAAGGAAGGAGCCAGGTGAGTAGAAGAAGACTGGGTCCCAGCTCTGCATGCTGTCACCACTGCAGGGTTTCCCCTACAGGTATCTGGAATCATAGCTGGGGAAAGTGGCTTCTCCTGGCTCCATCACTAGCCTGTGACCTTGGCAAGTCGCTTACCCTCTTTCCTGCTACATCAGTTAAATAGGGATGCAACGTCTCCTCTTTCTATCTCAAAAGGTATTTATTTTGAGAACCAGGGTCAATAATAGATGTGAAATGCTTTGGGGGGGGGGGGGGGAAACAGAAAGCATGATATAAATGTAGAGCTTCTTGTTGTAACTTTATCATCTTGCTTGTTATGCTTTTGTTTTCTCTTCCAGCACTTGGCCTGGTGCTAACCTCAAAGCAGACACGGAAAGCCTTGATGAATGGAGACAGGCGGCTTGCAGAGTGTAGCAAAGGGAGGCAGGAGACTTGCCGCTTCAGCCATTGACAAGCTGTAGGATTTGGGGCAAGCCCCTGACCCTCTCTGGGCTTCAGTTTCCCCATATGTAAATGAGGGGATGGACTCGGTCACCTCTAAGGATCTGCCTAGCTCTGATGGAGTGGACGAAATGATACTGTTCTTTCTCACTCATTTCTAAGTCATTTCTCAAATGTTTAGTGCACATTCACTCTCCAGCCAGGCAGTGAGAACCTGATGTTTAGATTTTATAGCAGTCCTTTGGTACAGGCAGCTAGCTAGTCACAAACACCACTTTACAGCTGAAATTATGAAGGTTCAGAGAGGGGACATGACTTGCCCAAAGTCAAACAGCTAGCAAATGACAGGGCTGGTATTTAAGCCCACGCCTGACTCCAGAGGTCCCACTCATTCCATCTGCCACACTGCCTCTGTTTCCCGTCCCTCAGGCCCCTTCCTCCCATTTTCCCCCAAGGTGTCTGATTTCTGGAGGCCCGGAGACCTTTTAATCCAGTGTGGGGAGGGAGCTGGGCTGGCTTCTCTCAGGCAGCTCCTCTACCAGATGTTGTATCACTAACTCCCCTCTTCCTTCTAGCTCTGCATCCATCCAGAGTTCTAGAATTAAGGGGAGAGTGAACCTGAGGGTACTTCTTCACTATTGACGGGACCCCTTGCCAGGCAGCAGGTTGAGCCCGTTGAGAGCTCACTAAGGCGACCTAGATGTGTTTCCTAACCTTGCCTTCAGCAGGTGGCATGACCTTGGGATGGCTGACCCTTTTCGGCGGTTAGGCTGCCTCTTCGGAGCAAAGGGGGGTTTCCAGGCAGAGAGCAGGTGCTGTTGGCTCTGGGCGAGGATAACAAGCCCTCCTCAAAAGCACCTTGCCCCCTCACAGTTACCGTCTGCTTGGCAGATGCGCCCCCCAGGCCTCTGGGGCTGTTCCAGTCTCTCTCTTGGGATCCAGGAGCCTGCTCTTCGGCTCAGAAGCCACAGTCTCTCCCTAGGACTTCTGCTTGTTGTTGGAAGGGAGGTCCCCGAGGGCAGAGGGCTGCAGACCCTGGACGTCCGAGGCTGAGACATCCGACGCTGAGAGCCCGGCATCCCGGGAGAGCTCGGCGTAATAAGGCGCTCCCCTGTCCTCCGGGAGGCGGGGCTACCCCTTTCTCCCCCCACTGCCTCCACCCCGAGGCCCCGTGGGAGCGGAGAGAGGGGCCTTCCAGGGCGAACCGAGTGGGGGAAGGTGTGAGGCCCAAGGAACTGGGCACTGGGACTCCGAAGTGGGGCGCAAGGGTTGTGGGGGAAGGGACTCCCCGTTTTGCGGCTGGCAGGGGAGGCCGTGTCCTCGGGTCACCCTGTTGCCCTCCAACCTTCTGCCACAGCATCTGGCCTCGAAGAAGACCCGCATCCTTTTGTCCTTCCTGGCGTGTTCGTCGTTGGCCCGCCCCCACTCCCCGGGAACCCCCACTCCTCTCAGCGCCCCGCGGGAGCCGCCGCGCACCAGCTCCCGGCCGGGTAAACACTCGGTGGGAGGGGGTGCGGGGGGTGG
>NW_011888817.1:851244-869448 GCF_000151845.1 Pteropus vampyrus | reverse complement strand
CCCCGGCCCCAGTGCCGCTGACCCTGTCCGCCGCGGGCGGGGACGCGGGCGGAGGAGGCGCCGCCGCGGAGCCCCCGGACGCGACCATGTCGGAGGTGCTGCCCTACGGCGACGAGAAGCTGAGCCCTTACGGCGACGGCGGCGACGTGGGCCAGATCTTCTCCTGCCGCTTGCAGGACACCAACAACTTCTTCGGCGCCGGGCAGAACAAGCGGCCGCCCAAGCTGGGCCAGATCGGCCGGAGCAAGCGGGGTGAGTTCGCTGCCACCTCCCCTGCCACCCCCTTTCTCGAGCATTGAGGCCTGGCGGAGGTTTGCGGGGGTCTCCCGTACCCAGGAGCGCGTTTCGACCCAGTGGAATCCGATCGCGCAGAATTGGGGCGATCCCGCACTGCGGGTCCGGCTCCGGCTGGCCGCGGGAATCTTTCCCCCTCAGCCAGATGCCCAGTGGGGTCACCCAGGGGGCGTGGCGGCTTCTAGCTGCTGCAGGGGCCGAAAGGTTATCCTGGGACCCCACCCGCACCAAAGTTTGCTTTTTGATTTCTACGTCCCCTCCCCATTTTGCGCATCGAACTCGCAGCTGCACTCGCTCTACAACCGGGGGGTGGGGGGGAGGTGTTGTCCCACGACTCCCCGAGGGACAGCGTGGGGATCTGCGGAGGGAGGACCCCCTTTCCTGTCGGAAAGGCGAGGGTCGCACGGGTTTTCATTGTGACTTGGCAGAGGGAGGGGGTTTGCCGAGCCTGGGCGCTCGGCGCCGGAGTTGGAAAAGCCCGGGGAGACTGGGACGCAGAGAGGCTGGGAGAGGAGCTCCGGAGGGGACAATGAGGGAGACTGACAGCAGCTGGGAGAGACTGAGACGGCAGAGCTAGGGAGGGAGCGGGTGGGGAGGTGGGGGGAGACCGAGATGGGCAGAGACCCAGACAAAGCTCGGGAGAGGGAGCCAGAGCGGGAGAGACAGCGAGCCAGGGACGCAGGTCTGGGGAAGACAGAGATGCAGCTGAAACAATGAGGCGACTGACACCCCAGACACAGAGAGACCTGGAGGCCTCGACAGGTGCCCGTGGCGTCGAAAAACTGAAGGAGGGATTGAGGGAGGCGAGGCCAGATGGCGAAAGAGGGAGGACGAGGCGAGGCGAGGCAGAAGCGGAGAGGCGGGCGAGCCCAGGCGGCAGTGAAGGGAGCCTCTGACCTCTGCAGCGGCGGGGAGAGCGGAGACGCCGAGTCCGCGCGAGAGCGGGGAACCCGACCAGGCGAGGCCAGGTCCTTCCACCGGCTGCGCGCCGTGGGAACCTGCCCCTGGCGTCCCCTCTCCCTCTCGGCACCGCCGCTCCCAGCCTCCACTACCCGCGCCGCGCTGGGAGCGTTCCCGAGGGTCCCAGACCCGGAGACCTTGGCGCCTTCTCCTCCTCCCTCTTCTGTCCCCCGGCCTCCTTTCTCAATAAATGAGCCCCGGGGGCTGGGGTGGGTGTTGAGGACGAGGCCAGGGCTGCTGGATTTGTGCTCCGCTTTCTTTTCTCAGAACTCAGCTGGGACACAGCCAGGGGTCGGGGCTTGGGGAGGTCAGAGGAAAGCCACCTAGGGACCCCTGACAGAGGCGGAAGAGGGTGAGGCTGCGTCCGCGCGCTGGCAGCCCTCCGCCCCTGCCTTCCCCCACTCTTCCCCCTGCTCCCGGGCGTGACGCGAAACGTCGGAGACCCCCGGCGAGGCCCAAGCGCGCTCACTTGTCCTTTTCTTCCCCTTCTTTGCAGTTGTTATTGAAGATGATAGGATTGATGACGTGCTGAAAAATATGACAGACAAGGCACCTCCTGGTGTCTAACTCCCCCAAAGACAATGAGTTAAGGGAGCGAATCAGAATAAGAACGGCGATAACAGTTATTGGCAAAAAGAGCATGGAAAGAGAAAGCACTTTGAAATTTATTACTAGCTTGCTACCCACGATGAAATCAACAACCTGTATCTCGTGTCAGGCCGGGAGACAGATGAGGCGTGAGAAGGAGGAGGAGGAGAAGGCTCTGGGCTCCTCTGCAAAAATAAAAATTAAAAAAAAATTTTGAAAAATAACAAAATCACTATATACACATATAAAGAAATAAAAAAGAAGTCTCAGTTGCAGCTATTTGTCAAAATTAATATCCATTTCTTTTTATATACAGTGAATATTGCGCAATTATAGGTCTGGATTTCGAACCACTTAAATAAATGAAGCAGCAACACCGGGTGTTTTGAGGTGTTGGCATTTTCCGCTGATTTGGCTGTTCCCAATGTTTACATTATTTAATTTTGCAAAAATTATTCTGTGCACTTGGATGTGAAATGCTGTTCAGTTTTATTTTTTTATGTTATCTTGGATGTACAAAAAAATCAAAATGATCTCTATAGATATTCTGTTTTATTTTGGTCATCTTTTGAAGTTATCAGGAATGTGTTTAAAATAAGAGGACTTTTCTAAGGAATGAAACGTAGAAAGAATCCTTGTTTTATTTTAAAATGAATTGTAAAGCTTGTGTTTCTTTGTTGCTGCAAGCTATTTGCCCAAGTTAATGCAAATGGACACATTTTATATGTCAGGAAAAAACCCCATAAAAACAAAACAAAAAAAAATGCTTGAGCTTTTTCTAACCTCTCCCTGCAGTCTGTTGTGTGAGCAGCCTGTTTTTTTCTCTAATATTGTGTCAGTTTATTCTCTTTAATGGACTGTAAAAAAAAAAAAAAAATGTAATCACAAGAGTGCCAAATATCTTGAAATGCCAAAAGGCATTTGGTTTCTTTTCTTTTCCTGTGCTCTGAGTCCACGTAAAGGAATGCTTGGAGTGTCTTTTCTGTTATTTATAGGGGTTCTCTTAAGGCACACCAGCTGCCTGTTTTGCATGGTATTGCAAAAATGCCTCTTGCGTGAGGAAATCTTCTACCATTTTTTGTTTGCAACTTTGGACCTCAAGAGGTTTCTTCCCTTCCTTTCCCCGTCCCCTCTTTTCTTAATTCGATATTCTGTATGTTGCACCTTTAACCAGCACACAGGGCTACTTCTCTCACGTACAATAAAAGAACCGTTCCTGTGTCTCCTCTCTTTTCTCTGCTTTGGTTCTGGGGGACTTGCTTTTTGTCTGCTGGGTGCAGACAGGAAGGAGGGAGGGGTACTTTGGTGTGTGAAGCAAAAAGGCAAGAGGGCACTGTGGCTTGGGCTCCGATGGTAGGAAAGACAAGCTGGACAGGCAGGGCACCCCGAAAGATCAAGTTCATCCCATTTGGATTTGTATTGGGCTCTCCCTGCTTCTCTGAGGTTTCTGCCATCGCTGTTGGGGTGCAGAGAGAAGGCAGGCTAGTGTTTCGGGGGGCGGGCAGTCTTGTTCAGAGCAATGTTTGGAGGCTGGCAGACTTGGATGCAAATCCCAGTTCCTTCACTTCCTAGCTCTGTGGGCTTGAGCATGTCCCTTCACTTCTTTAAGCCTCAGTTTCCAAATCTGTAAAGTGGGAATAATGCAGCTCCTACCTCTCAGGGTTATTGGGAGGATTAATACAACACCCAGTATGTGTGTAGCACTCAGGGTTAAATGCCCATATAATCCTTCACCAAGGGCCACCAATCCTCAAAGGCAGGGCTGAGGAGGAGCTAGGCTCTTCCCTTCTTCCTGAGTTCACAGGTCCCCACAAGAGAGATGAGCCTGGTCCCCTGAGGCCAACAGCTGGGGACATCTCAGGCTTCCTTACTCAGCAACTTTCCTCCAATTACTTCAAAAAATGCTCCTTAGGGAAAAAAAAATTCTCAGCCCCTTGTCAAGCTCAGGGCAGTTAATGGAGCCAGCGCCTGGGCGAGGTGGGGTTGGGAGAAGGATTTTGGCTGAAGAAGGGCCAGGAGAGGTTTTTCTCCTGGGCTGTTTCACATCCAGGAGCCCCAGTGCGGGGAGCTTTTAATGTGTTTGTTGTAAAACTGTCAGCTGGGGAGTCACAACACAGCTTACAGTGACAGGAGCCTGCCTGTGACTCAGACATCAGGTAAGACAGGCCCTGGAGTGGGGGTGGGGAGGGGGAAGAGGGGCTCCAGAGGGCCAGGCGGGGAGGGGCGGCATCTCATCCCCCTTCCCAGGCGGTGGAGGCCCAGATCTCGGGGAGGACCTGGCAGAGAGCTCAGTCATCCCATCGGTCATTATTAGGAATGGCGGGCAAGGTGGAGCTGGCAGTGCCATCGGGGTGATTTGGGGATGCGAGCTTGATTTTCCCAGGCATGTGACCCTGTCCCTGAACCTGGCTCTCCTTCCTGTTGACCCCAGAGAATCCCAGAGTTTCGGAGCTGTTGGACCTTTAGCCACCACGGAGCCCAGCAGTCCCCTATGCTTTTCCCGTGAGAAGGCCGAGGGGTGCCTCGTAGAGAGTTAGGGACAGGGCCCACCTTCTGTGTGTCATCAATCTGCCAAGAGGGGTAGGAGCCTTCTGGAAAGATTCTTTCAGAAGGCACAGACATGTTCGCACCCAGAAATAATTACCACTTAACTGGTCAAAGCACTGTGCCTTTCCATCCTCTCACATAATCAATCTCCCCAGCAACCCTGGAAACCCACCGCCATGAACTCACTTTAGTAGGTGAGGAAGTTGACAACCCAGAGGAGCTAAAAAGACCACACGTGCCCATTAACTAAGCTTTTACTGTATGCCCCGCTCACAACAGCCCTATGAAGCAAGCGTTAATATTATCCTGATTGCACAGGAGAAGCCCGGGCTCAGAGACATTAAGTAACTTGTATGAGGTCACTCAGCTAGTAAGTCGCTGGGGCAGGACTTGAACCCAGAGCCTAAGCTCCAGGATGGGGATGCATAGTCATCTGACTCCAGACCCAGGCTCAGCCCCAGCTGCAGCATTGTCCTTCAGTATTAAAGATCCTTTTGTCAGTTTGTTGTTTGGGGGCTGGGCTCTCCTAGTATTCTGCATAGTGGACAACTGCGTCAGGGGTCAGAAGGGAGGCAGGCTTGGATGAGGTCAGCTAAGGCCCGGAGCTGCCCCTGTGGGAGCCCTTGGCCAAGGTTCTGGGTCCATTTTAATAAGTGATGTATTAAAATGTTCCTGCTGGAGGCCACCCTGTCAGCCGAGGCAGGATCCTCTCCCTGAGAAGACGGAGTCTGCCCTTTCTGGGGACTCCATTCAGCAAAAGGGAATATAAATCTTAAATATGTTCTAACAATGGGGTAAAAATTTGTCGAGAAGGCACTTTGGGGACTGGGAAGATATCAAATTATACCAAGTGCAGGATATCTGGTTAGGTAGCAATAAATATGGAAAAGGCCACTAAAAGTCCAAGGTGGGGGAGGGTGTCGCTAAGCTTCCAGGCATGGATGGAGCATCCAGGGCTGCATTATTCAAACCCTGCTAATTAAATGCTTGTAATAAGCATCTATCTCTTCGGATTCTGCTTCTGTGGCCTGTGCAGGCTGACAGCCTGAAGGAATATCAAAAAGCACCTCTAAGGAGAAAATTGGAAAATTAAGTTTTAAAAGAAAGAGACTTGAAAATTACTGCTGTCTGGAGGCCACAGAGGAAGGAATGAGTTCCTGGTGTCTCTGCAGGCTGCAGATTCTCAGGTCCTGAGGGCCCAGCAGAAGAGGCAGACAGTAGGGTACTGGTTTGGGAATTAGATGACTTGGATTGGAAACCTCTGTTCTATGCTTTCTAGTTGTGACTTGAGACCAGTTTTTTAAGCTTTTTGGGCCTACATTTCCTCTTCTATAAAATGGGGATGACAACAATACCTACCACACAAACAACCCCCATCTTCCTCCCCAGCGCAGGCCCTGGTACATAATAAATGGTAGCCATCAATATAAACATATATAAAGTGCCTACTGTGTGCCAGGAGATGGACTTTCAAGACCTAGCAAACAGTTCTTGCTGCATGAAGCTTCTTGGCAGATGGTTTTTGACAGCCCTGAGCTGACACCCTGAGGGTGATCAGGGTCAAGGAAGGCATCATCAAAGGGGTGGCAGGGGGAGTGGAGGAGTCAGCTTGCCTCTCATTATCTCCATCAGCTACCCAAAGCCCCCAATAAATGTAATCCTAAGAAATCCGTGTGTTTGCTCTCCAAAGCAGTGTCAAGGGAAGTCCTCTACCCACTTCTAACGAGATTGTTCAAACTCTTCTCTCTCTGGGTAGAGACTAGCAGGTACTGACTTCTTGCCCTGGGAAGGAAAAAGCTTGGCCTTCTGCTTGGATCCCCTCATTGGGCAGGTCCTCCTCAAGTTTCATTCATTTGACAGGTATCGACTTAGCATCTACTGTGTGCCAGGTCCTGTGCTAAGCTCAATGGTGAGAAAATGGGAGTTTTCCCTGGGCTTGAAAATGATGATAATTCCCATGGAAATGAGGTTGGGAGCTAGGGGCTTGGATACCCCCAAAGTCGGCAGCTCAGATCCTTAATGGTGGCGGAAAAGAGCGAACCAAAGAGAACTGGATCTTGGGATTGCCTAAAACCCGAACATGAGATCTACTTAAAAAAAAAAAAAAAGTGCTTTAGAATAGTTTTAGATCTACAGAAAGTTGCGAAGATACTACATCTAGCCCTGACCCAGTTTCTCCTATTGTTCACATCTGACTTTGCTATGGGACATTTTTCACAACTAAGGAAACAACATTGGTACATTACTATCGACTAAACTGAATGGATTTCATTCATTTTTTTCTAATGTTCTTTTTCTGTCCCAGGATTCCATCCAGGATACCCCATTACTTTTAGTCATCGTGTCTCCTTAGGCTCCTCTTGGCTGAGATAGTTTCTCAAACTTTCCTTGTGTTTGATGGTCAGGTATTTTGTAGACTGTTCCTTAGTTGGGGTTTGTCTGACGTTTTTCTCATGGTTCAATTGGAATTATGGATTTTGAGAGGAAGATCGTGGAGGTAAAGGGCCATTCTCATCACATCTTCTCAAGGGTGCATGCTATCAACATGACTTATCACTGTTGACTTTGACCTTGATCACTGAGGTAGTGTTTGTCAGGTTTCTCCACTGCCAAACTGCTCTACCCCACCCCTTTCTATACTTTCCTTCTGGAAGGAAATCATCATGTGTAGGCCACTTAAGGAGTGGGGAGTTATGTTCCCTCTCTTTGAGGCGGGGGGTAGGGGTGGGAATATCTCCATAAATTACTTTAGATTCTTCTGCCCAGGCCATGTGAGTGACCCGTGTTCAGCCGTTCAGCTTTGCCTTCGTGTTGGGCAAGCCCACTGTGGTTTAGATGTAATCATGAGTTTCCAGGCAAACCGGAGAAGAGCAAAAATGCCCACAGACCCAATGTATCGCCTGTTGACCGATAGACCTTATGAAAAAAAAAAAAGTTAAAAAAAAACCTTAATAAAAGCAACTTCCTGTGGAGGGGAACTGTCACCCTGCTTAGAAATTGTGCAGAATTTTCTCTTGGAAACCTTCAGGCAGCTGCTCTGGTTTATAAAATCTGCCTATTGGAGGGGAGGAGAAGGAGAAAAAAAGGTGGTTGTTATTCCAGCAACAGAGATTCTCCCAAACCATATGCAAAAATAAATCCTCGGAGACCGGGAGACCAGGCTGTATCCGGGGAGCCTGGCAACTGGGCTGGAGCTTGTGGGATGGCCCCTGGGGATAGAGAGCCTGCGTCCTCTGGCCCCAGCCGCTTCTCCAGTGGGACCAAGAGTCCCAGAAAGACAGCCCTGGGCCCCCATCCATTCCTCCCACGTTCTGGGATAAAGATTTGGTTTATTTTGTTACCCCTCACATCAGAGAGTTTGTCCTTAAGCCAGGGCAGCGCACACCCATGGGCCTGGAGGACGGTCCTTGACCCAGAAACAGCTGTTTTGAGGACAAAGGGTCACCAAAGGGGAAGGGAGGTCAGGGAGGACAGGCTGAAGGGAAGACGAGAACCTGGGAAATGTGCCATGGGAAATCCTAACAGAGCAGCGATGGGGGGCGTGGCAGGTGGGGAGCAGGCAGTGAGGACAGGAAGTTGTAGGGAAAAGGGTGTCCTGTAAGGCAGAGAGCCAGTGGCCAAACGTTTAAAGAGTTTGGATTGGGAGGGTAATGGGAAGAGGAAATTAGCCAATTAATTAACTAATTAATTAAATCTATATTCATTCAAGGGCTCATCTGTCAGGTGTGTGTGGGGGGGCGGGGCCTGTATTGTGCTTGGCACTGGGAGGACAGGGCTTGCTAAAGCAATGCCTTTTCTGGCTGTCAGGGACCTCACTGCCTGGTCAGTGATCATTCAATGACAGCGAAGCTTCGAGAAATCAGGAAGGGTGCGGGGGGGCACAGGAAGCTTACGAAACCCTTGGGGAACTCCAGTAGCACGCCTCCAGCGTTCACAGTGGGTGTCTGTCTTAGAATGCACTAGCGATTGCATTTCACTCCCAAATGTTCCAGTAACAGGCTGTGTGAACGTCGCCATCACCGCACAGGTATTTTGCTGCTCTGGGGCTCCACTTCCCAATATGGAAAAGAATATTTATGCGGTGCTTGCTATATATAGGCCAGTAACTATTCTACAATCTTTGTATTTAATGCATTTAATTTCACAACAACCCTACGAGGGAGTTACTAGTATTACTATTAAACCCATTTTACAGGTAAGGGAAACTGAGGCACAGAGCAGTGAGGTCACCTGCCAAAGGTCGCACAGCTAGAAAGTGGAGCTGGGATTGAAACCCAGGAAGGCTGACCCTAAGAATCCCTGGTTTCAACTGCTCCAGTATATGGACGGGGTCTGTCCGACTAGGCAACCTTCTGCTCCCGGCAGCTCAGGGAGCACAGGGTTCTGAGCCTAAAACGCCCATCCTCCCATGGGGTGGGGGAGGGGAGGCTGAGGATCCGGTTGGCGGTGAACCCTGGACCAGGCCAGCGGTTGCCATGGGGACGGCTGGGCGGGGGCGGCGGGCCGAGGCCGGTTGCCCCGCGGGGCAGTTCCGGGTAGCTCCCGCCAATGGCAGGGAGTGGCCGCTGAGCCGGCACCTGGGGCCGCGTTTTCCTGGCAGACGGAGCCACAATAATTCTCCCCTCTCAGAGAAGGGAGACCACAAGTCCCCTGCAGCCGTCTGAGCCTCCTCCGACCTGAACTCAATCCCCCACGAAGCCGCACTTATCTCCGGTTCATCTGTGTGAATTATTTACTTGCGTCTGGCGGCCTCCCCAGCGGCCCTCCCGCCTGCCTCCGCCTCCCCTGCCCCACGGGCCTATTCACATCCTGGTTTGCGGCTGTCCCTCTTTCTATCCAAGAAGTTCCCACGTCAGGCGCCAGAGGAATTTGGGGCAGGAGCTTCCCACCTCCTGGCGCCTTCACCTGGGAGTCCATGTCCTGTAACCAGGGAGAGCACTGGATTAGGAGTCAGCAGCACTTGTTAATTCTCACAGCAGTCCTGCCAATCAAGGACACTACGTATTATCCCCATTGCTCACGTGAAAAAACTGAGGGCTACAGGGTTTGAATAACCTGTCCTCAGGAAGGAGCCAGAAGTGGGAACAGCCCCCGTCCGGCTCACACTCTTCACTCTTCAGTCTTAACCAGGATGCCAAGTTGCCCTCTTTGCCTGAGGGCCTTTTACCCGCACCCCAAAGGCTACTTGGGTGCCAGTCGCATCTGTGATACACTGTATGCACAGAGCATGAGCCAGCCTTGTGCGTCTGGCCCTGTGCTGGTGCCAGAGACACATGGATGAGTTAGGCACAGTCCCGCCCTCAAGTTGCTTCTGTCGGGAGTGCGGGGCGGGGTGGAGGTTAGGGACAGGGAGCAGGCAAGGACAGACATGTTCATGACTAATTATGATACAAGGTGAAGGGCTGGGCACAAAACTGAGTTCTGGGGCAGGGAGACCATTCAGTGAGCAGGTGGGACTTCAGGTGGGCCGTGGGGTGAGGGTGGGGGTCAGAAGGTCAGTCTTGGTGGAGGGAAAACTGTGGGGCCAGGCTGGCATGTTTGGGGTTTGCCTGAGAAAGGGCAGGTCCTTGGGGAAGAGGTTGGAACAAGGCTTTTATGGTGCTGTCAGGGTTGGAGGGGAGGGGGCTTCAGGTCAGATACTGGAAGTTCTTGAAATATAAGCTCACTGGTCAGTTTACAGTAGTGCTTCTCAACAGCAGACAATTTTGCCCCCCAGAGGACATTGGGCAGTGTCTGGAGACATTTCTGTCACCACGTGAGGAGGGGGTTAGCGCTATTGGTATCTAGTAGGTAGAGGGCCCGGGATAACGCGCAACATCTTGTGGTGTGCAGGATGGCCAGGACACAAAATGCTCCGGCCCTAGATGTGCTGAGGTTGAGAAACCCTGGTTAGAGTGTGTTCAAGAGCCTTTCACGACTAACCGAAGTGAGATTTTGGGCACGTCGCTTGCTTAACTTCTCATGCCTCAGTTCCCTCCTCCCTAAAATGGGCTGATTACATTGGCTAGCCTTTGAGGAAATAGCTGTCATCTTCTTCATACTTACTGAGTGCCGGTCACACCCTAAGTGCTTTACATAGATAATCTCACCTAATCCTATAACCCAGTGAAGAGTAACAACGCTAACAGCAATAAACATTTACTGGGCCACTTTTTAAGTGTCAGGCCCTGTACTAAGAGCTCCCTACATATATTAATTTATTTAATTCCTGCAGCTTCATGAGGGGGCACTAAAATAATCTAATAAACGGGGAAACAGAGGCACAGGAGGATGGAAACTCCCCCAGGGCAATGTCTTGTTTTTATTTTTGCTCTCTCTCCAGCATCTGGAACAGTGTCTAAATAAATATTTGTTGAGGAGGAAATACATAAACCCTCCATGGGCTTCAGTGGGCCCGTAGAACTGTAATTGCTTTCTGGCTGAGGCCTCAGGCGGTTTCCCTGGGCCATGGGTCCTCGCTTTGCGCCTACCACTGGTGTAAAGGGACCTAGGAAGGGGCATTTCTGAGATGTCCAGTGGGCAACGGGGCCACAGGGCTCCCTGGAGTCCCAGCTGACCTGACATGACTGTTGTCTTGGATTCTGACCAAACCCAGAGCTCAGTCCGCACAAGAATGTGTCCGATGCCTGAGACTGGACTCGCCCACCGCCCTGGCAAATGCACGGAGATTCCCAGTTTCGTCCAACCCCAGTCCTGACCTCGGGAAAGTGGGAGATCCAGACGTGGTGTAAGATAATCACAGAGCTGCTGTGCAGTCTACTCGCTACCCGCTTTAGGCGCACATCTCAGCCAGGCCTCGCGGCAGCCTCAGAAGGAGCGGCACTATTGTTCCCCGTGAGCAGGTGTGAAATTGAGGTTTAAGGAAGTGGTAATTCGTCCAAGGGCACCAACGGAGAGGAACAAGCCCAGCCACTCTGATGCTTTTAGTAACCTGAACCGTAAGCACGCATTCACGAGTGACCGGCGCCCTATTACTTCAGTTTTTGACCTTTTCAACTGTGAAAAGGGACCATGGAATCCAGGCTTCAAAGGATTGCTGGGTTTAAAGGCAATAAAAGTGATAGACTACCCAGCGCCTAACAGGTTCTTTCCCTGAGCTTCCTGGAGAGATCCATCGAGTTCGAGGTTTGGGGTCACTCCGCTGGGGTGTAATGGAACCAGTATTTAAGGAATGAGGGCCAAGGGTGGGCAAAGGCTTGGGGGGAGGTCTCTAAGGACTGCTCTGTACTGCTCAATGAAGCATGGCCCCGCCCACCTGTCCCTGAGAGGCCCTTCCCACTGCCCTCAGGCTGGAAAGTGGGCGATGCTGCTCCTTCACCCACACGTGTGCCTGGTGAAGTCACCTTCCTGGGAGTGGGTTGTGCAGCACCCTCCCCATTCCCTAAACAGTTAAGGGATCAAACGCAATTAAAACAGCAGGTGGGGTTGCGGTCTACACGGCAAGCCTCCTCTCCTTCCAATTCCCTGTAAACCTACTATGCCCTGGCCCTTCTGTTCTTCCCAGAATGTCATTCTTTTTATGCCTCTGCACCTTTGCATATGCCGTTCTCTCAGCCTCCCACTCCTTTCCATCCAGCCAAATCCTCCTCCTCCTCCAGGTTTCAGTTGACTTGTCACCTCCTCCTGGAAGCCTTTTTGAGTTCCCTCCACCTGAATTAGGTCCCTCGCTTAGGCTCCTGCAGCCCTGTTGCTTCCTGCTGCTCGAGCACTCATCCCAATGTGTCATTGCCGGTCTGTCCTCCATCAGACTGTGACTGCCTCTTGGGCAGCACTGGGGCTCTCTTGTTGGTCTCCATATCCCTAGGGCTTCACACAGATGTCTGGCACTGAGCAGTGCCTCAGGGAATGCACATTGAATTAATGTGATAATAATAACAACAACCTTTTGCATATGTAGAGCTCTTTTCCAGTTTCAAAAGCCTTTTTATGGCAATGACATCATTGGATCTTCACAGAGAACTTTTTATTTGAGGTGGGCAGGGTTCTCAGTGGTGTTTCCGTTTTTGAAGGAAGAAAACAAGGCTGAAAGAGATTAGGGGTGTTGCCCAGGTGGCTGCGGGACAGGTGCTCTGCTCAGTTTTGCTCGGAGCAGGTGTGGCTATATTTGGTCCAGGGTGAGTCCTCAGAGTTCTGATTCCAGCTTTCTGTCTTGGGGGAGGGGCATGTGGAGAGTTGGAGGCCAGGAGTCATTGCTTTCAAGTCCTAGTGAGGAGCCCGGCCAGCCTTGCGTGGCGGGGTGGGGAGTGGGTGTGTATGAACCTGTCCTCTGGAAGGAAAACCGGCTTCTGTGAAGGTTCATTTACCACCATGCTGGGGACGGTATAGCACAGTGGAAGTTTGGGAAAAAGGTGTCTGAGATAGGGAATGACTAAGAAAACTGTGGTCCATCCACTTAGAATATTTAGCAACCACTGAAAATAATGTTTCTGCAGTTGGTGTGTTGATGTGGGAAAGCACATATGCCATTCACTTGACACCAAAAGGACCTATAATAGAAGAATAGTGCTGTGGAATGGTTCGAACCCCAGCACTGCCCCTTAAGTGGCTGCAAACTCAGGCAAGCTAACCTCTCTGTGCCTCAGTTTCAATTATTTATAAAGTAGGCATAATAATAGTCTTACCTCATAGAGCTTTTGGGAAGATTAGAGGAGTAAAGCACTTAGAAAAATGCCTAGCATATATAAATGTTAAGATTTAGTTATTCTTAATAATTATTATCTCAGCTATTGTAAATAATATAAGAAAAAATAGAGGAAAGAAAAAGGTCCGTTGTGTTTTCTTTGGGATAAGGGTTAATGGATGATTTTTCTTTCCTTTTTTTCCACGTCTCTGAATTCTCTAAATATTTTACCATGGAGATGTGTTACTTTTATTATCATCAGAGGATAAACTACTTTCCCCAAAATCGCAATAGTGGGGGACACACTCAGAAACATTTTCCTTTTGGAATCAAGAGAGGTGACCACAGAGAGTCGGCTCCATAATTGACATCTGGGACACCCTGAGAACACGCCATGTCAATATTTTTCTTTTGCCTGGGTCGGTAGCTCCCAGATAATCTTTCCCAAACAGATCAGACTGTCCCTTTCGTCTCTCGTCTGCTTGTTTATAATTGTATATGATGCCTATTGAAACATATAGCTGAGCGGTTTAAATACCCACAACCATAAACTGTCACTACCTGATGACAACGAGAATTCCCCAGGCAGGATGCATTAGAGATGAAACTAAATCATTCTGATCACCCCTGTCATCATCGCACTCTCTCTCTATTCAGCGAGACAAGGGCATTTACAGCGAAGGAAACGCCAACTGCTGTGTAAGCTGATAGGGGCTCTGTCAGTTGGCTGGCCAGGCCGGCCGCCTGCCAGAAAAAGCCAGCCGGGCTGCCCGCCAGCTGGTCAGCAAATGACTGTGCTGGGCACACAGTAGGTGTTCAATAATTACTTCTCATCGAGTTCATTGGAATTTTGTTAGGTCCTGACTATATGCACAACTCTATCTTAGGGATCGTCATGAGTCCTGGTGAGAAGACGGGGTGCTCACTTTAGGGAGTAAAGGCCCATAGATGCTTTCAGACCCTTTTACTGAGAATTGCATGAGTTCTGGGTTTTCGGGATGGTGGTTCCTGACCAGGGTCTATGCTGGAATTTGATTTAATTTTTCTCCTAATTCTTCTTGGGATATGGGTTTAAATGACCACAATAATCATCATCGCAACATTTTACCACCTCTCATCTCCCCGTCTTTTTATTTTTATTTTTGTCTCTCTATTGCTTGTCCATCCATCTCTTCATCCAACTATCTGTCTGTCCATCTATCCATCCATCCATCCATCCAGCCAGCCAGCCAGCCAGCCAGCCAGCCAGCCAGCCAGCCAGCCATCCACTGTGAAGCAGTATAATGGTGGATAAGTGATTAGGTCCTAGGGCCAGACTGCCTGGTTTTAAATCTGGGAGTCAGACAGATGACAAGATACTGAGGTGGCAGGGGAAGTTCAGGCCTCTGGGTACAGAGAGGAGGGATATGACACCCAATTGGAGGCTTAGGGGAGGCTGTACCTTGGGTACCATTGTCCAACATCGCCATCATCATCACCACTGGGATTCCTTTGACCAGTGGTGGGGCCTCGGTCCCTGGCAAAGCTGACCTGTAAACCTTGGCCTGGTCTCTGGCATGCCTCCTTGTCCCTGGCACCCTGACCTTCCCACTTTGACACCCATTCTCTACTCTGCTGCCTTTCCTCCTGACCCAGTTCTCCAATTTCTCCTGACTCTTCCATTCCTACCCTCTACCTGTCAAATCTATGTCCCCAGGGCCCTGCTTCTTGCTAGATGACAATTAATTGGGTTGATAATCCAGTGGTGTAAATTTCCCAATGGCTGTTAAGATGTCCCTGTGACACTCTCCCCGGTAACATTTGTCATCACCATCCTATATCTAGTAGGTACATTTACTGTGCATTATAAAACCAATTATTGTGAACACTGTGCATTATTCAGTACCAGTTGTGTGCAGTTATTATGCATTTTGAGCACTGAATATATGCATTGACTGCATTATCAATCTCATGTGTGCCTTTATTGTGAATTTCAACTGCTCTATATTTCAGCATTTTGTTGGAATGAAGATGGTGAGGTCTCAGTCAGACAGGCCTGGGTTAAAATCTCATCAAATCTCTTGCTAGCTCTTGAGTAAGTCATCTGATATCTCTGAGCCTCAGTTTCCTTATCTGTTAAATGAAGACATTTAACAGATATACCTACCTGGACGATGTACAAACGGTCATTGCAAGTACCATGTTAATGTGAGAGTCATTCCAGGAGTTTTAAGTGCTCTGGAAACGTTCCCCTTGCAGAAGCAGAGGCCCCAGTGGCTAGAGATGCAGGTAGCATTTGGAGTGGGCTGGAATCCCTGGGGCTGCAGCCCTGGGCTGGCTGTGATGTGATGCCTCGTGGGTGTGGGGAGAGGAAGTAGCATATCACCATAGAGTGACCTAAGACTGGTTGGTATATGATGGTCCTCCCTTGGGTCTAATTAGACAGGGCTTTGCAGGAAGTCTTACAAGCCGAGGATGAAGATTTCACTCTTGCTAATGTCTCCCAGGCTCTCAGTCACCATGGCTGGGTGCCCTGCCTTACAGATTCATGTCATCCATCCCTATATCTCTGACATACCAAGCACCCCTGAAGGAGTACTTTGACCTCCCACCAAGTACTCCAATTCCCTACTTTGAGGTTGAATCAACATTTACTCCCATGTACTAATCCATTCAGCACACGTATAATAAGTCCTTCTGTGTGCTGAGCCCCACATGTGATACAGGGTGCTATGAATGACTGGTGCTGAGCTTGGATGCATCTGATGAGTGGTTCCAGGCATTTCCTTCTCCTTCCCAGGGGTCAGTTCACAAGACTCAATAGAATTAGGGTCAGAGATGTGGGCTGAGAATGGTACTTGAAAATCGTAAACTTACAACTGGACATCCCCCCCGCTTTGATGCTTCTAGGTCCAAATACTGTGTCAAAATATGACAAATCTCACAAACCACTGGAAATGGGGGAATCAGGAGAGTTGTTGCAACTGAGAGATGAGGATTTGAAATTATAATCTTGGAGGCGATGAGTCAAATGATGGGGGTGGGTGTTATTGCCTGGGCTGGGGGTATCTAGGGAGAAGTGAGGGGAAGAAGAGAATGAAGGAGGGGCGGGAGGAGAGGACCCCAGGAAGAATCTTGAAAGATTAGGAGGCCAGAGGAAAAATGTTCTGACAGATGAGGGAGAGTTGGATGGGATGAGAGCTTGAAGAAACGGTGGTGATTTATAGCATCAAGGAGCCCCAAGGCCTGGTGGTCATCTGGACATTGGTGACCTTGGGTATGGCCACTTCTGTGATCATGAGGCAGGAACCAGAATGTAGGGAGTTGGGGGTTAGAAGAAGTAGGGTAGGGGAGGTAGGGAGTCTTGGTCATTCTTCAGAAGAAGTGGGCAGTGAGAGGGAGCGGGTGCTCTTGGGGTGGGGAACAGCTTTGGTTAGGATGCAGTCTGAGGCAGAAGGGAAGGGTGTCCTTGGTGCTGTGCACATGCGAGGTGTGCACATGGCGTTTGTTGCTCAGTCATCTTTCCATGTCTACAGCACCTTCTTCTTATTCACCAAGTCCTGCCAGCTAATGGTAGCTGTTCCGCCCCTCAGTAACCACTGAGCGCCGGCTATGTGCCAGATTCTTTTCTATGTGCTGGGGATACAGCTGCGAATAGATGGACAGGATCCTTGCCTTCAAGGATCTTCCCGTCTAGGGTGGTGAGAAAGTCAATGAGCATATTATAACTAAACTAACTTGCAGTGCTGCCGAAGGCTGAAATGGAGATAATATCTATAGGGCTTCAATCAGAGAAGCAGCATCTTTACGAGTGGTACAGAATAAGGCTTTATTATAGAGGTTAGACCTTATTCAAGTGTGGGAACTCAAGGAGCAGTCTATGCAGGCTGCTGCCCCTCATCTGGGCTTAGGGCTGAGTTGCTATAGGTCAGCTAGGCTGGCAGTTGGGAAGGAAAGCTGAGTGTGGGAGAGAGCAAGTACACGGGAACTCATATCTGTGTCTCCCACCTCCAACCTCAATGACACAAGTGACCTGCTGAACGAGCGGGCACCCTTCACTATAGAGCTGCACGCACACTTGGCCCAGGGCTAGGAGAAGTTGAAGGGGAGATCTGCTGGAGCTAGAGGAGCTGCAGGTCCAGGTGCTGCCCCCCATCAACAGGTGGGCAGCAGATCGGAGATGAGGGCGCACCCTACCCTGACCTTCAGAGTATAATAAAAACATAGGTGCTGCTGCTTCGGTCTCATCTTCCATAGCTCGTGTAAGATGTCTCTTGCTCCCCATGCCACCTTAGCACCATTCAGGGGAGGGAATTTTGGGAGAAGTCATATCGACTCAGTTGCATTGTGTTAGTTGCACTGACACAGGGCAAAGCTAGCCGAGGTGAAGCGGGATAATGTGGTAGAGTGACGGGGATGGGGTGTTGCTTTAGCTCAGGTGGGTGGGGAAAGCTCCTCTGGGGAGGTGGCATTTGCGACAAGACCTGATGAAGAGAACT
This sequence comes from Pteropus vampyrus, assembly GCF_000151845.1. Lineage (NCBI taxonomy): Eukaryota > Metazoa > Chordata > Mammalia > Chiroptera > Pteropodidae > Pteropus > Pteropus vampyrus. Next base: position 851,961 of record NW_011888817.1, on the reverse strand, counting down.
TGGCATGTTCCAGGGACAGGAAGAAGGGCAGGGTGGCTGGGGCCTGGAGATGAGGGGAGAGGCCAAGAAAAGTTTGAGAGGACATTGGAGCCATGGTAGGTAGAGACTCGCAGGCCACAGTTGGATTTGATTCTGGTCTCAGCAGGGCAGTGATGTGGCATGATTTAAGCTTTTAAAGCTCACTCATGCTACTGGTTGGATGATGGACTGTGGGGGGGTGGGGGTGGGAAAAACTGGAAATGGGGGACCACTTGCAGATTGGGGGAGCTCCTACAGTGGTCTGAAGAGGAGATGATGACAGCCAGATGGGGTGTTTGGATTCTGGGCCCATTGGGAATAGAGATAGGGTTGGAGTAGGTTTGTGATGAAGGATAGAGAGGTATGAAGGTCCTCAAGAATAACACAGTTATTATCCTTAATTCCTTTGATCTTTGCTTCTAGGAAAGGCTGTCCTTTGCCCAGTGGCTTCCCCATTAGCGGCACCTGTCCTCAATGGCTATGACAATCCTTCCCTTGTGTCCCCTCTTGATTCCTCCCACCTAACATACAGGGCTGGCCCCACCCCTATCCCACTCACCCCCACTTCGGCAGTCCTGTGCCTTTGGGCTCCAGTCAGCTGTCAGCACTCCCGGTGTCCTGTGCCTTTAAAACGGGGAGAGAAGGGCCAAATGCAATCTATCTCCTGAAAGTCCAGCCCTAATGAGAGGCAGAGAGAGA
>NW_011888817.1:847371-850038 GCF_000151845.1 Pteropus vampyrus | reverse complement strand
GGGGGCCATGGAGGGCTCGAAGCAGCATCTCTTCAGGAAGGCATCTGGCCAAGAGCATTTCAGGACTGTAGGTGTGTATATGAGACTCAGGGCTTGTGAGGCGCCACCCCTGGGGCTCCCTTCTTCTCTCACCCTGGGGGTGGACGCTTACGGTTGAAATATGTGTGAGGGGAACTAGAGTTCTTCACCATGGAGCTGGGGCTTCAGTGGGTAAAAACTTTGGCTCCATCAAGGAGTCTCATGCTAGATCTGGCTGCCCTAACGGGAGAGAGCTTCCACTCATGGGGGAGCTGGATGGCCATATGTCCTGTTCTGGAAGGAAGGGTGATTGGGCTGGATGGACTTCCACCTTGGAGTGAAGAGGGATGAGCACTGGAATGAGCACAGACGGGTCTGCTTTCCCAGTTTTGGCTCTGTCATGCACAAGCTGTGCATCCTTGGGTAAGTTAGCTAACCTCTCTGAGCCTCAGCTTCCTTATTTGTAAAATATTAATAGCATCCACTTCCAGAGCAGTTTTGAGAGTTAAACAAGATGAAGATGACAGTGATAGTAATGATGGTGATACTAACAGATAATATTTACTGAGTCCTTAACTCTTCTAGTGGATGGTGCAGTGTGCTGCTGAGGTCGCCCACTTTGGGACCGAGGCAGTCATCCTCCAGTTTTCAAGAGAGTTGCCTGCAGAGAGCTCACCACTGAGCGCCTCCTTGGAATTGCTCTCAGCCCAGGTCAAGGTCATAGCCCTTCCAGGGTGCAGCCCCCTGACCTCAGTGTGGGAGAACTCAAAGGGCAATCCTGCCCCAGACTGTGGCAAGTGCAGAACAGATCAACTTCTCCTTCTCAATCCTGCTTCCTGCACCCCTCACGAGTGCTTTCCCACGAGCCCCTGCGACAAACCTCCTGCATCCTAATCTTCATCTTAGAGGCTGTTTCTTAGGAGACTGACCTGGGATAGCCCTTTGCCTTCACTCTGTCATGTAATTCTCCCAACAGCCCTTTGAATGAGACACCATGATTAAACCATATTTTACACACAAGGAAACTGGAGTAAAGAGATTAGCTCTCTGCTTGCAATCACACAGAGTAGTAAATGGCAAAACTTGGACTTGAACACAGGGCACCTGACTCCACAACCCAGCTTGTAACCACCTTCTGGAGCTTGGTCCGGCACAGGCAGCCAGCAAAGGGCAGTGAGTAGTTAACATCCTTTCCTGCCCCCCAAGAGTAGGGCTGAGGCTGACTCTGGACCATCGCCATTTGTTCCAAGACCCCACATTCCCTCTCCCTCTCCCCATCTGGCTTGCAGACGCAATAGTAGCAGCAGCAGCAGTCTCCATGAGCCTCCTCTGTGTGCCAGCTTCGCACAGTGGAAAACAACACCTCCCTCGGCCACCCACTCCTCAGCTGCCGATGTCACACCATTGTTACTGCCGCCAAGGTGGGCGTCTTCGCCTGTGTGCCACCTCACATGTGGTTGGTGCTGCTGAGGGAACTGCTGGCAGGAGATCTGGAATCTGATTTTGCCTTACCCTGAGTCCTGACACCCAGGAGGACCAAGGCTCTGGCCAGGCCAGGACCTGTGATGAGCAGTGGCCTGGTTGTGAGGAGACCTGGCTCTGGTCCCAGCATCCGCCCTCTCCCATGGACTCAGGAGGGGTCCCCCACTCCTCTGGGCCTCGGTTCCCCCGTCAGACATGGGCAGTGGACCTCTAAGCGTCTTGAGTTAGTACGATGTAGTTCATATCCACGTGGGTGGCCCACCCCTTTGACTATCCAGAAAGCCATCTCCACGTTCACCCGTGTAGAGCTTTACGATTTGTCACCTTCACAGACACAGTCACATCTGAACCTCACAGCACTGCTGCGAGGCTGGATGATCACCTTCCTGTTTCAGATGGTGAATAGAAGAAGCATAGCGGTAGGAAGGGACTTTGCCTCAGGCCATTTGATCTTTTGAAAACTCTTGAAATACCCTCGTTTTTAACCTACAAATAAAAGTATATTCATCACTAAATATCAGAATTGAGAGTTTAGAAATCATCCCCCGGGATCCTTTTTGTCTGACAGCTCGGGCCCTGAGGCCTGACAAACCCTTCTCCCCCAGGAGGCACAATGACCACTGGCAGAGCCGGGGTCAGGGCTGAGTCTGGGGTGCATTCAATTACTCTTGGCTTGGTATTTTTCAAATTTCATGCCATGAATTATTTCCCACTTAAGACTAAAATCTAAACCATTAATGGGAAGCTCTACACCACACAAGCTTGTGGACGTTTGGTCTCTGTTTCTGATTGCCTGTTCAGGAGAGATGATTGGGCCTGTTTCACCTTGTAACACATAGCTGCGGGCATCATGGTAGAGATGGCTCCATGTATTTATTTTCCTATCATGGTAGCACAGGCGGCCCAGGGAGGAGGTGAGGCTGAGCAGCAGGGACAAAGAAATGTGTGTGTTCTGGCAAATTTGGGGAATTAACTCTGAGTTTGTTCCAAGGAGAAAATGATGTTTTGAATCAGGAGTTATTATACATCTGAGCTCACTGCCTTTTAAAGAACATCTTGTTTACTTAACTATTCTGTTTATAGATTTATTTATACCTGGCTCAGTTTCAAAAAGAATCTGAAGTGCCTAATTATTTAATTAGATTGTGGGTTCCTTGAGGGCAGGAA
>NW_011888817.1:839782-846566 GCF_000151845.1 Pteropus vampyrus | reverse complement strand
CGAGGTAAGATAATATTACACGAGGTAATATTATCACCATATTTCAGATGAGGAAAGTAAGATGGAGACAGTTCTAGTAACTTGGCCAAGGTCACACAGTTAGTTGGTAAATGGCAGAAATGAGCTTTGAACTGACTCCAGAGCACACGATCTTTTGCACTGTCATGGTAGGAAATACTTCGGGGGGACTGGTGTAAACTGACTTGTACACTCTCCCTACAACCCAATCTTTCCCACCCCCAATCTTCATCTCCTCAAATTCTGACCATCTCCCCGCCCTGTCCTCCATTCCCTCCTAATAAGGATTCTTGTTCCTGATCTTAACCCCAGGAGAGACAGGGAGAGAGTAAGAAAAGGCCCGAGGGGGCATTCCATCCCAGTCAGCGCTGAAGTGAGGAGGAAGGCAAAACTCTTTACACGCAGCCCTCAGCTTCCATCCTCTCCTCTGGGGATGATCTGAGCGGCTGTGAGTGGGCTGCGATGAGTCATTGTGACTAGAAGGGCCTTGGAGGGCCAATCAATGCTCAGCATCAGGCCCCAGAAGCCCTCGGGGCCTGGGGGAAAGGAAATTTGGGAGTTCAAGTTCACAGGAAGCCAAACGGAGTTCACAGAGAGGGCTCCTCCTGAGCCTATGGATATTTCCACCTGATGCCCTCCAGGCACCTTAAATTCCCCACGTCCAGAACTAAACCCATTTTCTTTCTGTGCCACCTCGTCTACTCACTTTTCCCTTGTCCTTCTCTATCCCCAGGAATGACACCACCTTCCAAGCTTTCGCTTGTCTCTTCCACTTCTCTTTCCACATTTCTCCAGGTAACAACGCTTCCGTTCTTGGCATAATTGTTCTTCTCCCAGTCTAGTTCTAATGGAACCAGTCCATCAGCATTCTACCTGCTGGCCATAGGGGGTGGGAAACATTCACCTTAGGCCAATCATAGTTCCCCAGACCTCAGGCCAGAAAGCCTGGTGCAGAGATGGACACTTGACCAAATCTGACCAATCAGAGCTCTTCCTTGGGATTTTTCTAATTGGAGCTGATGAGAAAAACGTTGTTTCCTAAAGGTTAACAAGGCTTTAAAGATATGAGTTCTGAGCTCTTTGCAGTTGGAGAGAGAATGATACCAAGACATCGAGGAGAAGGGAGCAGCATCCTGGCGGTGCCTGAGGACCAGGTTCTAGTTGTTTCTGAAGTCAGCTCCGCCTCTCGACTTCCTTCAGTTTGTTTTCGGGGCCGGGGTGAGGAGGTGGGTAAGGCATTTGCTCTTTTCCTTCACGGTTTCATTGTGTTTCTGTCACTTACAATCAAAGAATGCTGGTGACTACAGTGCTCAACCCAGCAACTCAAGTATCTTCCTTGGTTCAGCCCTCCCCTTTACCTCCTCGTTCAATCAAAACCAAATTCCTTAAATGCTGCCTTCTGATGAGCTGTCTACTCCGCTTGTTTCTCTCCATTCCCACAGCCTCTTGGATTATGGGGAGGGAGGGATTCTTTCTCTGGGTCCAGGGATATCAGCCCCAATCTCTCATTTTAGCCAGAATAATCTTTGTAGCATAAATCTGACCTGGTTATCCATGGCTACGAACCCTTCGATGTCTTTCTCTTTACTCTCAAGATAAAGTCCTAGCCTTAATTTTTTTTTTTTAAATTTTGAAATAAGTTTAGAATCATAGATGAGTTCTAAAGACATTACAGAGAGTTCTTGCATGTCCTTTATTTCGCTTCCCCTAACGTTAACATTTCACATAACCATGCTATTTGTTAAAACCAATAAATTAGCATTAGTTCAACACTATTAACTAAATTACAGTTTTCATTCCGATTTCACCAGTTTTTCTAGTGTTGTCCCTTTTCTGTTCCAGGCTCCGATCCAGGATACCAGGTTGCACATAGAAGTACTAGCTTTTCAACAGGGCATTGAAAGCCTTTTGTGATCTGGCCTCCGTTTACCTCCCAGCCCATGTCTAGCCCCTCACCTCAAAACCTTTCTGCTCTGACCACCCTAAATTGCCTGCAGTTCTCCCAAGGGGCTGGGCCTTTTGCCACTCTTGGGCCTTTGTACTTGCCGTTCTCATTGTGCGAGGAGCCTCCATTCCCTTGCTCGGCCTAACACTTCCTCATCCTTTAAGACTCCGTTCAGTTAGCTCTCCTTTTTGGAAGACTTCTTGACCAAACCCAGCTGACCCCTGAGCTTCCCCAACCCCCCATGCTCTCTCTATCCCTGCACTATTTATCCCAGATTTTGATGATCTGCTTCCTGTTCTCTTCATTGGGCTGGAGCTCTCTAGGGCCAGCACCCTGCTTAATTTATCTCTGTGGGAACTCGATGAATGCTTGCAAAATGGATGAAGTTAGGAAAAAGTCAATACCCACACAAGTGTCCGCAATAGCTCAGAGGGTGAAATTGGCTGGCCAGGGGAGGCTTCTTGAGTTGAATCTTGGAGGATGGAGTAATAAACTAACATTTATTGAGCACAGACTATGTGCCAGGCACTATTCTAAGCACTTTACACATACTATTTGAATTCTCACGGGAAGTCTATGAGGTAGGTACTATTATCGCCCTCATTTTACTGATGAAGGAATAGAGGTGAAGTAACTTACCAGATGCACAATTATTAGAGGTGGAGCTGGGGTAGACCCTGAACTGCTTCTGCTTTGCTAGACGTGTGTGTTTGTGTGTGTGTGTGTGTGTGTGTGTGTGTGTGTGTGTCCTATGGAAGGGGTAGGAGGAAGTACTGTAGGCTGGGGCAACTCAGATTCTTGAAGAGTTTCTGCTGGGAGTGTGTGTGTTGTTGGTTACCCCTGAGGTTGACAAGTAGGGGGGACAACTGTTGGGGAGATGTGAATCTGGAGAACCACACCCTGGTGGTAGAGGTCTGATACTCTCTGGAGTGTAAGTTGGCCAGAGGCTAATTGAAAAGCTCTGAGAACTGGGAGCAACCCGAGAAGAGAAATTCTCAAGGAAAGAAGAACACAGAGGCCCAGAGAAAGCAGAGCCACCTGGGCCGGGAGTCAGGCAGGGCCCGCTAAAGTGAGATCCTCATACTAAATTGTCACAACATGGGCTATGTGGTTCAGCAGGGCGCCTGTAAACTACCCTGTGTTTATCATCTATAGCCTGAGATTTCCTCCAGCTGTGGTTGTATAGTTTGGTACCCTAAATAAAGGTACAACTGCTCATGTTAGTAATAACTACTATTTGTGCAGTGTTTATGGAAAAGGCCTTTTATACTCCATTGTTTCCAACTCATTCTTCCAATGCCCAAACAGGGTAGGCAGGCATTATTTCCACGTCCTGTTTACAGACTAGGAAATGGAGACTTAGTGAGGATAATGACTTGCCTGAGGTCCCATAGCTAGAAAGGAACATAATAAACATCGAATAAATGAGTAAATAAGAACTTGGACCAGCATTATTTGAGTCTTGTGTCTATTTATTATAACCTCTGAGAAAGGGCACTTATTGCGTCAAACTAGAGTACCTGGCACATAAGGGGGGTTCAGTAAATAGTTATTAAGGGGATGAATGCAAGTGGTATCAGAAAAAAGCAGGAGAGAAAGGCCCTAATAACATAAAAACTTACCATATCAGGCACCCAGTTTAAATCTGGAATGATGCACCATTCAATCAATCCTCACCAAAACTCAGCTGACAAGATCATCACGCTCCTTATTTCACATGGGAGGAAGGAGACTCAAGGAATTAGGCAACTTGGCGAGGGGTCCCACACCCAGGGAGCTGTGTAGACAGGACTGCAGCCCAGGTCTGACATGAAGCATTTGCACCTACCATAAGCCATTAGATGGTCACTTACCCACAAAGGCACACAGATATACACAAAGACACATGCATACACATACTCACACACAAACATGCCCACCGACATATACTCATACAGACACACGCAGATACACAGACACAGGTTCACACACAGATATGTAGACACAGACAAAGACACACAGAGATATGCACACACACACCCACGGATACACACAGACACACACCCATGAGTTCTGGTCTTTGGAGAATATTCTCTGATGCCTTGGCTAGTGTCTCCACATTAGAAAATCCCAGGAAACCCTCTTGTTGGGTGTTCCCTGGCTGGTTCTAATCCAATCCCTCCAAAGAATACAACGAACCAAGCTGTCTGGAGAAGAAAATTTCCCTTCCCCCACTCCCTTCCAGCTTTCCCGAGAGGATGATGGAAAATCCAACTGGGAAGTGGCAGGGGGAAGGCAAGAATGATGAAATCATGGGAAATTGGGAGGCTGTTCCCACTGGAATCAATTGCTTTACATAGTTTTTAATTCTTTCTAAGACAGGCAGGTGATACATGCTCTAGCTGGCTGGGTGCTGGGGCCCCCCAGTCCTTAGGGAATATCAGCACCTTCTAACCACCACTCGTACTGCAGAAAGAAGTACAGCCCATTCTCTGTGGAAGTGAGAAGACCCCTGGGTTTGGAGTCAGACCCAGTTTCAACCCCTTTCTAACTAGTTAAACTTGGGCAATTCACTTTGCCTCTTGGAGCCTCAAATACCCCATCTGTAAAATGGGGGAGTGGTACCTCCCTCATAGGTCATGGGAAGGATTAGTTAAGGTAATTCCTACGAAACGCCCAGGGTGAGCCTAGCACAGAACAGACGCTCAGTCGTGGTGTTTCCTTTCCCTTCTCCCACCAAGCACTTTTCCTTATCCTTTTGTGTGGCTGGTTCCTTGACAGTCATATAAGGTCATATCCCCAGCTTCTGGCCTAGGTCCTGGAATGTAGTGGATGAGCAATGAATGTGTGTCAAACGAATCTTTCTAAAATCCAGATCTGCTCTTGACGCTCCTGTATCCCAAAACTCATTAATAGATGTTAATGTTCTTCGGAAGAGCAGACTAAGCTCTTTAGCCTGGCATTGGAAACCTCTATTGCTCCGACTCCGGAATCATCACCTCTTACTCTGCCCTTAGTCTTTAGACCTGGGCAGCTGAAGCCCCTGCCCTGGACCTGTGCTTCAGAAGGTCAATCTGGCTTTCCTCTGGCCAGGCCCATCCCAATGGGGCAGGAGTCTGCAAGGTCAAGAGAACGTGCCCACCTAAAAACCACATGTCCTTTTCTGGACTGCTTTGGGAACTGAGCCCTCAAATTCCCTGCTTGAATGGCCCTGAGTTTTCTGTTAGGGCCTGCATTGGGTCAGCCTCCTGCAATTGGACCACACTTCTAGTGTGAGCATCCCTAAGTCCAAGAGATGGCCAAAGAGTGGCCACTTGTCAGACCTGTCAATGGTGCTTGGCCATATTCACGTGAGGTTCCTCTGTGCAAGTGAGGCACCTTGCAGAGTGGGATAGAATCAGTGTTGGAAAGAGAAGGTCTGGGGGATGCTCATGACACAGAGCTCCGTTTGTACACTTGCCCGGGGCTCAGCAAATGTTAGGGGTGAGTTCAGTGCCTCTACCCTTCTTACTACAAAGATGGTGCTTAGGTGTAGAGCAGGGAAGCGTGAGTATGGGTTTGAAGACCTCTGTGTTGGGAACTGTCCTGTTCTCTTAGCCTGGAGCTGTCCTACCTATTGGTACCACCTCTGGGCAGGGACAGGTTGTTCTGCCCATGAGGAGAGAACATTCCGACTTGGTGGACAAAATGCCCATGACTGATGTCAAGAGGTCCTGAGGAGGCTCTTCCTGGCCCTGAGGTGGGACTATAGTGCTGCCTGTGGCTCTGGTCCAATTTTTGGCTCTGCCAGTTGCTGCTGAGGTAGGGCCACTGCAGAACAGGGACAGGGAGAGCAGGGACAGTGGGAGCCTTAAACCCCATCCAGGGTCAGGGCCCGCTGAGTGGCTGTCGAATGGGGAGCCAGGAGCAGCCCTAATGAGGGGTTTGGCCATGTCACAACTGCACCTAGCTGGGCTTTAGTCACCGGATTAGTGAAAGCCTGGCATCCAGGAGGCCCAGACTTGTCCCCAGGTGGATTCACAGCAAGGAGATGGCTTGCCCAAGGGAAAGAGTGGTGAAGCTGGCCTGAAACCAGGATCCTCCTTTTTCCTCGTTTGGGTACTTTATGGAGGTATAATTTACATACATGAAAATGTGCCAGTTTCAAGTGTACAATTTGATGAATTGTGACAAATGTATACAGTTGTGTTACCCTGACCAGAGTTGTGATAGAAAACATTTTCATCACCCTCATGCCCCTCTACAGTTGTCCCCTCCCTCACGCCCTGGCCCAGGTAACCATTGATCTGTCCTCTCTGTCTCTGTAGTTCTGCCCTTTCACACAGGTGGCTTCATATGGCAGATGTCTTTTGTGTCTGGCTTCTTCCTCTCAGCACAATTATTTTGGGACTCATCCATATTATTGCTTGTGTCAGTAGTTCATGCCTTTTCATTGCTGAAGAGTATTCTATTGTTTAGAGGTATCACATTTTGCTCATTCGCCGGTTGATGGACATTTGGGCTGTTTCCAGGTTTGGGCTATTTCCGATAAAGCTGCTGTGAACAATTGCATACAGGTCCTTGCGCGGACATATGTTTTTATTTCTCTTGAGCGAAATTGCTTGGGTTGTATGGTGAGTGGATGTCAAGTGATCTGCAAGATGTCTCTAATATTTGTATTTTCATCAGCAATGTACGAGAGTTCCAGTTCCTCCATATCCTTGCCAATACTTCAACCCTGGACTTCTGCCCCCAAAACCTAAGCAGTGACGAGACCATGAATTCAAGAGGTGGGCGGTGAAGGTAGGGTTCGGCTGGGCTGCTTATCTCTGTGAGGGTCTTAGGCTGTCAGAGTAACAGGAA
>NW_011888817.1:830024-838677 GCF_000151845.1 Pteropus vampyrus | reverse complement strand
CTCATCATCTCCCTGGCAACCGCAGCTGCCAAATTGTTGGTTGGAAGGTTTTTTTTTAGCGCCCTGGGTGGGGGTTTTCTTTTTGCATCCCCTTGAGGGGTGGGATGTTCTTGGAAAAGGATCTGCTTATCATGTCCTGAGGTCCCCTGCTCCTGGCCCATGGTCCACGAGTTTCTCAGGCCACTGGGAGCCAGCGCAGGAACAATCCAAGTCAGACCAAGAACATGCTTAAGACGCCAGCAAGACGGAGGCACCAAAATAAACTCAAATGATATTTGAGACAAAGTGTCAACGTTGTTATCATCCAAAAAATCAGAACGTTGCTAAACTTCTTTGTGCTCATTTTATGTTTTAGTATTATTTTAATTTGGACTTGCACAGTGGGGGCGTGGAGTGGAGCACCATACTCTTTTTATTGCTTTGAGTCTCAAAAAGTCTGGACCCAGCCCTCATGGGGCATGAAGGGAGGAGATAACAATCATATCTTCTGCACTGAGTTGGTGTGAACATTAAATGAGTTAATATATATGTGAACTTGATTCCCAGTTCTACCATTTACTGGGGGTGTGACCTTGAGTCCTTTCTAAGCTGCCACATCTTAATCTGTAAGTTTGGGGTCCTACTTGCATCTTCCTCATAAACGAGATTGTGTATATAAAGGGCATGACCTAGTACCTGACCCAGATGGGGTTTGGGAAATCTCAGTTTGGGGAGGGGTCTCCCCCCAGCAGATCTTCCCTTTCTGGGCACCAGCTTGGCCCACCCGCTTCTTCTGTTGACATGCAATCAACCTCAGAACTGGATATCCCTCAGATTAAAGATGGGGAAACTGAGGCCCAGAGTAGGACCTGCCCAAAGCCACACAGAATCAGTGGCTGAAACCTACACATTTTGACTTCCAGCTCCTTCCATGATTCTGGGATGCTTGTGCCTCTAAGAGGTACATGTCTTCTGGGCTTGATGGTTCAAAAGAGCAGACCAAGCCAGACCCGAACCCTGTCCAGCATGGGCCGGCTGGGCAGACTGGGTCCTCCCTGGGTGGCGAAGCCTCTTACTGACCTTCCCCAGGAGCCCATCCAGTGCTGTTGCCGGAGAGGTCTCAGAGTGGTGGGGCCAGGACCCTGACCGTGGAGCATGCCACCTAGTGGGGTCAGGTGGTCAGGTGACCAGTAACCTACATGACACAGGCCTCAATATGAGCACAGAGGGCAGCAGGGCCAAGATTATTCCCCTGGTACACATGGGGAAATTGAGACACAGGATGGGCATAGCTCTGCGTAGAATGCTCTTTTGGATAGAAGCAGAGCCAGGCCTAGAACCCAGGCCTCTGGACCCCCAACTTGGGGCTTTCTGCTCAGCTTCCTTCTCCACCACCTCAGGCTCCTGGCCCTGTGGGCGTAATTGAGGGAGAAGACGGGAGTCACGCAGGGTGGAGCCTGCCCCACATCAGGCCTCAGCCTGGCTCAGGAGCCCCACTTCTGCCCGGGTGATTACAGGGCTGCTGTGTCTGTCTGGGGCCCAGACAGTCCCTCCCAGGCCCTCTTGGAGGACTGGGTCCCTGACCTCACTGTCGTAGGGGCCGCACAGATACTGAGTCAGGAGCTCCCAGGCCCTAACCCGCCTCTGCGGATGACCCTCCAGGTCTTAGCTTGTCTCTAGGGAGGAGCCAAGGGGTTCCCTTCCTCTTTGTGCCCCATTCTCTGGGCCAACCCTGCAAGGCTGAGGGCTGTGTGTGTGTGTGTGTGTGTGTATGCACATGTTAATCACATACATGCTGGTTCATTATGTATGCTCACTGTGTACACAGCAAACGGGTGTGTAGGTGTGTTTACGTAAGTTCTCACTGGACCTTTTTCCACCCAATGTGTGTGTGTGGAGCTCCTATGCATGAGTTGTGCACAGTGCATGTACAAGCACGAGTGGATCCCTTGGGGACGGGTGCACAATGTGCTCACACTCTGAGCACTTACTGTATACACTGTATGCACGCTGTAATCACACCACTTGCCAAGCACATTGTGAATGTGCATGGTAGTCAGTCCCCTGAGAACCAGGACTGGCTCTGAGAGCGGACTGGGGAAGGGCTTCAAGGTTCAGCATTGCAGGCATGTCCTGCCTGATCCCGCTAGCCTGGCTTAGATCCTGCTTCTACTGTGCCTGCTCCCACAGCTCAGACTGCCCCAGGGAGTGGGGTTGCCCGTAGGGAGCTGGAGATGGGTGGGTCACCTCAGGCTGGGCCCTGAACTGGACTCTGGTGCCAATCAGAGACCTCGGAACCTGCATCTTCTCCTGGCTGAGATGAGGGAGATTGGTCCTGAGGGCCTCTTTTGGCCAATCTGCCCTTCGATCTTTGACCCCCAGATCTTTTGCCTCGGGGCCCCCTGCTATCTTTGAAGGTCCTACTAATAGTTGGTTCTTGACTCTCCAAGTAAGGGGTGGTATGCTCCCAGAAATCCCTTCATTGCACCCGATCTCACAGCTGGCTTTGCTCCAGCCAGAGAGTGAGGAGCTAGGTGGACTGGAGCCCAGGTTTGTTGGCATCGAGGTTTGGGGCCCCCACCACTGCCCCACCCTGCCAGGGCACCTCCAGGAATTCCTGCAGCCCCTGATGGGTTTGGGAGGATGGAATAATCTCTGAAACTTTCATCCATGTGCCCTCATGTAATCCAGGCATAAAGACACAGTGATTTCTCCTCACCTCCATTCCAGGGCTGCCATGGCAACGCAGAAGTTGGCTCACCATCTGCCGCCTGTGGGGACCTTAGTCAGGCCTTTGCCTCCAAACTAGGAATTAGTATGGGGAGGCACCTGACCTGTTCCAGGACAACCATTGGCCACATCTGGCGCCTCTTAGCCCTGGAGTGTTTGGAGACTATGCAGCCTGGAGTCTCTCCAGCTGCTGGAGAAGTGTGGACATTGAGAGAGCCCATGGTTCTCCCTGAGGCTAACCTCTTCTAGTAATAGCTCCTCTCAGGGACCGGTCAGAGACTTATTCACACTAGAGTGTAAATGACTAAGCCCTTCTAGGAGGGCAGTGAGTTTGGGGGACGTGTAGAAACTTGAACTTTAATTGAAATTAGAAGCTTAAATTAACAAATTATGAATAGGAACTATTTTAGGCATGGGAGGGAGGTGCAGTGCTATTGAACAAGTTAAAACTCAGTTACTAAAATGTTTCTGGATGTGCAGTTGGCCTACTGCAAAGCTAACTTGTCCTTGGATGTTGATGGGAGTTGGAGAGGATCCATGCCCTCATCTGGCCTGCATCTCTGAGTCCTCTGCGGCTGTTGGGAGCTGAGTTTTTCTTACTGGGCTTAGAGATTCCCCTACTCCCACTTCTGGCTCCTCTACATTTGTTTTCTTTGGAAAAACGTTCTCTCTTGGAGGCTCTGTGCTCAGTGTAAAAAGAGCAGTGGGGAGGAGGAGGAGTGACGAGGGTAGCAGGGAGGGGTGGAGAGGAGAGAGAGGGAGAAAAAAGGGAGGTCTGAAGGAAAATGGAAATGAGACCAAGTTGCAGGGTCTGTTTGAATCTCTGATCTGCCGCTAGAGGGCGCATGATTATGGGTGAGTGACTTCCTCTCCCTGTAACTCAAGTTTCCTGTCCTGTAAAATGGGTACAATAACTTCCCTGGGTGGCTGTGAGGATTGGCGAACATGCACGTGGAGGCCTGGCACGGTGAGAGCACCCGGCGGCCGCTCAGGCAACGGCAGTTTGCACCTCTCTTCGCCCCCACCACGGATTCTGTGTCAGAGAGGGAGGCTTCAAGACTCCACCCCAGGCCCTCTTAGAATCGTCTCCCGCTGGCCTGGATCCCGCAGTCTGCCTGTGTGAGGAACCACCTCCTGCAGGCCCTGAGCAGATCCCAAAGGCCTTCTGCTTGCCAGGCAACAGGTCTACAGGCTGGGAGTAACCCACATAAATCGAGGTCAGTGTACTGTGTGGAGCCGGGATGCCGGAGTCCTCCATCTCAGGGGCCGCAGCCCAGTCCCAGGCCCAGGAACTGGGACAGACCAGGAGATAAACATTCTCAGAGGCGGAGCCCACCTCCTCGCCACGCCCGCCGGGCATCAGGCCCAGCAAGGCCCCAACAGCACCCAGCTTGGCTTGGTGAGGACCAGAAAGGGTACAGATAGCATGGGGAAGGAGCGGGGAAGTGGGGGGGAGCGGCGGGGCAGGATATTAAACCCTCTCTGCCAATGAGCTCCTTTCTGTGAAATTCTAGCATCTGCAAATTTATTTCTGCCAGCAATTTACCTTTTCTGCAAGCCAGAGAAATCTGTTCTTGTTTATGAGTCACTGCTTTTTCAGAAAGATTAGAAAAAGAAGCATCTGCAGTTGGGAAAACGACAGGGAGGTGAAATTCACTGGGAAGGCCAGTAAAAATGAGCCCTAGAATGAAGTCTAATATGGTCTCACTCCCTTTCAGCCAGAGATTATTATTTTGTGGCTGGAGGTACATGGCTTTATTCATATGCGCACAACATCCTTTCTGATAAAGCAAACGTTTTCAAAGTAAATAAACTTTGGAGCTTAAAATTGAAAGCTCTACTTGACGTAATGAATAGGAAAATATGCTATCGGTAGAAACCTGTTGGAAAATGTTAAACCAAATTAGAATGGTCTCTGTAGGGTTTTGGCATTAGATCCACAGTTGGGGGGTTGGAGAAGGGTGGCTGGACCTTGTCTCTGGGAAGTACAGCTGGGCCACATCCCATCCTCTGTGGGGGACACTGCCACTAGGAGATCCCTTGGGAGTCCTTCGTGGGGCCGCCCTTCTCCCCCAGGGTGCCTCTGTCAGGGACTCACGCCAAACTACCTGGTGCTGTAGAATCTGTCAGTTACCCACCAGTATTCACAGTCCTCCAGCCTAAGACTACATTTCCCAGCTTCCTTTGCAGCTAATCTGACCATGTGACTGGGATCAGCCACAACAGCATTGTGGATCGAAGCCTGTTAGACCTGCCTTCAAATCCCTGCTCCCTCTCCTAGTGGCTGTGAGACTTTGCACGAATTACTTAATCTCACTGCACTGGGGTGATTTTAGCAAGAAATTACTTTCACTTGGTGACTGTGCTCACGTGCATGTGTCACTGAGACAAAAGTTTCATGGAATAAAACAGCCTTATTTACTTGCAATATGCTCTGATAGTTTCTATTGCAGTGGTTCTCCAAGTGATCACTGGACCAGCAGCATCAGCATCACCTGGGAACTTGTTAGAAATGTAATTTTTTGGGCCAGGTCCCAAACCTGCTGAGTCAGAGACTCTGGGGTAGTGCCTAGCAATCCATGTTTTAACAAGCCTTCTGGGTGTAGCTCAAGTTTGATAACTACTGTTTTACTCCATTTTCAAAATATGCTGGTTATCACCTACTAAATTGATCTCATAACCCGCTAATATGAGTCAGGCTCGTGCAGACTTAACAGATGTCTGTCTGTTTTCCTGCCAGCATTCTTTTCTTCTTCTTTTTCAACTTCCCAAATTTTTAATAGGAGAACTACTCCTAGTCCAAGACCTAGACCTAGCTAATGGAAGCAGTAGTTAGTTCAGGGATGAGCATGTGATCTTTGTTGTCCAATGAAATTCAGTCCTGAGACTTTGCCGGAATTATTGAGACAGAGGAGCTCTTTCCCCAAGGGTTGCTGAGTGGTAGGAAGGAAGCCTGGGACTGCCCATGGTGCTGGAAGAGCATGGAAGAGGCTGCCTGATGCTTCAGGCAGCTCAGAGGAGGAGAGCTGAGGGATGGAAGAGACAGTGTACAGATGCTTTTGACATCCTGTAGCAATCGATGCCTGATCTCAGGCACAGCTGCCAGGGTCCACCTCAAGCATCTCTAGAGCTGAGGAGTCTGCTTAGCCACAGCGTTGGTACAGCTCTGACTTTCAGACCAGTTGATACCCTCGGGGCGACCTTCAATCTCTGCAGTGAAGAGCTGGTGGGTAAATGTCCCTGGCTCCCATTCTTCAGAAGGACGATGCTGGGAGGCAGCATGCTTCTCAGTTTCCAGAGGAGTTCAGCCTTTATCACGGCAAATTTGAAAACGTGCCTTTTACTACCCTTTTCTTCTTATTTTAATCTCTCTCTCATTCCTGCTTCCTGCAATCCCTCTCAAGTGGATCACCTGCACCCAGGTCCTTGTCTCAGTCTCTGTTCTTATGGAAACCCAAGCTAAGACAGATTGCTGTTGACATTTGATCATTTGGATCCAGCTACATCTGAAACAAACTTTACTCCCGGACTTTTTAGTTAAGTGAACCAAAAAAAAAAAAAAAACCCCCCCCCTTTTTGCTTTGTGTATTAGTTATCTATTACTGTGTAATCACCCTCAAACTGAGTGGCTTTACACAACATTTAGTATCTCACAGTTTCTGTGCGTGAGGAATCCAGGGATGGCTTCGCTGGGTCTTGCAACTCAGAGTCCCTTGAGAAATCGCAATAAAGGTGTCAGCCTAGGCTGTGTCATCTCAAAGCTTGACTGAGAATGGACCTGTTTCCAAGTTCACTTCTATTGGCAGAATTCAATTCCTGATGGGCTGTTGGATAGAGGTTCTCAGTTCTTTGTTTTCCATGGGTCAAAGGCCACCCTCAGCTCCTTGCCACATGGGCCTCCCTGTAGGGCAGCTCAAAACATGACAGCTGGCTTCAATCAGAGTGAGCAAGAGAGAGGATTAGAGAGGGCAAGCGAGCAACATGGAAGCCAGAGTCTTTTGTCACCTAATTTTAAAGGGACATCCCAATAGATTTGTGATATTTTATTTGTTAGAAGCAAGTCATGAGGTCCAGCACATACTCGAGGTGGGAGAGCTCACACAGGACATGAATACCAGGGGGCGGGGATCATCAGGAGCCATCGTAGAAGCTGCCTACCACCAGCTACTAAGAATACGAACCCCCAGTTCCAAGGCACAGAGCTGGAAAGGCCTCGAGCATCAGAATGGAAGCTTGTACACCAAAACCCAACTCTGATCCATCCCAAGGTAAGGAGAACCGACAGATGTCTTGGGGACACACGGAGGGTAAAGAATCTACACAGGTCCTGATGGTAGGAAATGAGAGAGGGACATGGAGTGTGGGGGTTTCTTTATGACTGAGGGAAAACCTGCAGGAGGTCATCGCTTTTCTCTTTGTTGAGGGCTGTTCTTTCTGTTTGGTTTTCACCATGCTGTTGATACTAGCTAACCTTTATTTAATGTTTGTTCTGTGTCCATTCCGGGGCTAGGAACTTCACCTGCACGATCTTATTTAATCCTCCCCGCTATGAGATCAGACCTGAAAGTATCCTCATTTTACAAGATGAGGAAACAGAGGTGCAGAGAGGTTGAGTTACTTGCCTGAGGACAACAGCTATTAAGTAGTGTCACTGGAATTCATCAGAGACTAAGTTTTTACCTGCCAGGTGATCAAAGCCATCTTAGCTGGACAAACATAAAGCATTCACAGAGGCTTGAACACATTATTCACTCAGAGCCTTAATCCCCCTACCCTTTCACGCAGGTATTAAGTTCCTAACTCTAACCTTTTCATGTTACTGAGTTTTCATTACCACCAGCATTTATAAACCTCTTTTAGGTCATGGAGGCAGTGGAGAAGGTATCGAAAACTATAGAGCTTCTCTCCCTCCAGAAATGGGCTCATGCGTACAAACCCACATTTGCTATATGATTTTAGGGGTCAAGTGACTTCCTGAAGGGCCCCAGGGCACCAGGATAGATTTTCATTGGCTCAAGTTGGTTCACATGCTCACCCTGGAACCAATCACTGCAGCCTAGGGGGTTTGGTGCCTAGGTTGGCCAGATCTTGAGGGATAAGGGAGTCTCATGCTCTTGAATTACAGATGGAAAAATTGGAGCCTATAGGAGAAGAATGACTCGCTCTGAGTCACACAGCATTGGTGGGCCCAGGTCAGACTCATGCAGGTTCCTCCCAGGCTGGGATGCAACTGACTCAGTGATGCATTCTCAGCCACTTGTTCTGGGCCTGGCACGCAGCAGACATTGAGTAAGCACTAGAAAAATAGATCTGAAAAGGCCCTTGACACGTACACAGAGTGAATCAATAGGAGTTGAAGATAAAGTAGTGTTTACCCAGTGAGACCTTGGAAACTGTCCCGACGGATGTTAATAAGTATCCCATGAACAAGGAAAGGGCTCCATGAGGAAATAAGTTTGTGAAACACAAAGCAAATTATTTTCTTTACATAAGAACCTCTCAGAATTCTTAATAGGCCCGGACAGTGAATTTCTACCAAAGGAGGATATTACATGCAGCGCTTCCCAAACTCGTTTGACCATACAATCTTTTTTATGAAGTGGGATTTTAAAAGGGTCAGTGTTTAGAGAAATATTTTGGGAAATGCCAGGAATACAAAGATCATCATGGGCCAGAGTGGTCAGGGAAGGCTTCTTGGTGGAGGAGGTTTCTCAGCTATAATAGTACCAACTGAAATCCCAGGATGGACTCATTAGCTCAGCGTGGGTCATGTGTCTACCTTGGTACCAATCACTGTAAACTTGGAGATTTGGTGCTCGAATTGCCTAGATCCTTAGGGATCATTGCACTCATCCTTTCATTGACAGATGAAAAAATTGGAACCCAGAGAGGAAGAGCGATTCGTTCAAGGTTGTACAGCAAGTGAGTGGCAGAGCGAGGGCAG
>NW_011888817.1:826965-829083 GCF_000151845.1 Pteropus vampyrus | reverse complement strand
GAGCCAGGCCTTGTAGTTTACAGTGACAGATCAGACGAAGTCCCCTGCTTTACGGGAGCCCTCAGACCAGCCGGGGAAACAGACCTGGAAACAAGCGTGAGGACAGGGGCTGAAGGAGCAGAGAGGAGGGGCTCCAGACTTCATCTCAGGGAGTCACTGAAGCTTCAGGATGAGGTGATAGCCGAGCTGAGATTTGATGGAAAGATGTACATGTGCAAAAATTGTTACTCACTGAACGAATGAGTGAACATGCACCCCTGCATCTTCTGGGATGTAGATATAGATATGCATGTGTGTGAGTAGATGTTAGAATGAATTGATATCCATTTATGTGCACGTGAGCTGTCAATATGCATGCAAAAAATGCTGTGCGTATAAATACACACGTAACAGGTGCATTCACAAGAGTTGACTTGCATGAATACAAATCCAAATTTACATTGCATATATAAGCCCATACAGGCAGTGTCATGTAGTGGAATCAAGCTGCCCGTTGGAATCTTGGCTCTGTCGCTAGTCTGTCCTGGGCAAGTTAACTTCTCGGTCTGTTTCTTCATCGATAAAATGGAGGAAATAGTATCTCCCTGTCTAAGCTGGGTTCTTCAGAAGCAAAGGCTGAGACAGGCATTCTTACTCAAGTGATGGATTTTGAGAGGAGCTTGTAGGGGAGTGAGGGGAAGAGGGCGGGTTGGAGAAGCTAAGCTGAGGTGTGGGTTTGGCTGAAATCTGGTCTTAACCTGATCCCACGGGGAGTTCTGGAACATGAATGGTACCACAGAGCTGGCCCACCTTGAGAGAAGGAGGCCAGTCTTCGCCAGCCAGTCGTTGACTGTGTCCCCCCAGCCCTCCACCTAGAGGAGGAAGCCATCTCCTGCCCTTTTCTGGTGAGGCAGCTTGGGCTGGCTGAGGGCAGTACCCCAGAGAGGGGGCAGATGTGTGCCGGTTGCAGCCCACATCACAGCAGCTGGGGAACCTGGAGAACGGGGCGCAGCAACAGCCTTTACTACACCCCGACCTCTCAAAATGAGGTCCTGGGGACTGATAGCACCGGCTGCCCTGGGAGCTTGTTAAAAATGCAGAGTGGCAGGCCTGCCGACTCAGAACCTGCATTTTAACTCCATCCTGAGCACATTGAAGTTGGAGAAGCATTGAATGAACAACGCTCACAGCGATGTTGTGAGGGTTAAAAAGGGCTTAAGGTGTGGAAAGCACTTAAAACAGCATCTGGTTCACAATTATTATTTATTATTGGCATCGAGGTGTGTTTAGCTTGTTTGCCTATTGAGATACTTAATATGTGTAAATAAATGAATGCAGTCGGTAAATGAGTACAGGGAGGACCAGCTACATCATTTGCAGGATCCAGTGCAAAGTGAAATTAGACAGCAGACAGGGCCTTAAACCAAGCAAGCAAGGGCCCTTCTCAGCCGGGAGCCCTGTGTGACCACACCCAGGCCAGGAAGAAGCAGCTCTGAGGGCAGACGTGGGGATGTAGGTGTGGATGTGGACTCGTGCTTTTGAGGCCCGAGGGTTTCCAATCTACAGCCCATTCTTCTGGCTTTACAGGTGAGGAAAGCCTGGGCGAGCGGGCGCCCGCTACATTCCAGTCTCCCTTCCCGGGTTCCCCTTCCCCCACGGCGCGGGCTGTGACCGCGCCTGGGTGCCAGAGAGAGACTTTGGGGAAATCGATGAGAACTTGCAGCCGAGAAATCTTCTCTCACGTTTGCACATTGCGAAGAGACAGTCGAGTATGTTCCCCCACGGACCGTGGGCATCCATTCCCAGGGAGCTCTCACAGCTCCGGAGAAGGGGTGTGAAATTTAATTTGCACTAATTATCCCGAAGTGAGAGGAGCGGGAAATGAGCTGGCTCTCACACTCGGCCTCTTCCAGCAGCTCGTTCCCCAGGTTGCAGTTTATTTATGTGTGGGGGTGGGGGGCTGCTCTTACCATGGCAACCACCGCTGCTGGGATTTTGGGGTGGCTGGGCAAGGAGGCAGAGTGGGGGAGGGGAGGGAGTGGGGGAGGGCTGGGGCAGACGAGGGGTTGTGTCCCCGTGATTGTGGGGCGCCATGTTCAGAGCGCCCCCACTGTCTCTCTGGGAGGACTGGAGGAGAGG
>NW_011888817.1:810358-825985 GCF_000151845.1 Pteropus vampyrus | reverse complement strand
TCAGTCAACAAATGTTTGTCGGGCACCTGCTATGTGCTAGGGGGTCTGCTAGACAACCAGGGGGACAACCAGGAACAAGGTGGACACAGGGCTTATCATCATGAAGCTTTCAACCTGGCAGGGATGAAATGATTGTATATAATGAACACATTTCAGAATTATAAATTCTTAAGTCATTATAAATGTGTGTAATGTGTTTCTGGGTGCCGCGGAGTGTAGATTGGGGGAGTCCAACCAGGTCTCCTTCCAGCTGAACTCCAAGGGATGATGAGGTCAGGCACAAGGGAGGCAAGAGGGAAGGGCCTTTCAGGCAGAAGGAACAGCAGGTGCACAGGCCTGGAGGGAGGAGGAGGGGGCTATATTCCTGGCAGTAAAAGCCGTCCAGTGCGGTGGAGGCTGGAGTGAGAAGGAACGGGGTATGTGACAAGCTGGAGAGTGAGCAGGGCCCGGCTGCCTGGAGGACACAGGTGCCCTGGGGCATCAGGAGTGTAAAGTAGAAAGTCCAACAGCCTTTTTGTGACGGAGAAGAGAGGGACGGTTTCAAAGTGATGACAACATTTCTGAACAGGAAAGTGGGTCGTTTCTGTTTCCCCAACAGTCTTAGAGCATCTGCAAATAAACGGGCATTGAGAGAACATCCTTGATGTGGTGGCATTACGATGCCGGGGCTCAAATGTGGACAGAAGGGGGACCTCAGTGGACCGGAAGTTGAGCCAGCCTCCCAGTGTCCAGAGTGTTGGGGCCCTGCTCTCTACGCTGCCATCCAAGGAGAGTCTTTTCACTATGGGTTGCCTCGGTCTACCCATCTGTGAAATGGGGAGAGCTGGTTCTGACCACCTCCCAAGGCCCCTGGGAAAAGCTGCTCTGAACTCCTTGCCAGAGAGGAAGTTGCTGGTGCCATGGTCAAGGTGTATGTGCTTCACATTAAGCTGGTCTCTTTGCATCAGTCGGCAGGGAGACAAAGGTTTTATTGAGCCCCTGCTACGATGTAAGTAAGCCCTTTGCTGGGTATGGGGGTGTGGTGGGTGGGGTTCAAAAGTGGAAGTGGTGGTTCTGGCATCAGGGAGCTCTCAGGCTAGCTGGAGAGACAAGACTCGTGCATGAAACAATTCTGATCTCATAGACAAAAAAGAAAAACCTGTCTGTACGTGTTCCCTCCCTCTGTCCCTCCCTCCTTGCCTCTTACCGTCTGTATCAACATTTTCAGGTGTTTACTCCGCTCTGAGCACTGTGAAAGGGACTCTACGTGCAACACCTCCTTTAATATTTGCCACATCCCTGAGAGGTGGGTATTGTTGGCTCCAATTTACAGATGAAGAAACCGAGGCTCAGAAAAGTTGAGTGACTTCCCCAAGATTACAGTTACTAAATGTCAAATCCAGCTTTAGACTCTAAATCTGTCTGAATCCAAATATGCCCTCCTAACTGCTAATGATGCATGTGGTCCCACTGCCACCTTTCCCAGCTGTCATCTAGGTAATTATCGAGTGGTAGCTGGAAAGAGAGAGAAGATTGGGATTCTTAGATTCTTTTAAAATTTTGGGAAAAGTGAGCAATTTTCAGTCACTTACTCTTTAGTGTGAATTAGTAGCTTCTTTCCTGGCACTGAGATTGGGTGTAAGAAGAGTATGTAATAAGGGAGCATGTGTGACTAAGGAGATAGGGCCTCGATGGGGTGGGGGGTTGCTGTGGGCAGCAGGATGGCACTGGCACTAACTCACCTGTTTGTGAGGGAGCATCAGGGATGGCATCATGGGTAATGCTTTGATTAGAGAACTGGCTACGCTACTAACTTGCTTTGTGACCCTGAGCAAGTCCCTTTCTCTTTGAGGGTGTCGTCCCCCATTAGTACATTAAGGATAGTGGACTAAATGAATCTAAGGTCTCTTCCAGATTAAAAGGTTGATGCTGACTCTTTCTTCTGGGGGTATGATGTGGGGTGACCATAATTGGCATCAGAGGCTCAAGGGTAGCCTTGGAGTCATGTTCAGCATTTGGGTGGCCCCAAACAGAGGTGAGCAGTGATGGGCTGAGCTATCTACTGACTGGGTTGCTGGGGGGTTCTCGGGGGCTGGACCAGCCCGTTTTGAGCCACTGCCCACAGCTCCACTGCCCAAGCTCTTCGTGATGAATTTGGGCTTCTCCCTGTGACCCTCCCAGAGCAGAAACTGAGACTCGCATCTGGCAGTAAGCCGGGCTCAAATATGGCCTCAGTTGCCCAGTAAGGAAGGGGGTCTTTTTTCTCACACTGCCTCCTCCCCTCCACTGGGAAGTGCTGTAGGGAAAGGGGAACTGGACTCGGACACAGCCAGACCTGTGATTGATTGATTGATTTTATTTATTATGTTTTTAGGCCCAGCAACCCTTGGTTGACCTCGCAGATTGCAAGGACCTTGTCAGCTTACAATCCCTTATTTTTTATTTTTTATTTATTTTTTACGCCTACAGCACCTGGTCTTCCTAGGTGGTCTCCCATCCAAGTACTAACCAGGCCCGACCCTGCTTAGCTTCCGAGATCAGAGGGGATCAGGCTTGTTCAGGGTGGCATGGCTGTAAACTGAAGGACCTGTGATTTAAACCTGGCTCTCTTTAGCTCTGTGGCCCCAGATAAGCAGCAAAACCTTCCTGAGCCTCGATTTTCCTCATCTGGAACATAGGGATAAACCCACCTGCTTCCCGGGGTCCTTGGGGAGGTTATGAGAGGGCATCTGTGGAGGTGTCCGATATACAGCAGGTGTTCAATAAATGCCAGCGGATCTGGGCCAGTTCCAGCTCTGACAAACATCGGTGGTTCCCCCAGCAATGAGCTAGTGTCCTTCAGATCATTGCAGAGTCTCTTGAGACAGAGGCCTAGGTCTGTGAAGCAGTGAGCAGGGTCAGGCAAAGATCTTCTGTGTCCCCACCTGTTCCCTCTGTTTGTGGCCAGACCCCAGCCCTTGGCCAAATGCACAAGCTTTTGATTCCGTAGGAGTAAATCTAAGGTACACTGGTCAGTGTTCCTCCTGCCACTTCTCTCCCTACAAGCCCCGCTTTCTCCTCCAAGATGAGATGATTTAGGCCCCCAAAATAGAGGTTTTCTTTTTAAGTCCAAAAAGTTTAAATCTTCATCAAAATTATATATGCACATAGTCTAAAAAATTAAATAGTTCTACAAGATTTATTTTGAAAATCAGCTGTCCCCATCCTCATTCTGGTTCCCCAACCCCAGAGAGGCAATCATTTTGATTTCTTTTCGCTGATGATTTTGGTATTTATAGTCACATTAAATGACATGCTGGTATTGCTACTTCTTGAATTTTTCATTTCTTTGTTAGTTATTTGACTTTTTGGGGGAACAGTTTTATCGAGATATAATTCACACACCCTACAGTTCACCCATTTAAAGGTTACGATTCAGTGGTTGGTAGTATATTCACATAGTGTGTGACCGTCACCACAATGAATTTTAGAGCATTTTCATTGTCTTAAAAAAAATTCCTGTATCCATTAGGTATCCATCACCCCATTGCCCACTGAGTAACTACTAATGTGCTTTCTGTCTTTCTATATTTGACTATTGTGGACATTTCCTATGAAGGGATCATGTAGTCTGTGGTTTTTTGTGACTAGCTTCTTTCTTGTAATTGGCTTTTGTGAGCATAATGTTTTCAAGTTTCGTCTGGACTGTAGGACCTGTCAGTCCTCTATTCTTTTTTGTGGCCGAGTAATATTCCACCAGATAGATATACCACATTTTGTTTATCCCTTCTTCAGTTGATGGACATTCGGGTCATTACCACGTTTTGGCTATTATGAATAATGCTTCTATGAACATTTATGTAAAAGTTTTTGTGTGGCCATATGTTTTTATTTCTCTCGGGTATGTTATACCTAGGAGTGGAATTGCTGGGTCATAGGGTAACTTCATGTTTAAATTTTTTGAGGAACTGCAAGAATGTTTTCCACAGCGGCTGCCCCATTTTACATTCTCACTAACAAGCATGGTTTTCTTTAGTTATTTGAAAATATTTATAATAGCTACTTAGAATTCTTTGTTAAACCTGACATCTGGTCCCTCTCACAGGCCGTTCTGTTGCTTGCTATTTTTCTTGTGTGTGGGCCAAAATTTCTTGTTTCTATGCAAGTCTTGTACATTTTTTTGTTATTGTTGGAAATCGGACTTCTTAACTATGGTAGTGATTCTGGCCTCCTTTGCAGATACAGTTTTTGAGATCATGGTTTGAGATTTGTTCTTATCTGTCTCCGTCCCTGGTTCTCTCTGGGAAACTAGTCCTGTTTATGGTTCACCTCATATCTCAGATGAATCTACCAGACTCCAAGCTGTGTTGCAAGTAAATATAGTTCTTTCGAGACAAGTTTCAGAAGTCTTTCTTTTATAGTCTGTCTCTCTCCTTGGGCAAGATCTCTGAGCCAGGGCTCTGAAGCTGGGAGTGGGGACAATGGCATGCTTCTCTTTGAGTGACATCCGTGCTTTAGGAGTGGGGCGCTCGGTGGAATGGGGACTGGCTGTAGCTTCTGGCCTTTCCAGCTTGCCTCTCCTGGCATGGCCGCTCTGCGTTAGGAATGAGTCAGGGTGAGGCCGATTGATTGGGTTCCCAGTATTTCTCAGCATGCCACGCACAAGGCAGAGCCTCCGTCCCACTGGTGGGGGCTGGGAAGGAAGGAGTGCCCATCTGTAAGCTGCACTCCCCCAGAACTTAGCCTCTGGTTCAGTCAACTGGGGCCCAGTGAGAAATCCTGATATGCTGCCCTTCCCAGGGAGACACTGCAGGCCTCCAGCTGGGAGCTAGGAGGAGGGAGAGACCTGTGCTGTGGCTCCGCCCATCTGAAGGGGCATTTCCATCCTGCCGAGCTGGGAGGAAGTGGATCAAAGTTCAAACACCACAGACTCTTGCTGTTCTTACGGAGTTTCATTAGGTTTTCTTCAATAAACGTTTCCTCATTTGCTGTGTGCCCTTAGGACCAGTTTCAGGGACTTGACATGGTTGTTTTAAAATAATTTTCATCAGTTCCACTGGGGAACAAATCTGCAGAGCTGCTCAGCGGCGATACCAGAACTGGAACTGCAGCTCTTTGACTTTGCCTGAAAGGGGCTGAGGATTTAGCTGTCTTCGCTCCTGCCCTCCCCCTTCCCCACCATCACCTTGCTCTTCCCATTCTCCCAGCCTCCCAATAGCGCTATGACTTTTTCCTTTTCTGTGCAAGTTTTTGTTTACCCTGGAGTTACTAATTGCCTTTTTAAAAAAAAGTATAGTTTGTTTGCTTGTACTTAAAACTAAATAAACTTCAAACTCTTGGCCAAAAAACAGTGTGACCCTCCTCTCAAGACATTTAGATGCATCAGTTTTCTATCGGCTTCCTGAGGAAGTCTTCCAGAACCTTCTGATCTGCTTCATGATGGACTGGTTGGTTTGTACACCTGGTACACAGGTGTCATCCCGGGATCCTTTACTCTCAGCCTAGAGGAATCCGCTGTCTCTCTCCTGTGTTGACGCTTCAGCTTCTCGCATGCCCTGTCTTCCTCTTTCTTGACTTATGGTCTTGTTTCAGTGGAGCACACATCCTCCAGTGGTTCCTGAGAACAGCCCCATGGGATGTTAATTTTTTGAGTCTGCACATCTGAGCACGTCTGTTCCATCCTCATCCTGTTAGTCTAGGTGTAGAATTCCAAGTCGGAAGTTATTTTCCTCCAGAAAATTGGAAGGTTCTGCTCTTTCGCCTTCTGGCTTCCAGTATTTTTTCAGTCTGGAATCTTGGAGAACCTTCTCTTAGTTCCCAGGGTAATGACATTTCACGATGATGTGTCTTGGCATGAGTCTATTTTTATTTACTGTGCTGGGCCCTCTGTGAGTCCTTGACATCTAGAATGCTGATCTTCGGATCTGTGAAATTTTCTTGAATTATTTTCCTGATGATCCCCCCTATATTTTTTTATATTCTTTCTAGAATTCTTAGTATTTGAAAATGGAACTCCTAGACACGTCTTCATGTTCTCTCTGATTTTCTGTTCTATTTTCCTTATCTGTCACTCTGGAAAAGCTAAACCGTACCTTTCAATTTTTCCTTTTTAATTTCTGCCTTACGTTTTTAATTTTTAAAAAGTTTTTTTTTTAAATTTTGCGCTCAATGTCTCTCTTTTTCAAAACGAGAATGCAATTTTAATTTCACCTGTGCATGTTTTATGTTATCTCTCTGAGGATATTAAGACAGGTTTCTTCTTTCCTTGCTATTATTCTCAGTTATCTTTCCGTTGGTGTTTTATGTTCGTTTTATTTTTAACTTTCGGGTTAGAGACATTTCATTCTTTTGATGTCTGGCAAACTCAGCCGTCTGTGCATATTTACAAATAGGAAAGTACGAGCTGATTGGAAGCTCCGAGCCCACGGGAGAGTCTGTGGGCTATGGGCTTCTTCACGGGTGGTCTGGTGGGACTGTTTGGTGGAAATCCTCCAAGGTGGGTATGTCTAGGGTTTCTCTAGGTCCCTTCTCCTCGATCCATCATGTTTCCCAGAGAATGCTTTTTCAGTTGTCTGTATGGAGGGTGTCAATCCTGAGACTCGCGTGATGAAAGATGGTTGGGGCCTTGACATCCAGCTTGCTCCCTGTCATCGGTAGAGTGCCATGTCGTGCTTCGTGCCTGATCATCTCCCCACACACACCAGCCGGCCCCTTTCAGCTTCCTTATTCCACTTGATATTTCTCTATAGCAACTCTCGAGACTGGACATATTTATATTCCTTTGTCGAATTATATATAGCTTATCTCCCCCCTCTCTAGAATAGATGGGCTTGAGGGCAGGGCTTTGGCTTATTTTGCTCACTGCTGTATCCCTGCACCTAGAACAATGCCTGGCATATAGTAGGTACTCAACAAATATGTGTTACATGATATGAATGAATACTTGCTTGGCCCTAGCCCTGGCTCTGGGCAGGAGATTTAAGGAGCTCTGGGTGTGTAGCCCTCTCATTCATTTATTCATCCTTTTATCCGTCCATGCATTATTATTATTGTTGTTGTGAATTTTAATAATCCACAGCTAGAGAGTGGCAGAGGGGGAATTTGGCCCCAGCCTGTCTGCCTCTGAAGCCCCGACTCCTGCATGAGCATGCTGTTAAGGCAGACCCTCCACAAGGTCAGAGAAATAAGACTAAGACCTAGTTTCTTGTTCTGGGGTAAGAAGTTAGAACAGAGCCTGACCCCAGTCTGCCCATGCTCCTGAGGTTCTCCCTGCTGGATGGACAGTCCCTTGAGAGAGTCCTTCAAGGTCTAACTCCAATCATGCCACCTCAGGGAAGCCCCCCAGGATTGCCTAGGGCAGAGTCAGCTGCTCCTTGCCTGCTCTGTCAGAGCTGTGTACCTCTTTCTATCAGGGCGAGCATCAGATTGCTTATAAATGGCTGCCACTCTCTGTTCGCCCTCAACTGTGAGCTCTTCTGAGACAGGGACTGGGTCTTATTCGGCTTAGTGTCACAAGAACCCAGAGCGAGCCCTTCCATTCATTCCTGAATGGCATGAATGATGCAGACTAGGGACATGGTTAAAATGGTGGCCTGAACTGGAAGTCAAGGTCTGCCACTCACTAGCTGTGTGACCTGGGGAAGATCCTCAACTTTCTGGGCCTCAATCCCCTTATCTATAAAATGGAAGAAAACTAGTCCCCCATTCCACCAGGACTCAAAGAGTTAATGAATGAAATGGCTTGGCACAGCGCCTGGCATGGAGTAGGCATGAGATAGAAATGACGGTTCTCAGAGCCAGGCGTCCCCGACTCTGGCCCGCTGGCTGTGCACTCCCCCAACAGCAGGTGCCTCCACCTGACTTCCTCCTACTGCCCCAGGCAGCTGGCTGAATTCCTGGTCTGCCAGCTTGGCCCTCTGCCATTTAGGGATTGGTCTGTCTACATTCTGTGTTTGCCTCCAAACAGCCTGGCCCTGACACATCATGTCCTTGCCTGCTGGTCAAACTGCAGACAGTCATCACTGGGGCAACTGAGGACTCCTCTGGGTGTAGTGACAGGACAGTGGGCATCGGGTGAGGGGCAGTGTCCAGGGTGCCCACAGGACCGGGACTGCTGCAGGAGCAAAGGCGAGCAGGGGCATGGGGCAGGGAGGTAAGGCGGGGCGGGGAGGTGGGCTGTTCCGAGGGCCTGCCTTGAGGATTTGGGGAAGTCTGTATTTTTGTTGCATTTTTTAAAAGGCAAAGAGAGTTTTTCTCTAACCAAGGCATGCAGATTTCAAATGCCAGTCTTCTTTGGCAGGTCATTCGACCCCAACTAAAGTCAGAGTCCTTAAACTTTTGGGGAAGGGCCTATATGGTTCTATTTTGAAGCCTTGAGTTATGAGGCTGGGGACCCAGAGCGGGCACTCTGGGACCTAATAGACATTCCAATAGTATGTCTCTCCTTTATTGTAATTAATCGTTAAATGCCTGACTTCCCTCCAAGATGTCAAGGTCAGGTATATTCAATGCTAGCCACATAGTCTAATTATGAGTTATCTTTTAACGAGCGCTTATACCAATCCTGAAGTAGGTTCTACTAGGATGCCCATTTTTGGATGAGGAAACAGATTCAGAGAGGTGAGGGGGCCCGGCCATGATCACACAGCTGGAAGTGGCATGATTGAGATCTGACCCCTCAAAGGCCCGTTTTCTGAACTATGTCATACTCCCTCCACAGTTCGTTGCATGACAGTGATGACATGCGGTGGTGGCTGAATGTATCAACAGGAAAGGGTTTGAACAGCTCACCTCTGCCAGCTGCAGCTGTTTGTCAGGGGCAGGAAGGGAGAGGGTGACCTGGGGCCAACCCATCTGGAGTTGGGGTCAGGCGTGGAGATCCACCGGAGAGTCAGACTCTCTGGTGGGTACTAGAGCCACCCAGGTGGTTTGCAGCTTCCTCATTGGATGGCAGAGTCTGGTCTCCAAGGCAAAGCTCCTCCCATGGGGGGAAGTGCCCTCTCCAGGGATGAGTAGCCTGGATTTTTGGGGAACCCTTCCTCCCCCCCTCACTTCCTTGCTCATTGTTGTCTCTCCCTCGGGATCCTGTAGAATAAGTGGAGTCGCCTGGTGCTCCATTACATATTTGGCGAATGCATAATATAAAGATGTGATTCTGGCCCTTAGGGAGTTTAACACGAGCTAATATTTCTGCCCTCTCTCCAGGATTTTCCTATTATTAACATCTTACACGATCGCGGTCTATCTGTCAAAGCTAAGAGAACAACACTGGTACGTGAGTGTTAACTCAGCTCCAGATTTTGTTTGGCTTTCACGGTTTTCCGCTCGTGTGCTTTTCCTGTTCCAGGATCCAGTCCAGCACCCCTCACTGCATGTAGTCGTCCTGTCCCCTTGTGTCCCCTGGTCTGCGACAGCTTCTCAGTCTTTCCTTGGCTCTCACGACCTTGAGAGTGTTGAGGAGTAATGGCCAGGTGTTTTGTAGAATGTCCCCTTCATTTGGGTTTGTCTGATGTCCCTCCCTCTCATGACGAGACTGGGGTTATGGGGTTTTGGAAAGAGCACCGCGGAGGCGAAGTGCCCTTCTCGTCACATCTTATCGGGGGGACGCGACATTCGCATGGCATCACTGGCGATGTGAACCTCGACTACATAATTAAGGTGGTATTTGCCAGGTCTCTCCCCTGCGAAGGTGAAGAGCTGACATTTAAGTGCTCAATATGTACCAAACACTGTTGTGGGCGTTGGCTTATTTAATTCTCACAACCGCCCAGGGAGGAAGAGCCTCTTACCACGTCCATTTTAAGATGAGGAAATAGACACAGAAAGTTAAAGTAGCCTGTGCAAGGTTATGGAGCAGGTGTGTCTTGATCTCAGAAACCTGGCTCTAGCGCCCACGTTTTAATCACTACTCCATATGTCTGTCCTGGCCTAAGCACGCTCACTGGCCACCTGAAGTCCCACAATGGCCTCTTCTTGTTTCTTCTCTGACCTCATCTACTACCCCACAACCCTCGGTCACTCTGCTCCAGCCACACTGGCCTCCTTCCTGCTCCATGCACATGCCAGGCACACTCCTACCGCAGGGCCTTTGCACGTGCCTCTCCGGTGTTCAGAGTGCCTTGTGTCACTCAGGCGGCTCTTCTGATTTGCCCCGCCTCCTTCAGGCCTTTGCTGAAACGTCTTCTCAGCGAGGTCTTTCCCTATAATCTTATTTAAAATGCCAGCACCCACCTCCCAACACTGTCTAGCCTCTTGCTTTATTTCTTACCTACCACTTATTAGCATTTGACCCTCTTGATTTTATTTATCTGTTTGCTAATTATCTGTCTCCCTCGACTAAAATGTAAGCCCCACGAGAAGAGATTTTGGTCTGTCTCGTTCACAGCTGTTTTTCCAGTGCACAGAACAGTGGCCGGCACAGAGTAGGGGTTCTAGAAACATCTGTACACAAATGCCCTGGGTTTCCTGAATCCAGGGTCTCTTCAGCATCAGATCCTTGAGGAGAAGGTCCAGAGACAGAATCCCATGACACACTGTCAGAGACCTGTGGACTGACATTGATTCCTGTATTAGCACCCCTTGAATTGGGTCATTTGACAGATTATAGATTTACTTAGCCATCCAATCCCTCAGCCCTGACCTGTAAGCTCCACAAGTAAAGGAGGTGAGTCTATTTTGTTTGCTCTTGTGAACAAAATATATTTAATACATTGCCCTGTACACACCAAGTGCTCAAGATCTCTGCTGGGGGAGGGGAACATCGAAAAGAGCAAGCAATGACACAGTCTCCTCTAAAGTAATTTACAAACTATCTTTTTTCCTTATGGTGCTTGTTAATTCCCACAGACCCTTTCTCAAGGGCATCACAGACAATAGAGGGGTAACCTTGGCCTTGGGAACATGCATTTAACAAAATCACTCCCCACCCCACACACACTTCATGGTGGGGAAACAGCATCTGTTTATATACAAATATCTTAGTGTCATGATCGATTAAAAGGAACGAACAGAGAGAAATCAGATGATGCTCCACAGGGGGAGCAGTGAAATATTTTGCAATTTAATGTATTTATACGTACGTAGCTTGATCAGAGGCTCTGGGGTAACTGGAGTGAGTCTGGTGGCGTGAGCAGGGAGTAGAAAAATAGATTCCTTTCTTCCCTCTCTGTGGAGTTCGTGCGGAAAATTGGGGCTCCAGGAGCCTTTAAAAATGATATTTGGTGCCTACCGTATGCCAGGCAGGAGCTTTACACCAAAATATTGCATTGCATCCTCCCAGTGATCATTTCCTGTCATTTGCAGCAGAGGAAATGGAGGCACACGGCAGGCAGGTGACTTGTCCATGGCTACAAAGCTGGTCAGGAGAAGAGCTGGGACAGGACCCTAGCCTGTCTGGCCTCTCCTCCTTGCATGTTCCACTGTCTCCAGGCTCTAGTCTTCACCTGATCTGCCCTGTCTAGTTTTGGGGTCTACTGTCTTCTGCAGTAGAGGTAATCATCAGATCATGCCCTGAGATAGTGGAATGGACTAAGAGACCTCTCAGATACCTCTTGCATGTCCTTCCTTCTCCAGAAGTCCTTCCCGGTCTTTGATTCCTGGGCCAGGTGCCCCAAGATGGCTGCCCAAGAGGCTTGTGTCACTGTGTGTTGGTGACCCTGGCCAGCATGGTTGCACCACAGAGGCCGGGGACAAAAAAAAAAAAAAGCAGGGGAAGAGAACAGGGAGAGACACGCTCTTGATTCGCATGTGTCAGCCTCAGCTCTGGAAATGAAATGCCTTTTAATTTCATCGTCTGCTTTTCTTTTTTCCCTCTGTGATTCTGTCTGGTGCCAGGAGGCCCTTGGCCACAGGGTGCGAGTTTAACAAATCCAATAAAACCTTTATCTGGCTGGCTGCTCACTCCCTGGAGCTCAGCTGGCCTGAGAGACATTACCTCATTCACCTTCTCACCTGTGTGCAGGGCAGGGTGGGGCGGGGGCCAGGAGCAGGGTCTGCTGGGTGGCTGGGACAAACAGAGGCCATGGAGGCCTACACCACTCACAAAGGTGACAGATGGTGCCTGGGGCAGTGTCCCAAGACCTGAATGCTGGTCTCAGCTCTGCCACCAATTCTCGGTTGGACTTTGGGCAATCCCTGGACACGTCAGATCTTCGTTTTTCTTCTGAAAAGAGGCAGGATTAGATTAAGTTAATGGGTTTTATGTATTTAAAGCAGTGAAACCCAATTTCCCCAAGTAGACTAGGCTATGCAAGTCTCACGTTGGATGGCTCTGGCCCTTGACCACTACTGCTCTGAACTTTTTGTATTTTTTTTAAGATGGTAGGCTTGTTTCTGCTTTGGGACCTTTGCACTGCCTGTTCCTTTTGCATGAATATCCTTGCCATAGAATGATCTGTGCATAGCTGACATTCAGAAGCCAGCTCAGATGTTACTTCCTCAGAGCGCTTTCTCTGAGCCTGTTTAATGATGTCCTGCACCCCAAGTCCTTCCGCACCCTATCCCTATTCTACTGTGTCCTCAGCGCTTATCACTCCTTGATGTTTCCTTGTGTCTCTGTAGCATGTCGATGGTCTGTTTTCCCCACTAGCTTACAATTTCATGAGGATAGCTTTGTCTCCTATTTCACTGCTCTATTCATAGAAGCAAATATGGTGAAGGTACTCAATAAACACCTGATGAATGAATGAATGAATGAATGAATGCCCATCAACAACAGGTGAAGATGAGGCTGCTCTGGGTTGAAACAGTTGTGTACCCCACTGGCTGGACCACCCCTTCCTGACCTCCCTCCTCCCACGGTCTTTGAGGCCCCTTCCCGCCCTGCCCCCATGTCGGGGTGCCACGAAGCTCAGTTTGTAAACCTCTTGGGTTTGATGATCTTGAAGGCTTGTAGCAGCTCTGACGATCCCAGGCCAACTCTGAAACAGTGGTACAGCCAAGAAGTGCTGGGGTTTCAGAGAAGGACAAGGTGAGGAAGGGTTTTAGTCATCTCTGAGAAGGTGGCCCTTAAACTGGTTTGGAGATTTAGGGATGCCGAAAGGAGACTTTGAAGAGGGAAGAAGAGAAGCAGAGGCTGGGGGTGGGGGATGTGGGCCTTTTCCAGACAACCATGAGCCAATAAGGTCGGTAGAGGTCAGGGAGATTAATGGTAAAAACTGCACATGAGCAGCTGTCAGAGGGCTTTGAGTGCTAAGACGAGATGATCGTGCCTGATTTGTGACACGGCAGAGGAAGTTGGCACTGAAGCTTAGAGCAGGAGAGCAGAATCATGAGGGCCTTGCTCATGGGTGATAAAACGGGGAGGGCAGAAATGGAGGCAGGGAGACTGGGAAGGAGGCTGAGAGGTCGTGAGGCATGGGCCAAAGCAGTGGGGATGGAGTGAGGGATGGGATTCAGGAGAGAGAGGAACTAAGAATGGAGTCTACTTGGCAGTGAGTTCGTGTGGTGGGAAAGGAAGAGGGAAGAGACTAAGACAGCGTTGAAGTTTCCTACCAGCTCATGGGGTTAGCGCTCTGGTCCAGGAATCGTTCTGGGTGACGGTGTTGGCGGGGATGGTGGGGGAGGGCTGGGCTTGTGGACGGGGGTTCCCCCCATCCTACCTCAGGCTGGGAGGGTAAGGCTTCGCAACTCAGCTCCTCCCCACCTCAGGCTGTCTGGGCAAAGTGGAGAGTTTGGGGTGGCTCTCCATGCAGGCCCCGGGATTAATGCTCTAATGGTCACCTGGGAGCCTTGGCAGGGAGCGGGGATGACTCAGTGTTGACTCATCCCCACTGCAGAGTGAGGCACTCTGTGGAATGGGCTGGGAGGGCTGGGCCAGGGCCACCACCTCCCACTGTAGGGCTGGCATGTGATGGGCACGTCTGCGGTGACCTGAATTTCCTAAGGGGCGGGAACTGGCTCTTCATTGTCTCAGCCCCTCCGGTTGCCCCCCTGCCCCTCCTCTCCAGCACGAACCCTGAGCGCTCCGCCATCCTCCCAGTTAGACCGAAAACCAGTTCCCAGGAGGAATCAACTCATTTAAGGGCATGTTCTATTTAGAGGCATGTTTTAGAGTTTGGGGGTGCTACCTTCAGAGTGTGCCCCGACTGCCACAAATGGAGGGCATTCTTTGATTATCTACGGTGTGTTCTGGACCCTGGGGAAAATGTCCTGGAATTGGAGGACAGATTTTGGAATTCTGGGTTTGTTTCCAGAACTCTGGGCTCTTTTTCAGAATTCTCGTGGGTGTTCGAGAAGCCTAGGGTGTATTCTGGAATTCTGGGACATATTTCAGAACTCTGGGGGCTTGCTGGAGTGCCGGGCTGGCTCCCCATCATTCACCTCCTTGGACTTGTCTTATCTGCTGTGATCTGTCAGAACACATGGTTACAGGGAGGCAGTTGCTATGGCAACGGTAACCATGGGGTGTATCAACTTCCAGAATTCACTCTGAGCCTGTGACATTTTAGCTGGTGGAGAACCACAGTTAGCTCCCGAGAGCCCGATGAGCAGAGATTCTTGCCAACCCTGTCTTTGTGCCCCCTCCCCCGCCCCAACCTCAAATAACCTCCCTCCAGGCCCAGGGATCTGGCTGCCCCACACCCCCTTGGGCAAATGCATATTCAAAAGCAGCCAAAATGTGTATTCAGATCTTATAACTTCCACCTGCCTTGCTCCATTTAAATGCATCGGCATCTTCTGTTTGCCCCATTTATCTGCCAGGAAAGTGAAGGGTAGTTCCAGGAGCTGAGAATAAGTGCTTTTTCTGAGTTGCTTTGATCTCCTAAGTGGGGTAAGAGAGTGACAGGGAGGGGGTTGGGCCCTGGGCTCCTCTCTCTATAGGTTTGGCCCCTCAGACAAGTCTCACAGAATGCTAACGCGCTGGAGTGCATCTGCCGAGACCGTGGCGGAGGGAGGGGAAGTGACAGCAGACAAGTGGCAGAGGCAGGCCAAAAACCAGGCTGGGTTTTCCTCCCCAGTGGCTGTGTTCTTTACCAGTAGGGCACGGGCCCCCGCTGCCAGCTCCTCCCTGGGGCTCCATGGGTAGGCTTTTCTGCCTGAGCCCGTGCTGCTATCTACAAAAATCTCAGACTGTCACGTGTAGACGATCCTTGAGAATCACCCGGGCCCCACGGATGGGGGAACGGAGACATCCCTCAGACGGTTGCTTAGTGGCAGAGCAGGGACCTGAATTTCAGGCTCCCAGTTCCCAGCCCGGAGCCCTTGCTGTCACCCTCACCTCTCCCACCCTGTATGATTCACGCATGCATTCATTCATCCATCCATCCATCCATCATCCATCCATCCATCCATCCATCATCCATCCATCCATCCATCCATCCATCCATCATCCATCCATCCATCCATCCATCCATCCATCATCCATCCATTCAGAAAAATATTAAGTGCTTGCTGAGTGTCCTGTACCACCTTGGCCTGAGTGATGGGAAGTTCACGATCGGGCCGTCTGTCTGTGATCCTGGTCTACCCCAGCTCATTCATCTCCCCTTCTGCCAAACATCCCTCTTCCCGACCAGCACGTGCCCGTCCCTGTCCCATCCCTCATTTCCGACGCACCAAGCTCCTTCTAGTTTCTGCCTTTTTCTCCTGATGGCCCCCCTTTAAGGTCCATGAAAGAGCTCTGTCCTCTGCAAAGCGTTTTCTCACCACCCCAGGCCTTCTTAGTTCTTT
>NW_011888817.1:804618-808518 GCF_000151845.1 Pteropus vampyrus | reverse complement strand
GGGGCCAGTGCCCTGCGGCTCCTCAGCCCACCTCTCCAACACTGACCCCCTTCCATTGCATTTTCTTCTCTCAAAGCCCAAGTCCCAAGGCCCAGCTGAGCCCCACCAGGCAGGGACCGGAGAACCAGGCCTTTCTCCCCAGCACTGGGTCTTCCCTAGTAGTTTGCAGCTCTTCAGGCCCCTGCCCCATCATGCTCCCGATCCTACCCTCATCTCCTCTTGTTGAGGTCACTTTTGAGGATAGATGCCTTCCCCATGAGGCCATCTGGACCAGTCTGATGGAGTTTGGGGTCCCTTCCCCGAGCACCTACAGCGTGGCTTGGGATCTCTCTGGATCCTACTACTGGCTCTGCTGCTGCTTAGCTCTGTGACTTTAGGCAAGTTTCTTAACCTCTCTGAGCCTCAGTTTCTTCATCTGCAAAATGAGGATAATTTAGCATCTACCTCCAAGAGTTACTAGGAAGATTATATGAGTTAATACATGGAAAAGCCTAGAACTGCACCTAGCACTTAGCTACTACTATCACCATCATCATTATCATCATCATCATCATCACTGTCATTCTAGTCTTTACTGGCATGCTGTGCCTGGTTATTTGTCAGCTTTCCCAGGCAGGTGGTATGCTCTATAAGGGTGGGACCATGACTTATTTCTCCTTCTTTCCCAGGCCCTGGCTTGGTCCCTGGTGCATTGTTGATGCCACTCGATGTTGATTGAATGTCTGAATGAAGGGGCCCGGTTCTTTTCCCAGCGGATCAGTTCTCTCCATGAGTGGGATAAACCCTATCACTCTGTCTTAGGGGGTGGGGTGAAGCTGCCTGCTCTATGCTAGCGATGCAAAGTAGGGCAGGCCTCCCCAGAGGGGTTGCCATGGCAACAGGGAAAGTTCTGCTCAGAGATAGACACACACAGGGTTGGTTGGGAGGCGCGGCTGTGTTGCCTGCCTAGAGTAAGGGAGACAGGCTGTTGAAATGGCTTTCAAGCCTCAGTGACTCATCTGCAAAATGGGGACTAAGCTCCTAGCTCATGATCAGGGTCATATTTCAGGGGGTCTTGGTGGAGAAGGCTGTTGAGAGTTGCAGAGAGTCATGCCCATCTTCGCTGCTTTAAGACCATCTTCTCCATCACATGGAAACATCAGAAGAGAAAAAAACATTGCTTTATTCACCACTGTGCCCCTAGCACCTAAAAACAGTGCCTTGGTATATAGTAACTGTTAATAAATATTTGCTAAATGAAGAATTAGTCAAATAAGGAAGCGGGGACTTCTCAAGGTCCCACCCCCACCCAACATCTGGAATTCTACCAGGCACTGATTATGAGCTGTGGTCTACATTAGAGATCCCTAGACACCATTTTTGACCTACCTAGACCCACATGGACCTCTGAGTACCACCTCCTACCCTAGTTGTGAACTACGTGAGGGCAGCCAGGGAACTGGGCTCCATTTGGCCTTGGGACACTTGTCCTAGACTGGGATTCCCAGGTGTGGAGGATAACAGAAGCTTGGGGTAGGAGTGTGGGAGGTGGTCTCGGTGGATATACAGAATGCAAGTTCCTAACCCCCTTCCCAGTCCTGCTAAATCTGACTCCCTGGGGTGTGGCCTGGCATTTGGGGTTGTAACAAGCTCCCAGTAGATTCTGGTTGGTGGCTGGACTTGGGGACTTCTACTCAGGTCATAAAGCCTCCTGCAGCTGAAGGGTCAGCCCGGGGTCTGGCGCTTCTTGTACATCCCGGCAGACTGAGGTCCCAAGAGGGGCGTGACTTGGCTTGGTGGAACTCTGGCACTCCTTTGCCCTTGGCCTCTCTGCTTCAGCTCCTCCATCAACACTCATGGTGTCCACCTGGCCTGGCTTTTCTGGAGGGCTGACTGTTGCAGCTCTCACCTGTGCATCCTGGTCGTAACACTCAGCAGTGGGGAAGGAGGCAGACCGTTGCCCTAGACAGCCCTGAGTTTGCAGCTGGGGTCTACTTTTTGGCTTCTTGCACATGTGCCTTAACCCTCTTGAGCATCAGTCTCTTCTTCTGCAAAATCAGCAGAGTGTGACCCCTTTTGTTGAGAAGTGGGTTGGTGAGGACTTTGTAACCAGGGAGTCCTGATTTGAATCTCGACTCCACTGGGTTGACAGCTGTGTGACCTCAGGCAAATGACTTCACCTCTCTGAGCTTTGGCGTCCTCATCTGTAAGATGGGGGAGAGGAACCCCAACTTCATGGAAGTCACTGTGAAGATTAAGTGTGATGGAGCCCATGAAGCACATAGTAGGGGGACTCAGCTAGAATGAATGCCCTTTTAAAGAAAGGCAGGGAGGCAGTGATTCAGATGTCTAGTCTGGTCCACCCCAGCCCTAGAGAGAAGTTAGAGAGAAGGCCGGAAGGCTCACCTCTGTATCCAAAGAGCAGCCCAGAGCAGGGCCAGTGGAGGGGCGAGATGTTTGTTTGCACAGCCAGAGATGCCGAGAGGCCCCTGGTGTCTGTCCATTAGCCAGTTCCTGCTGAGTCGGAGGGAGTTGAAGGCTGCGGAAGTGATGAGCCATCGCAGCTGTGTGGTACTTTCTCTGCTGAAAAGCAGTTTCCAACTCGTTATCTTAATGTGTCCTCACAATAACCCTGGTAATTGTTAGCTCAGGGATCAGGCTTCCTGTTTCAGATGGGGAGACAGGGAGATGGGAGCCCAGAGAGGTCAACTGGCTCGGCCAAGGTCACACAGCACAGCAGTGACCAGAGACAGAGAAGGTGGCGGCCAATTGTGTTTCTAAAGGATAGTGACAAGCTACGGGTCATCCCATCTAACTGCCGCTTGCTGCAGTGCTCTGAGGCCAGATGTCTGAGTTCAAATCTTGCCTCTGCCACTTCTTAAATGTGAGCCTGGAGGAAGTCACTGAACCCCTATCAGCCTGGGTTCTTCGTCTGTCGAATGGGAAAAATAATAGTACTTATCCCACAGGGTTCTTTTTGGGAGCTGCCCAGTCAGTACATATAAAGCATGTGCCTAACACACGGTGGATTCACTAACTTATGTATAGATTATCTGCTCCCAGATGACACGTACCCCTAACGTAGTAACATTATCTGCCTGGGCCTCGATTTCTTCATCTGCCAAATGGACACTTATTGTGTGCCAGGCATTGTGCTAGGCCCCTGTGAGTCAGGATTTCATTTACTGTTAGCAGCAATCCCTGAGGTCATTCCTTTTAGTCTCATTGTCCAGATAAGGAAGCCAAGATGCAGAGAAGTGAATGGATGTGTCTGTAGTTACTTGACTAGTGACAAAGATGCTCCAACTCAAACTCAGACCTGAGATTCCAGCGCGAATGGCCCCCAAGCGTGCCTGCGCCTCCAGGTCGCCCTCCGGGGAATCTTTAGGGCTGATCAACTGGCCTGGGGACTTTGGAGTCTGGGGGCCAGTGCCTGCCTGGAGGCTGGAGCAGCAGGATCTAGCCTCAGGTGGATACCTTTCCCATTCCCCCCTGCAGAGGGAGGCCGGTAGGCCCCAGGTCATGGCGGGAAGGCCATTAGCTGGGCCTGGGGTCCGACTGCTGGTAATGACCCTATTTTCATATGGCAGCAGCTCACCATCTCTCCTCTCTCCCCACCGCGCTCCCGTCTGCTCCCCGGGCCCCCATTCAGGAAGGAGGCAACAGCAGGTTATGTAATGGGGAGTGGGTTATGTAAGGATGTAGCAGGTCCTGGTGGGACTCAGGGAACAGAGCAGTGCCCCCCTCCCCCGGCCCCTGCTCTCAGCCCCC
Organism: Pteropus vampyrus; assembly: GCF_000151845.1. Classification (NCBI taxonomy): domain Eukaryota; kingdom Metazoa; phylum Chordata; class Mammalia; order Chiroptera; family Pteropodidae; genus Pteropus; species Pteropus vampyrus. Next base: position 804,768 of record NW_011888817.1, on the reverse strand, counting down.
AGCAGAAGTCTCTGGCACAGGGCCAGGCTCCTGTCCTCACACCGCTCAGCTGCCCAACTGGGACTGAGAAATGCAGCCAGGACTGGGGCAGGAGTGGGCAGGGCGAGGTGGCCAGAGCGTCAGGAATCCCAGCCTGGGACCCGGCTCTCT
>NW_011888817.1:792093-802668 GCF_000151845.1 Pteropus vampyrus | reverse complement strand
AAGGTCACACAGCACAGCAGTGACCAGAGACAGAGAAGGTGGCGGCCAATTGTGTTTCTAAAGGATAGTGACAAGCTACGGGTCATCCCATCTAACTGCCGCTTGCTGCAGTGCTCTGAGGCCAGATGTCTGAGTTCAAATCTTGCCTCTGCCACTTCTTAAATGTGAGCCTGGAGGAAGTCACTGAACCCCTATCAGCCTGGGTTCTTCGTCTGTCGAATGGGAAAAATAATAGTACTTATCCCACAGGGTTCTTTTTGGGAGCTGCCCAGTCAGTACATATAAAGCATGTGCCTAACACACGGTGGATTCACTAACTTATGTATAGATTATCTGCTCCCAGATGACACGTACCCCTAACGTAGTAACATTATCTGCCTGGGCCTCGATTTCTTCATCTGCCAAATGGACACTTATTGTGTGCCAGGCATTGTGCTAGGCCCCTGTGAGTCAGGATTTCATTTACTGTTAGCAGCAATCCCTGAGGTCATTCCTTTTAGTCTCATTGTCCAGATAAGGAAGCCAAGATGCAGAGAAGTGAATGGATGTGTCTGTAGTTACTTGACTAGTGACAAAGATGCTCCAACTCAAACTCAGACCTGAGATTCCAGCGCGAATGGCCCCCAAGCGTGCCTGCGCCTCCAGGTCGCCCTCCGGGGAATCTTTAGGGCTGATCAACTGGCCTGGGGACTTTGGAGTCTGGGGGCCAGTGCCTGCCTGGAGGCTGGAGCAGCAGGATCTAGCCTCAGGTGGATACCTTTCCCATTCCCCCCTGCAGAGGGAGGCCGGTAGGCCCCAGGTCATGGCGGGAAGGCCATTAGCTGGGCCTGGGGTCCGACTGCTGGTAATGACCCTATTTTCATATGGCAGCAGCTCACCATCTCTCCTCTCTCCCCACCGCGCTCCCGTCTGCTCCCCGGGCCCCCATTCAGGAAGGAGGCAACAGCAGGTTATGTAATGGGGAGTGGGTTATGTAAGGATGTAGCAGGTCCTGGTGGGACTCAGGGAACAGAGCAGTGCCCCCCTCCCCCGGCCCCTGCTCTCAGCCCCCAGCAGAAGTCTCTGGCACAGGGCCAGGCTCCTGTCCTCACACCGCTCAGCTGCCCAACTGGGACTGAGAAATGCAGCCAGGACTGGGGCAGGAGTGGGCAGGGCGAGGTGGCCAGAGCGTCAGGAATCCCAGCCTGGGACCCGGCTCTCTGGTGAACTGGGCAAATCCCTTTCCCTCTCTGGGTCTCAATTTCCCTTTGTGGAAAACTGAGGAGGGGCAGCTTAGGAAATCTCCAGGGGCCCTCCCCTCCCAGTTTCAGGGGTGCTGTTCTCCCACCTTGGAGTGAGAGGTCCGGATTTGTGGATTCTGACTCTCTCTGGGCCCTAATTTGCTTGTCTGTCTAACAGAAAGATAATATCCACTGTCGGCTTCATTGGTGCCAGATGCGCCTGGACTTTTGGGGTTCTGGTGAGTGAGGCCAGGTCATCTCATCCCCTCCTCTTTCCTTTGCTCTCCGATTGAGTCCTCAGAAACCAGCCACAGTGACAATGAAGGCAACTACCATTGATTGGTCAAGCCCTACGCTAAGCCCCTTTTCATGCATCGTCCCGCCTAATTTTCACAAGAGCCCCGTGAAGTATGCACTTTCATCACCTCTAGTTTACAAATAGGGGCTGAGGCTCAAAGAGGGCAAACGGCCTACCAAACTGACGCGAGGGGCCAAGCCAGGATTTGATTCCAGGCTCATCAGACTCGAGAGCCCATGCCACGGTGAGTCTGCGCAGAACTGGACTGGTTCCCTCTGGGGACCAGGGAACTAGGTATGGCCAGATGGTGTAAACAGGCCTGTTCTGTGGTCTAGGCTCTGAGGAATGTCCGTCCCCCTCACTAGCCACCCCCGGGCCTCTCTGGACTCCCCATCCTCTTCGTTCCCTCTGTGCTGCCCACGGTGGCCACGGCGGCATCTGTGAAGTGGGCAGCACAGCCTGCAGGCTGTGTGGGCAGTTGGCACCGAGGGGACATGGGCACTTGTATTTTTAAACCCAGCTCGGGCCGACCTCTGACGTTAGCTCAGATGAGGCCGAGGGGTTTTCTTTGGGTACCGCTGACCCTGAGCGGGAGGGCTGGGGACATCACTGGCCTCAGGAGGCATTCTGCCAATATGTAGGGCTGTTACCAGCTAGGGAGATGCTTAGCACTGGCTGGAGTCTGTGCGCCTCGGACTGCTCCCATGACCCCTGCTCGGACTGCTCCCATGACCCCAGGGAGCTTGAGCAGGGGTCATGGGAGCAGTGGGCAAGTCAGAGGTGAGGAAGTAGGAAAGTAGGGGGAGCAGGAGAGGAGGGAGGAGAGTGGAAGGAAGCAGAGGGGCTGAAGCAGGTTCGAGGGCCCTGAGAAAGCTTAGAGTCCGGCTCACCCACTCTGAGATGGGGAAGCTGAGGTCCTGAGAAGGAAAACATCCGGGTCACATGTGAGTGCAGATCAGGAAGCTGCAGGGGATGGTAGGTCAATAAAAGTTCTTTTATGGGCAGAGGCCAAGTTTCCACTGGGTCTTCTCTGATACCACTGTGATGGAGGGGAGGTGGGGGGGAGAGGTGCTTCCTTATAGCCTGGTGAAGGCGAAACCTGAGCTCCCCATTTGGCCTTTTCTGTTGGGGTTGGGGATGCGGCTATGTTTTTTCCCACGGTGTTTGAATGGAGTTGGGTGGTTATTGTTTAGAAGGTTTCTATGTGCTAGGTTCTTGATTTTTCCTGGTCCTTTGGCTACTGAGAGCAAGCCTTTCTTAGGGCTTTTTTGTCTGCTTCCAATGGCATTTCCAGGTTGATGGCTTCTTCGGCACCCAGTCTGAGATATATAAGAAAAAAAGAAAAGTCAAGGGACACGCCACGGTGTCATCCTTTAGGTCCCTAGCCAGTCTGCCTTCTTCTCTCCACCTTTCAGGATCTGCTTATGTTTGTTTTAGATAAAACGTCCAAGGTTCTTAGCTGTGCGTAGCGGGAGAAATAGCTTGGTTCTCCATAGTGTTTTAAAGAAAAGTAGATCTATTTTTATCTACTTGGTTAGAAAGTACAAAGAGATAAATGTGTTGAATATAATTTGGTATCTGTAAGATGAAGCCGAAAATAAATGTCTGATTGTTTGCAAAGTTTTGGTCCGAGGAGCATGCTATGGTTGGTGCACCGTTGGCTGGCATTAGATTTTGACCAGGAGAGCAAAGCAGCCCCACGCAGCCACTGCTGCACCTGTGATAACGGTGTGATAGGCGATGGTGCGTGGATAGGCTGATTTAGACCTAGAAGAGGACAGTCCTGAGCTAGCACCTAGGGGGAGTACAGACGGCCCTGAGGAAAGTACCCTCACTGGGGTTGGGTTGGGGGAGGTCTAAGTGGGATGGGGGCGGGGGACGAGGGGTGGGGCATTTTGTATAAATGGGTAAATCCACACATGTGTGTGACAGTGTGGAGGAATGCAGGCCTCTGTTTCTTTTGCTGACCTTGCTCAGGTTTCTGAAGGTAATAAGTTGTTGGTTTATCCTGTGCCTAATAGGACTAGGCACATAGTAAATGATCAATAAATATGTGTTGACTGAATGGATGAATGAATGAGCGAGTGAGTGAATGAGTGTTTATCTGTATCATCTCACTTAGTTCACTAGCTGTTGTCACTGACTGGAGGTTCCTTATCGATGGAGAAAAGTTGGAGGCTCACTAACTTGGGGCTCTGGGTAAGTGGCCTATGGGGAACCCTTAAGGCAGCCGTGCATAGAATTTCATACTTAGAGGATTAGCAACCCAAGAGAGAAGAGGAAATCAAGGGGTCAACACTATATACAGTCATTGACCCATCCATTCACCTACCCAACCTCTGTTGGGGCCAGGTGTTGAGGGTTTTCATGCCTAGAGGGGCGGACTCGTGAGAAAGAAGAGGTGAGGAGAGGGTTAACATTTCATCCATTTATCCATCTACCCATCTATCTATCTGCTCATCTACCCATCCATCCATGCATCCATCCTCCCATTCATCCATCCATCCATCCATCCATCCATCCATCCATCCAGGGTTGAGGCCGGATTGTTCACGGTCACTGAACACCAGTCTCAGAACTTTAGACTGAAAACTATCTTTTGTGACAGCTGTCAAGGAAGGGAGGTTAATTTGCATGAACAGCCCAAGTGAATGCTGGGAGCTAATTAGTGCTTAAATGGGGATTGTTTGCAGATCCTGGAGTGAGTGGAGCCTGGGCATTTCAAGAAGAGACCTCTCTAGTTTTATTTTTATTTTATTTTATTTTTTTATTTTTTGGGCAAGGCAATCCTTGGTTGACCTCACAGATTGCAAGGACCTTGTCAGCTTACAATCCTTTATTTTTTAAAATTTTTTATTTTTTATGCCTACAGCACCCGGTCTTCCTAGGTGGTCTCCCATCCAAGTACTAACCAGGCCTGACCCTGCTTAGCTTCTGAGATCAGATGGGATTGAGCTTGTTCAGGGTGGCATGGCCGTAGATGAGGCCTCTCTAGTTTTAAAGAGAGATGGGGACCAGATGAGACACAGCTACTCTCATGAGCAAAACACCTGGATTATATACTTATTAATCAGTTTATGCTAGCTAGAGTATAAGGCAGCAGATGGAATGATCTGAATTGGTTCTTCTCAAAACTTCTTGAAAGGAACAGTACCCAGTTAGGCTTTCTGGCATCTTTGTTGGGTTCAGGCTTGGGTGACAAATACTTTTTGAATGAATAAATAATCTGCGAGGGGGTGACTTTCAAATGCTCCTGCCTTTGAGTAGAGACCACAAGTCGCCTCTGTGTTCCCCCTTTTCCATAAGCTGTGCTTCATTTCTCTTTGTGCTCAGTGTCTGAAACATAGTAGGTGCCAACGATTATAGAATGAGTGGGTAGACAAACAGATCCATCAGTCATGAGTGCCTACTATGTGTCAGAGGCATCGTCCTAGGAGCTGAGGGTGCAACAGGAGACAAGACAAATGCTCTGCCATCACGGATCTGTTTGGTGCTCCCCGTATTTAAAAAACAAAAGCGAGTCATACTTCTCATAGAGGCAGCCAGCAGAGGGGATTCGTGGGAACAAACCCAGTGGCCAGCTTACTATGTGTGCAAAGTTCTTTGAGCTTATGTCCATTCGTGTATTCACACCTGTGCCCTTATGTGTGTCCTTGAGATTTCGCATGTGCCCACGTGCTTGAAGTTGTGTTTTGTGTGTTCTGCACAAGTTCTCACTCTCACATGGGTATTGGCAAGTATGTGGCTGGGTTCTTTTGTGTCCTTGCTCACAAGTATCAGCATAGGTGTGTGTTCGTGCTAACGTACATTGGGTGAATCTAATTTTGTATTGGGTGCTCACTCTGTCCCGTGCATAATTCTGAGCACTTTGCAGCTATTGACAAATTTCATCCTCATAACAGTCCTATGGGGAGGATATCCCCAAGTCACAGATGAGGAAATTGAAGCACAGAGAGGGTACCAAGTTGCCCAAGCATTCCTTCTTGTGACTGCAGAACATGTTTTCTTCCTAAATGTCCTTCATTTTGGGTCCACGTGGCTTAGGTATTGGTCCCCCACCTCCCCCAGGTCTGGGTTGGCCATGGGATCAAGGTGTGGCAAGTCAGTGTTACTGAGAGTGTGGCCTGCAGATGGCAGCATCAAATTCCTGGGCCCCAGGTCCTGAATTAGGAATCTGTGCTTTCACAAGCCCTGCAGGTGGCCCTCGTGCACTTAAGAATCTGGACCTTGAAGCCAACCTGCCTGGCTGGGGGCTGGAATTCCAGCTCGGCACTCGTCAGCTGTGTACAACTTATATAAGCTTTCTGGGCCTCAGCGTTTTCATCCGTGAAATGGAAATAATAGCAGCCCTGACGTTTTTGAGGACCAAATAAGTTAATACACGCAGAGGCATAGAGCAGTCCCTGGCATGTGACTAGCTGCTGGAGGGTTCCCTGTCATGGGACCCAGCCCTGCCCAATGAGCATCAGCCCTGAGACTTCTGCTGGCACCATTAGGAAAAAAGTCTGTTTCTGCTGAGGTGAGAGGTCAGCCTGGAGCTGCTGGTGCCCACACACCACCTCCGAGGGAGAGCGTGCCCGAGAATAAGACAGCGAAGAAGGAAGTAAAGGGGACAGGGGGCCCGGAGGACGTTTTTGGAGTCCCTGGGCCATGTCTTAAGCCACCGGACTCCTCAATTTCATGAGCAAACATGTTTTGTTTGGCTTTAGCCTCTTCAAGTCGGGTTCCTGTCACTCACACATGAAGGACTCCCACGAAGTGTCTAATCTGACCCATTTTTCAAAGAAGACTGAAGAGAGTTCAAGGTCAGTGAGCAGGGGCAGGGCAAGGCTCAGCTTCCTGACTCCCAGTCTGGCACCTCTTCTTGGCTGTCTATTCCCAAAGAGTTGACTCCAAGCCTCACTTCCCAGCTCTCAGTGGTCCCGAGGGCAGCTGAAGCCTGACCCTGCACGTCAAAGGTGTCATTGCATTTCTTTGTAGCCTCCTTGTTTGCCTGGGTGGGAGGGGCAATAGTTCTTCCTCCCGGGGACCGAGCCCCACTGAGTCAGCCTCATCGCCAACCTGGCACATTAGCCATGTGGGGACTTTTTGATAAGGTTCCTTGGCCTTTAAATGTCAAGCAGACCTTTGCTCTGCCAGCTCCCACTCCCTCACTGTAGCTGCTGTGCTGCCCCCCCGCCCCCTCCCCCGACTGGCGGTGCCAAGCAAGGCCCCAAGCCTGAAGATGGGCTGAGGTCACAGGCCGGTGACCTCATGGGAAGTGGTGTGTCCAACTCCTTCCTTCCTTGTTCGAGGCATTTGTAGAGGTGGCAGGTCAGATGCCATTTTCTGTCCCAGCTTCCCCAGCTTGTGCACCTCTGGCTTCTCGCTTCTTTCCCCAGCCTGGCCCGGCTCTCTCTGCCTTCAGCAGTCACTCCTGTGGTTCACCCTTGACCTTGCCCAGCTTCCCCCGTCCTATCCTCGCCCGTCCACTCTCAGCCTTCTCCTATTTCCCCAACTCAATTTCTCACCTCCTCATCTCCCAAATTCCACCAATCTCTTTGTCTCCTAACCTCCCTCAGCTTCTTCCAATCTCCCCAGCCTCCTTCAACTGCCCCTGTCTGACCTCTCCCTATATCCCCCGGCCGCCCCAGTTCACCCCAACTCACCCCAAAGTCTCCATGTCTTTGGGCTTTTTCCTCTTCCCAGGGTTCTCCTCATTTCTTCATTCTCTCTGAATCTCCCTCCATCCTCTCCCTGCCTCAGGCAGCAGCCCCACACCTGTCTCTCCTTCCTCTCTCCCTTTTCTCCAGGTGGCCGGCTGCCAGTTGGAGACCAATGGGGTTGCCATGGGAACCACTGAGCCGCTTAGGAAGCTGCCATAGATCTAATCATGGGCTGTGAGGTTTCAAGGAACAGCTCACTTTTGGGAGGAAGAAGTGCTGACAGCCAATTAGGCTGATGCTGGTGGGTCGGTGAGGGGCCCAGAAGCCATGGAAGATGTCAGCCAAGGCAGGGCCCAGCCTCAGGGCACCTGGAGGCAGGAGGCCAGATCCACCCAGACCACACTGTCTTCTGCCGCACTGGCACTCACAGACCTTCTGGGATTTTCCGAAAGAGAACACCGATGGTCCATTTATTCTCTCCTTCTCCCTCATCACTTGCACTCATTCATTCACTCACCAAACCACCTCTCCCTTTTGATCATGTGCTCCCGAGGCCTTCCCAGCTCAGTGGGAGAGACAGAGCCTCAACCAAGAAAGAACCTCTCCCAGGGCCAGGCTCTGCTGGAGGGCATCCAGGGGCTGTGGGAGACCCAAGGAGGTGGGCGGGCCATCCGATGGGAGACAGCGAGGGGACTGGGGGATGTGCTACACACTGGATTCTTGAACTGAGTCTCAAGGAGGGACAGGAATGTGTCAGCGAAGTAAAAAGTGGGGCCTTCAGGCCCCGCAGGTTCTTCCTCTGAAGTGGGGCCATGAAATCTGCTTCTGGGTACACGAGTGAGGCCATGCCACTACCGACTGACATTTTCACAGTGTCTGTGGGACCTTCAGAGCAGATCTTTCCTACAGCTGTGCCAGGGATGCGAGGGTGGGGTGGGGAGTCCACCAGGTCCACAGCACCCAAACCCCCTGGGGTTGGTAGTCTGTGTTTTAGGAGGGCAGGAGTGTGAGGGCATTATTTGGGGAAGATGTTCCCACCTGCTAACAATCCCCACACCACTTTAGTTGTGTAGGCGATGGGGTTGTGTAAGAGCTTTGTGCCCAGAAGGGCCGGCCAGCCTGGTGTGGTCTTAAATGGCTCTGTCCACCCCACCCCCCAACCAGGCCTTCGGTTTCTCTCATCCAAGCCAGAGACTGTTTGCACATAATTTGCATACATTTGCATGTGGCATTGCAGGGCCCAGCATAACATGTGGAAAACAACATTTTTCTCTCCAGGGTGCCTGCAGCCTGGATCACAGCCCAGGAGCACAGAGACCAGGCCTATAAAATTCTTCCCTTATTTGGCCCTTGACTCTCCTTTAGGGCATCCCTTCCGACATCCCTCCCCTTACTGTGGAGCTTGGACCCCAAGTCAGCAGGCAGAAAGGGTGTCCCAGTCAGGGAGCCTGGATTCTCCTGGTCCTGGGTCAGCTACAGCCTTACCGTGTGACATGACAAATCACTTTTCCTCTCAAGTCTCCACCTGCCTTTGTAGGAGTCCAGGATTTACAGAAAATTGGGGAGTGGAAGATGTGTACCTGAAGAAGTATCATGTCATTCATTCATTCATTCATTCATTCATTTGATTCTATTTATTATGTGCTTATGATGTACTGAAGCCCTCTGTTCTGGAATGAATAAAACCAACCATGATCCCTGCCTTCAGGGAGTTTCAGGGGGACTGGCATTAATCCCATGACCACAAAATTAACGTACAATTGCAAACTGTAATAAATGCTACATAGAGACGTGTGGTGCTTCATGGGAGCCCAGAATTAGTCTGGAAAATCACAGGAGACTTTCTGGAGGAAGTGTCCTTCAGCAGAGATGTTAAGTATAAGATGTCTTGAAGAGCCTACTAGGGAGAAGAAAAAGCATGTGCAAAGGCCCTGGGGTGGGAAGGAGCAGAGAGTGTGCAGAAGGGAGAGGAAGGTACTGTGTCTGAGTGAGTGGCTGTAAAGACAGGAAGCTGGGGCCAAGCTCACAGGGCCTTTCTGAGGGAAAGTTGTCTTCAAAGCAATGATGCCGTTATTCTAAGAGCAGCGGGAACCGTTAAGCAAAGAAGTGACATAATCAGGTTTGCATTCTGCAAAGATGGCCTGGACTATGGTAAGAAGAATGGGCGGGTGAAAGCGGAAGCCCCAGTCAGGAGGCTGTGGGATTGTCCCGGTGGAAGAAAGCAAGTGGTTGGGTTAGGTCACAAAGGTGACCATGGAGAGAAGGGGAAGATGCTGTGAAATCGCAAGGTGGTCACAGAGGTAAGGCTTGGCGACAGTGTGAGTATTAGAGGATTAGTGCAGGAAGAGGGTGGATACAACGACCTCTAGATTTCTGAACAGCCTTTGAGCCCTTGTCTAAAATTGTAAACATGGGGCTGGGAGAAGCCCAGGTTTGTGGGCAAAGAGCAAGAATTGAGTTATGGTCATGTTGAGTTTGCATTGCCTTTGAGGCTTCCTAGTGAGAGTTGGGTAGAAGGATCTGGAACTCAGGGAAGAGGTGGATAGGGGTGTCATGTCCTCCCAACCCCCAGCCCCTGGCCCCAGGAAGAAGGACGCATCAGGGGTCCCTCTGCATTAGCACCTTCCAGAGCAACCAAGCTCATCTGTCTTTAGATTAGTATTTTTGGCTTATTTCTAATCCAAGGGCAGGAGGAACACTGGGAATGTGATAAGCATCTTTACACATCATGTATATTAAACTTGCACCCCTCCCCACTCCCCCGTATGTGAATGGTGTTTTCTGTGCCTCAAGTCAGCACCTGAAAAGGAATTCTAGGCTAATTCCAGGAGCAAGGCATATTCTGGAGCACATGGTTTGTATGCAAAAATTTAAGAATTCCTATGCTCTTTTGATGGTTTGTGGTGATGGTGGGATAGAATATTTGAAATTGGCACAATCTTTCTTATTTATTTACTTACTTACTTATTTACTTATTTATTAGGCGAGGCAACCCTTGGTTGACCTCACAGATTGCAAGGACCTTGACAGCTTACGATCCCTTATTTTTAAAATTTTTTACTCCTACAGCACCCGGTCTTCCTAGGTGGTCTCCCATCCAAGTACTAACCAGGCCTGACCCTGCTTAGCTTCCGAGGTCAGACGGGATCGGGCTTGTTCAGGGTAGCATGGCCATAGACAAAATTGGCCCAATCAGGTTTCCCTGACATGGAGGAATGAGGAAAACCAGAAAGGAAGGGGGATGGGGGAAAGGATAGGAAAGGAAAAGAGGACCTATTATTTAGGAACATCTCCCAGATGCCAGACCTGAGGCTAGTTTTTTTTTTTTTTTCATTTTAATAGTATCATGCTATTTACTTCTCATAAAAGGGAGGGAGGATTAATCAGCCCATTTTACCGATGAGAAAATTGA
>NW_011888817.1:788064-792043 GCF_000151845.1 Pteropus vampyrus | reverse complement strand
GAGGCAACCCTTGGTTGACCTCACAGATTGCAAGGACCTTGACAGCTTACGATCCCTTATTTTTAAAATTTTTTACTCCTACAGCACCCGGTCTTCCTAGGTGGTCTCCCATCCAAGCACTAACCAGGCCTGACCCTGCTTAGCTTCCGAGGTCAGACGGGATCGGGCTTGTTCAGGGTAGCATGGCCGTAGACAAAATTGGCCCAATCAGGTTTCCCTGATATGGAGGAATGAGGAAAACCAGAAAGGAAGGGGGATGGCGGAAAGGATAGGAAAGGAAAAGAGGACCTATTATTTAGGAACATCTCCCAGATGCCAGACCTGAGGCTAGTTTTTTTTTTTTTTCATTTTAATAGTATCATGCTATTTACTTCTCATAAAAGGGAGGGAGGATTAATCAGCCCATTTTACCGATGAGAAAATTGAGGCTCAGAGAGGTTAGATAACTTGCCCCGAGTTGCACAGATACCTTGGGTTGGGACTGGAATTCTCACCCATGCTTTCCACCATATCAGTCATATCTGAAAGTGGCGTTTTAATGCGAAGCCCAGGAAGGATTTGCTTCTCTTAAGGACCAGGTGCCCAGAGGGCAGTGAGTCATACACTTTGCTGGCGCACAGCCCAGCAGGAGCCCGGCGCTGGATGGTGGGCTCTTCAGGGCTCTGGACAGTTGTACCCTCAGGGCAGTGGTCTGCACCCGGCTCTCGCCCCTCACTCAGCCATCGCAGCCTCGCCTGCGGGAACTTCCACCCTCATTCTTCTCACTGTGCCTTGGGAATCTCCACATTGCTGCTCCTTTCAGAATGCCTTGTTCTGCCCTCCACCTCCCAGCTCTGGGCACACTCCCTTTTGTCCCTTGGGACCCAGCTCAGGGGACTCTAAACCCTCCCTGGTTCTCTAGGCAGAGTTGAGCCCTCCCTCTCCTGGGCGGGGAGAGTACCTAAGAGCCTCAAGGCCAGGTTCAAATCCTGACTCCTCCACTTAGGAGCTCCCTGACTTAGTGCACGTTTCTTAACTTCTGTGGGTCTCAGTCTGCTCCTCTATAAAATGGGGATCATGATGGTCCTGACTTCGCAGGCTTGTGGTAGGATTAACTTAATGAGATGATGGAAAGAAAACCCTTAGCCCAGTGCCTGGCATGCAGTGAGCCCTTAATGAGCGATGGTCATTGTATGGGTTGGGGTCCACTCTTTTCTGAGTATTGGTTTACTTGTCTGTCTTCTCCACCAGGCTGGGAGCTTCTTGAAGACCAACACTTTCTTTTATTTTAGTATTCCCAGTTCCTACCACAGGCCTGACACATATTAGGTGCTTCGCGGATGTTTGCCGAATGAATGGACAGGTACTAATGTCTTTATTCCATACATTTTGCTTCCCTTCTCTGCACCTAGCTTTTCAAGGTAACAACTGGGTTTCATTCTCAGTTGTGCCCTTCCCAGAGCCTGGCCTGCACACAGTAGGCACTCTGCAAAAGTTTGTGGCTTATTTCCTCAGACATCCTTTTCCCAGACAAATGGAATCCAGCCTCTGATCTACACATTCATCAGCCACCCTCTTGGGTGTAATGGATACATATTTCTTATTGCCCACATGTGTTGCCTTCCCTGCCGAGCAATGCATTAAATGGCTGTTCGACAGCTCAAGTGCACAAATATTCCTTTCAAAATTATTGCGTTCACCTTTTGTTGGCAGAACATGCCATGTGAAGCATTTCAGCTTCCTATTGAATGTGGGCGTATGATTTTTGCTTCCACCTCAATGGCACTACTTGAAGCCAGAAGGCCTTGTCAGGGTTCCAAGTACCTACTTTGCCAACTATTAGCTGGACTCAAGGAGCCAGTGCGGGGAGCTGATTCTGGGTTAACCCGAACTGACCCAGGCAGGGCTTCATTGCCATCACATTGTTATTGTCTTCATCACTGACACCACCAACACCACTGCTACCATCATCACCACCATCACCATCACCACCATCATCACCGCCACCTTGACCATCACCACCACCACTACCATCATCACTACCAACATTGCCTTCATAATCACCAACACTGCTGCCACCGCCACCATCACCATCACTACCAACATTGTCACCATGATGACCACTGCCATCCCCACAGCCACCATCACCACCACCATTATTGCCATCATCACCTTTGTTACTATCACAATTAATAATACTATTAATTATTAGCATTATGAGAACTTTATCTGTGATAGATATAGAGCTAAGCATCTACATAATTTTATTTAATCCTCAAAATGAACCTAGAGGTAGGTACATTTTTAGTTCTTGCCTCACAGATGAGAAAACTTGAGAAAGCTAGAGAGCTTAGGAAGCTTGCCCCACATCACATAGCCAGCAGGTTGTGAAGTCAGTTTTTTAAAAAAGTCAAGTCAGCAGACACTTAATGAGTGTCCGTTGGCACACAGGACACTGGGGACACAGAAATGAGTGTGCTTCCTGACTACGGGGATCTTGGCAGTTCTCTGAGGGAGGCTAGACACATATAATTAGTCTGAAGCAGCCTGAAGACCTGCTTCTCCCCAGTGGCACAGAGCAGAGCAAGGTGCCCTGCTCACAGAACAGAGGCTGGCTGCCTCCTGGAGCAGCAGAGGAGCACCCTGAGGCTGCAGCAGTGGGTGTCAGCGGTCACCTGCAGGGGGTGGCCTACGCCTCTGAGAACCATCGAGCTGAGGTTTATCATGATCAAGGGGCAAGATCATGGCTTTTAGAGCCACCCAGCTCTGGATTCAAGTCTCAGCTCTGCCACTTATGGCTGTGTGATGCTAGGCGTGTAACTCTCTGAGCCTCAGTTTCCCTATCTGTACGAGGAAGAGCACTTATCACAGTAAGTCATCTCCTCACCCTCTGGCCACACTCTCACCTCGGCCACTCCCGGCCAGTTCCGCCCCCATGTCTTTGCACACGCTGTGATCTGCCCTGATGTTGTTGTCCTGCCTTGCCTGCTGGACAAAGGTCTCAGCCTTCTGCATGATGGGCACCTCCTCAGGGAAACTTTCCCAGGTGCCCCCAGGGAGCTTGTCAGTCCAGGTTCCTTGGGCCCCCGCAGTGCTCTGCAGTGAAGAGGTCGTAGGAGTCAGTGTGCATGCCTGAGGACCAGGGCTGTGTTTTGTCCCCAGTGCTCAGCACAGGGCTCAGCACAGAGCAGGAGCAAAGGGAATATCACTGGAACAAACAGATGGAAGAGGAGTTTAGAATTGGAATGAATTAATAAGCAAAGGAAGGAATGATGGGGAGAAAGAAGGGAGGAAGGGAAAAAAAGAAAAAGATGAAGAAGGAGAAGGAGGAGAAAGTACAGAAAGGAAGAAAAAAAAAGAAATGTGAGAGAAAGAAGCAGAGAGGGAGGATGGGTTTCAGGCTCATGTCCTATAAAGGCCCTTTTCTTCCCCTCCCCCCACAGCGCTGACACCGCAGACCCTGTTCCCTCTCTCCGCCGGCTTCTCTCTGCCTGTCACTCAGCAGAGAGCTTCAGTTGCCTCCGGCTCCCACAAAATATTCATTGTTCTCTTGCCTGCTCTGCTCTGTCTCTCCCTGCCTCTTAAGTGCCCAAAATGGTGGAATTATCAGAGGTAAAACATGTCTGTCACTAGGCATGGTGGGTAGGGGTGCTGCTACTGGCTGAGTCATCCTGGGTACAGAGGCCCACCCAGGCCTGATGTCTCTTCCCTTGAGGATTCAGAGAAAGTGGCAAAGGCTATGAAAAGGCTATGTCAGTCCCTGGGGCTGGAGAATTTCTTTTAGAACAACTGGGGTCAGAGAATCTTTGGCCAAGGAGCAGAGCCTGGCTCAGGGTGTTGGAGGGGCCTGAGAAGTGGTCTAGCCTGCACGGGGGCAGGGGAGTGCAAACTCAGCCGAGCATCCTGGAGGAAACCTATGGGCAACGTCTTGAGAAGGATTGAGGAAGGTTGGTATGTTGGTATGGACCTGTGTTGGGGGCAAGAGACAGACTTTCCAAAT
>NW_011888817.1:784317-786659 GCF_000151845.1 Pteropus vampyrus | reverse complement strand
CCTGTTGCATCCCTGTCAAGGCCTGCTTGCAAAAAGGATTTGTTAATCGTTCCAGATAATAACAATGCATGCTAGCTGTAGGAATTTGGGAAAGTAGAGTTCAAGAAAAAATGGAATTTACCCTAAGTCAAGTATTTCTTTCCTATGCCTTTAAAAATAAAATCACACAGCACATGCCACTTGGCATCTTGTTTTTCCTACTTAGCTTTGGAACATAAGCAGTTTCCTATGTGAATAAAAACTCTCAGTAGGTATAATTGTTAATGGCTGTCACAGTATTCTGGTTGTGGATGTGCACCTTCATTTCCTTAGCCATTCCCCTACATTTGGACGTTTGGATGGACTTTCCATGTTCCCCTATTATAAGCGACCCTTCGATGCATTTCTCTGTATTTAATCATTTTCTGTACTTCAGGTGGCTTCCTGAGCAGAGATTTCTGGAAGGGGAATTATCGGACCAAAGGAAGGGCTGCTTGGGGATGGGTAGATGGGAAGAGGTCTGAGTGTTCCTGGGAGGCCACTCCAAGGAGGGCGGTTTCTTTCTAAGGGAGACCGACGCAAGAGGGGTGCTGGCTCCCTCTGGACTAACACATTTTTGATTTCTGGCCCTGGGAGTTAGATCTCAAACAGATTTTGATGATACCCCTTTGACTGTGTCTTCACCCTCTCCCCGGGGCTAGTGGGTAGGTGTTGAGGGGACCTTAACGGAGTCACCTAGCTACCGAAGGTGTCTACCAATTAAGATCTTGGTGATCATCTCATTCAACCCTCCCACATTAACACAGATGTGCATTTGACATACGGGGCAGCTGTAACTCCAGGTAACTTGCTGGAGTCACTCTGCTTGATAATAACTTTGCTGTGGCCAGATGCAGGCCCCCGGACTCCCAGTCCATTGCTCTTTCCACGACATTAGCTGCTTCTGATTTGATTCCAGGTCATGTAGTTCTCTACCCTCAGAATAATGAATAACAATTGCTGGTGCCATGGTTACCATGGCAACGTTGGCCCCAAATTTCCTCCCAGAGGTACTGGGAGGGCAGTTTTGGGTTGTTAGATGCCTAAGGCGGGGGCGGGGGCTGACCTGGATGGAGCTGAAGTCCACTGATGTCTCGAGCCAGGAAGATGACATCACCCTGATACCCTCAAGATAGCCCCAGGGCTAGGCCTCCAAGCAGGCACTGTCACCAATGATGCCCCAATTTGGTGCTGATGCTCCCAGTGAAAACAGAAGCAGGATCCACGTTTCAGATTTTTTTTAAGACTAGAAGATGAGTCTCGGAGCAGACTGAGATGCCTAAGCAGGGAGGAGCTGCTGGAAAGAAGCCTTGTCAGACCCCTTTGAAGTTCCAGGGAGGGAATATGACAGCAGGGCCTCCTGTCGTTTCCAGCCCTGGTGGGTGACAGGCATTGGTGTGTTCTGACGAAACGACACAGAAAAGTGCCTGGAGAGAGGGCTAAGCCCAGAATGAATTACAAGGATAGAGGGGGCCCCCAAGGCACAGTCCTGGGGCTCCCAGGCAGGATCAGCTCTAAATCCTGCTCCCCAGGTGTCCAGATAAGGGGCTGTGGAGGAGGAGAGTAGGGGCCTGGGAGGAAGCGCGGGGTGGGGCAGAAGAGGCCAGGGTACAGGACCTGAGAGAAGAGAGTCTCCAGCTCCCTGCTTTCCTCGGTTCTTTTTCTGTTCCCTCTCTTTTACCCGCTCCGTATCTATCTCCCTCTCCCGTACTCCCAGCCGCGCCCCTCTCCTCTAAGTCCTTTCCTTCCTTCCCTCTCTCTTGTTCTCCTGCTTTCTCATCTGTCCCTCCCTTCTTCTCTCTGAACCTCTTCTCTTCTCCATCCCTCCTTCCTCCACTCCCTCTCCGCTTCTCACCTTCCTCCTGTCCCCCATCGGGGGACTAGAAATGCATCAGTTCTCAGCCTCCTGTATAGCAAAGCCAATCTTATTTTATAAACGAACAAACAAATAAAACCACACTGGGCTCTTCCTGCCTCCAAGCCACCATCTGGGCCAGCCACCATTTGCTTGGGGAATATAAACATCAACCCAAAGCAAACATGATTGAAAAGGAAAATCTATTGCTAAGATTTTCTGAAGCTCAATAGGCATCTAGCACGACATTTCCCAAACTGTGACCTATGAACTCCAGGTCCTCAAGGTGCTTAAAGCATAGACTCTGGAGCACTTCTGCCTGGTTCAAATCCCCATTCTACAGCACACTAGCCAAGCGACCATCCCACCATGCCTCAGTTTCCCTTTTTGCAAAATGGTAATAATAGTACCTGCTTCATAGATTGTCATGAAGATTAAATGCCATAAAATGGAAAGATCTTAGAACACC
>NW_011888817.1:773741-784267 GCF_000151845.1 Pteropus vampyrus | reverse complement strand
CTGAAGTCCACTGATGTCTCGAGCCAGGAAGATGACATCACCCTGATACCCTCAAGATAGCCCCAGGGCTAGGCCTGCAAGCAGGCACTGTCACCAATGATGCCCCAATTTGGTGCTGATGCTCCCAGTGAAAACAGAAGCAGGATCCACGTTTCAGATTTTTTTTAAGACTAGAAGATGAGTCTCGGAGCAGACTGAGATGCCTAAGCAGGGAGGAGCTGCTGGAAAGAAGCCTTGTCAGACCCCTTTGAAGTTCCAGGGAGGGAATATGACAGCAGGGCCTCCTGTCGTTTCCAGCCCTGGTGGGTGACAGGCATTGGTGTGTTCTGACGAAACGACACAGAAAAGTGCCTGGAGAGAGGGCTAAGCCCAGAATGAATTACAAGGATAGAGGGGGCCCCCAAGGCACAGTCCTGGGGCTCCAAGGCAGGATCAGCTCTAAATCCTGCTCCCCAGGTGTCCAGATAAGGGGCTGTGGAGGAGGAGAGTAGGGGCCTGGGAGGAAGCGGGGTGGGGCAGAAGAGGCCAGGGTACAGGACCTGAGAGAAGAGAGTCTCCAGCTCCCTGCTTTCCTCGGTTCTTTTTCTGTTCCCTCTCTTTTACCCGCTCCGTATCTATCTCCCTCTCCCGTACTCCCAGCCGCGCCCCTCTCCTCTAAGTCCTTTCCTTCCTTCCCTCTCTCTTGTTCTCCTGCTTTCTCATCTGTCCCTCCCTTCTTCTCTCTGAACCTCTTCTCTTCTCCATCCCTCCTTCCTCCACTCCCTCTCCGCTTCTCACCTTCCTCCTGTCCCCCATCGGGGGACTAGAAATGCATCAGTTCTCAGCCTCCTGTATAGCAAAGCCAATCTTATTTTATAAACGAACAAACAAATAAAACCACACTGGGCTCTTCCTGCCTCCAAGCCACCATCTGGGCCAGCCACCATTTGCTTGGGGAATATAAACATCAACCCAAAGCAAACATGATTGAAAAGGAAAATCTATTGCTAAGATTTTCTGAAGCTCAATAGGCATCTAGCACGACATTTCCCAAACTGTGACCTATGAACTCCAGGTCCTCAAGGTGCTTAAAGCGTAGACTCTGGAGCACTTCTGCCTGGTTCAAATCCCCATTCTACAGCACACTAGCCAAGCGACCATCCCACCATGCCTCAGTTTCCCTTTTTGCAAAATGGTAATAATAGTACCTGCTTCATAGATTGTCATGAAGATTAAATGCCATAAAATGGAAAGATCTTAGAACACCACCTGGCATGTAATGTGTGCTGTGTAACTGTTAGCTATTCCTATAGGTGTTCCATGAAAGGAAGTTTGAGAAACACCGAGTACTCACCCACCATCTTGCAAATAATCAGCACACAAGAGCACATCAGAGGGCACGGAAGTCCTACAGCAAAAAGATCTGTTTGACTTTGGTTACCTTCATAATTCTCAAACTTATTTTTACTATAGTACACCCCCTCCCTTCTTTGTAGGCACAAAACACCTGTCTCTTAGGACACGCCCACTTTCGAGAGTCACAGTTGGAGAAATGTTGGTGTCAGATAATTCACTGTTTCCAGACCATGGTGAGTGAGATAGAGGGAGAAAGCATTATCCGAGTCATCAGAAAGAGCTGGGATCAAACCCCACCCTTATCCTACCAGTCACAAGGCCCAAGAAGTGTTGCAACAGGCCCAGAGGTGGGAAGTGGCTTGGTTAAGGCCATACAGTTAGCTGGGAGGAGACTCAAGACTAGTACACAGTACACCTAATACTTACTGGATTTCGTTAACCAGTGTCAACAACAACAACAACAAAAGACTAGTACACAGGACTCCCAGCCAAGGACTATTCCACTTACCCCCCTCACTTCTCCCTCACTGTCAAATAAAATCAGGAGGTTTTTTTGTGTGTGTGGGGGGGCGATCCTTCATCTTTAGACTGATGCGGATAACCTCCCCCCATCATTGGCTTGTCATGACCTGCAAGGCTTGAGCCACCGTGGCCACAAAGAATGTATGCTTTCCTCCTAGCCAGGAAGAGGAGGAGGTGAGAAGTTCCCACTCTTTTCTCCCCACCAAAAAAAGTTTTAAAAGAGCTATCTTCCGGGACAGGCTGAGTGACCCAGGGCACTTTTGAGAAAGCCAACGCATGTGCCCTGTCCCTGGTGCTGAAACATGACTAGCGCCTGGGCAGTGGTCCCCGGCCCCAGACTTGGCTAGAATGGCTGTTGCAGAATCTCCTGGGGAGAGTCCACAAACTATGATTCCCAGACATCGCTTCTCATCTGTTAAATCAGAATCTCCTGAGGTCAGTGCCCAGCTTCTGTACTTTTGAAAATCTTCCAAGGGGTGGTTCGAGACCCCACCGCCTTTGGGGAGCATTTGTGTATTCCAACCCTAGCCCACCTCTCTCGTGGATTCTTGTTTTTTAGTGATATTTTTTTTCTGAAAAAAACCTGTAATTTTGGTACTCTCAGAAAAAAATAAATCATTTTATATCTTTCATATTAATGGAGCAGATTTTATGGGCAGTGGCAGTCTATTATTTTTATAGCAGTAGCAATTCTTTTCCACTCTGGGAAGCTGAGGATGCATACTCTCTCCTGATTCCATATTCGTGGTCCTCTGAGGTCCATTGCATTCTTTCCCTGGGCCTACAGGCCTGGCGATTTAGGGCGCTGGAGTGGTTTTAATTATGTTCATCTGCTCTCTGTCGCCATGTCGCACTGCTCCAGCATAGACGAGATGCCTCTACTGTGGCATTAATTCTTCCAGATTCTTCTCTTTCCCTCTGAAACCCCAATGAAAATTCTCACTGGAGATATAGTTGTATGGGACATCCTACCAAGAAAGATGCCAGTGGGATGGGGCCAGAGAGCTTCACCAGTCTCTGATGATGCCCTTGGGCTCCAGTGCTGTGGGGGAGGGTGGATTCAAATCTTTACAGCCCACATCACTATCTTATCTGATTTTCCAGATGCAGAGCATCTGGCTTTGAGGCAGTGAGGAGATGTAGAGAGAATATCACAAGCTTTGAAGTCAGACCCGGGTTCAAAGTCTGGTTCTGCCTTTTCCTACCCATGTGATCTTGGACAAATTGCTTCTACTTCCTGGGCCTTGGTTGCCTCATGTGTAAAATATGGACAGCACTACCCATGCTTCAACAGGGTTGATGTACAGATCAAGTGAGAAAATGGACATTGAAGTGTCATCCTATAAAACTCATAAGTTATTATGAGCATACAAATGAGATTCTACTTCACATGATGGCAGGAAACTTAAGAAAGGCATTTGCATTTGAATATGATATTCTTGATGTCCTGCAAACTTCCACTTCTCGTGCCTTTCCCTGGAAATCAAGTTCATGGAAGGACAGGATTGTGTGTCCAGAGCAGAGTGTTGGTCACTGCCCATTCTAAGACATCATCTCGAGGTGCCTCTAAAAGACAGTCCAATCCAGAGGAAGAAAGGAAACTATCACAGGGGTTGGAGAATGTCACTGAGTTTTCCTAGGCCCCTGGAGTGGGAGCTTTGGGCCAGTGTGGGCCCGAAGCCACTCATGTCTTGGGTTGGCCTGAGGGAGCAGAACCAAAGATCACGAACTGGGAGCCCCTTTACCCTTTTTGTACAGATGGGAAAATGGAGGCCCAAAGGGGTCAAGCAACTTCTCAAGGCCACAGGGTTAGTTGGCACCCAAACCCATGGAAAGAACCAGGTGTCCTTTCATTGTACCACATGGCCTCCCAGCCACAATGCAATGAGTCTAGCCACAGCTTCTGTCTAGAGTGAAAAAGACTCAAGGGAATGTGGGTTAGTTTCTAGGAAGTTAGATTGGATTGGCTCCGTGTAGCCCCATGGGGAAGCAATAAAGCTTGGAAACATGAGCTTTGGCATCAGACTGACTGAAATATGAGTTCTGACTCTGCCATTCATCTGCCATTTGAGCTTGGCCACCCAGGGGTTCAGTCTGTTCACCCGTGTAGTGGGACTAACGGGAAACACTGCCTCAGTGGTGTGAGTCAATAAGAAGAAGTGGCAATACATGTGATGACACACTTCGCTCCTTTTACGAATGATACTTTAGTTCTGTGTCTATGCACATGCAAAGATGTTAAATGATAAAGTGAAGAGGTGATATATGGCCAGGAATAGCTGAAATTGGATGCAGAATTATATGTGCAGACTTCCAATGATGGAAGGAGCTGCCTGTGTGATAATGAGCTTCTCATCACTGGAGGTGAGCAAGGCCTGGCGGGGGTGCCGCTGAGAGGATTCAGGCGTTAGCTGGAGAAAAGGACCAGTGCCTCTGATGTTCTTTGATGCCTACTCTCCCTCTTCTCAATTCCCTGGCTCCGGCTCACCAGGGGCCTCTGTTTTCCAAAGCAGCAAGCAGCCTGCATGGTAATTACTTTTGGACTTATTAAGCATAATTATCCCCTAATCGCATACAACCAGTAATTACTGTGGTTGTTACCAGAGGCCTACCCATGCAGTACCACCTGCAGCCCTGGGGTCCAAGGCCCAGCTGGAGCCTGAAGTGGAGCTGGTGCTCCCTGCCACAGGGTTGGGGGGCTTGGCTGAGTTGGGGCTGCTGCATCCCCCACCGGAGGCTCTTTCAGCTTGGGCACCAGGCTGGTGAAAAAGTTACTCACACATGTCAGCCCCAGGGCCACTCCAAGCTCCAACCAGTCAGCACCCTTCCAAGTACTCCCCATCCTGTGACGCTTGCCCACGCCACTGGCCTCTGCCCGTGCTGGTCCCTCCTCTTGGGACTCTCTTTCTCTCTTCTTATTCCCCTTCCTTCCTTCCAACCAACTACCATCCCTTCTTCCCTTCTTTCAAGTATTTTTGAATCTCTTTTATGTTTCTGGTACGATTGCAGATGCTGGAGCTACAGCATTGCAGGCTGGGTGGGTGGGGGACAAAATCCATGCTTTCGTGGAGCTTACTTTTCTCTTTGGGAGAGAGAGAGAGACAAAGAACAAAATAGGTAATTTATGTAGCGTCTTCGAAAGGACCGATTGCCATAGAGAAAGAGAAAGCAGGGTGATGAGGGCGAAGAAGTTTTCTTTGCATGGGGTGAGAGAAATTCAGTTTTAATAGGATGGCCATGATTGGCCTCATGGAGAATGGGACACTTGAATAGGAGGTGATGGGCTAAACTATGATGGTAAGTGGGGAAAGAATGTACTAGGACGAGGGATTAGCTAGGGCAAAAGCCCTAAGGTAGGAACAGGCTTGGCGTGTCTGAGGCACAGTGAGGAGGCCAGGATGGAGTAGGGGGAAGGAGGGGAGAGCAGTGGGGGAGGAGGTAATTTGCTAGAGCCTGGTGGGCCATATTAAGGATGTTGGCTTTTCCTCTGAATGAAACATTTGAGCAGAGGAGTGGCCTAATCCGACTTGTATTTTTACATCTCTGTCCACATAGACTCTGGTGGTGGAGTGGGGGTGGGGCAGCCCAATTATTTCTCATCTGTTGCAATAATCCAGGTGAGAAATAATGGGGGGTGGGGGGTTAGACTGGTGGTGGTGGTGGGGGGATACGTGGCTAGTCTAGTATGGAGGCCATGGAGCTGGGAGGAATGGAGATTCCAGAAACATTTTCAAGGTAGAGGACAGGACTCCCTGATGGGTACCTATGAGGTATGAGAGAGAGGTGTCAATAATGACTCTAGGGTTTTTTTGCTTCAATAACTGGAAGGAGGGAGCTGCCACTTGCTGAACTGGGAAGAACTTAGGTGAAGCAGGCTTCAGGGGTGAGGACAGGTGTTTGGTTGCGGGCATGTCAAGGTCTTAAACCTCTGAGAGAGGTGTTGGTCTGTGGTCCAGAGGAGACAGGTCTGGTTGGAGTGTGCCTGTGCCAGCCCCGACACATGGATGACATTTAAAGCATCCAGATTGGACGTGCTCATCCAGTGAGTGAGAACATCTGAGAAAAGGCCCAAGGTCAGAGATGGGTGGGGGTGAGGGTGGCGTGAGGGGAAGCCAGCGAGGAAGATCGAGAAGGAGCCATCAGAGAGGCAGAAAGACAATGTCGAGGGGGAGGGAGGGAGCTCTCAGCTCTGTAACTCCGGGGACACCAGATCCTGCCTCTTCTGCTCCCCTCCTTCGGTCCCCCTCCCTTCCGACAGTTTATTCCCTCTCCCCCCGCTTCCCCACTTCTGTTTTTGATCCTTTCCTTATCGCTTCCAGTACTTTTCTCTCTCTGTCTCTCTCTCCTCTGGGCGCCTTCTCTGGGCCTCTCCCTCCACTCCTCCCAGCTCAGCCCCTGGGGAGTGGGGAATCTCCCGGCAGCCGCCGGCCCTTGCCAATCTCTCGGCGTCTCGAACTAGCTCGCGGGCCCCATGCCGCGCCTCTTGCCCGCGTAATGCGCTCTAATATTTATTTACATGCTTTTCAGACTATTATTTATTAAGGTATCGCTGCCAACTGTGCGCGAGCTAATTGCTCTTAAGTGCCCCCTCCCGGTCCCCATCGCGACGCCCCGCCCCCCCCGGCGGCTGAGCCCCGCCACCGCCAGTGGAAACAGAGGCCCCGGCGCGCAGAGGGTGCCGGGAGTGCGGGTGGCCGTGCGGGTGGCGGCGCAGGGAGCGCGCGGTCGGCGGGTTGGGGAGGCGGGGAGCGCCGGATGGGGGCCGCGGAGCTAGGGCTGGAGAGGCGTGCCGGGAGCGCAATTTGGAGTCTCGGAGCCGAGGAGGGGGGGGTCCCCCAGTGCGAGCGGAGGTGCAGGGAAGCGTCGTGGGGGTCT
Organism: Pteropus vampyrus; assembly: GCF_000151845.1. Taxonomy (NCBI): domain Eukaryota; kingdom Metazoa; phylum Chordata; class Mammalia; order Chiroptera; family Pteropodidae; genus Pteropus; species Pteropus vampyrus. The sequence continues at coordinate 777,535 of NW_011888817.1, read as the reverse complement.
TCGAGCTGGATAGGGGTCTCCGAGCGCAGTGTGGAATCTTGGAGTGAGGCGGGGGTACCCGAGCGCGAGGAACAGTGTAGGGGGTCCCAGGTGGGGGTCTTGGAGCGGGCGGGGGACCCAGAGCGCGAGGCCAAGTGGGAGTGAGGCCCCCACGGGCCGCGCTCGGGCCTCGCGCGACGCTCGTGGCCGTAGGCGAACAGATGGACAGACGGACGACCTTCCGGGCCCAGGAGGGGGCCGTCGCCTCTCCCCGCCCCACCCGCGTAGGCGGCGGCCTCGCTCGCTTGCTGCTCTCGACGTCAGTAGCAGCCGCCGGAGCCGGAGGGAGCAGTTTAATTGGCAGGATTTTGGGTTAAGGACAGATGTGGTTTCGCCGGGTTTAAAGGCTGGGCGCGCGGGAGGAAGGGGAGGGTGCTGGGTGGAGTGGGATAGAGAGCGGGAAAAACAGACTGAGAGAGACCCCGGCTAGGCGCCCCTGGAGAGAGGAGACAAAGGCGGGGGTGAGTGAGGATTGAGAGAGAGAAGCAGATGAAGAGGGCCAGAAAATACAGCTGGTTAAAAAACAGAGCAAGATGGAGGCTGGTGAGACAGCCAGGAGGGGGGTCCAGCCAGGCTGGCTTCTGCCCGCGGCCAGGTGGAGGCCCTATCCGCTCTTGCCTGGGACCACCCTTCTCCCTGCATTAGCCCAGCCCCACCCCAGACAGCAGTCCCGGTTTCCAGAAGGGGCCAAGTTGGGGACATTTATTCATTTAATGTTATTACTGGTACTCTGGATACAGTGCCAACACCCAAGGCCTTGTTGGTGTCACCCTGTAAGTTCTCTCTGGGCTGTTACAGCTTAATAAAACCCAGGGAACGGTGCCCTGCCCCTCCCACCTGCACTTAATAAAGACTGATTGAAAGCTGGGCTGTGGCAAGCCCTCTCCGATTTCTCTTCTGAGTGCCCTGGGCCAAGTGCAGTTCTAACGGTGAAGGACACAGAGGTAGGTATGGTGCTTTTCCAGATGGGCAAACGGGGGTGGGGATGGGGGGTTGCAGAGAGGTGAAGTGACTCTCCCAGCTAGTGACAGCTGGATGGAGAGGCCAGCCCAGAAACTCACGGTTTTTCCACTACTCAGGGCCAAACCTCTGATTGATGGTGGTTGTAATTTCATCAGGCCTCTGGCCCTGGGGGACATTGTTGTGGTGGCCTCTGAGCTTTCTGGAACCGACTCCAGCAGATCTGCCTGGTTGGTGGTTGCTGTCTGCTCTGCACATTCCAGAATCCCAGAGCTCATTTCTTCACCCTGGACTGGACTCTGTCACCCGATGCTGGGAGTCTGAGTCTCCTGCAGAGCTAACACAGCCTCCTGGGGGCTGAGGGTGGGGTGAGGGCAATCCCCATTCATCCTGGAATGTTCTGGACTGAGGATGTTAAGCTCACCAGTCTCAGAGCTGACGGGAACCTTGGCAGTTATCCAGTCTACCTCTCCCATTTAACAAATGGAAAAACGTAGGCCCAGGGAGCGGAAGGGACACAGAGTCTGTGCACCTGAAATGACCTATGTCTTCACTGAATAATTGTTGGGAGGTGTGGACAGTCTTATTTCAGCATCAAGGAATCTGGGTTTTACGGCGGAGTGGGGAGGGCGGCTACATTTGTTTTCTGTTGCCCCAGCCTTCCTTCCTGCTCTCGTGCCCTTCCGCCCTAGTGCTCAGTGCTGCCCCAGGACCTGACTTCCCCCACCCAGCCTAAGTATCTAGCTTGTGGGCACTGCCCCTCTGAAGTCCACTGTCTCTAGCCCTCACGGCCACAAACATATTTTCACAGGGACCTTTCTGAAGATGTCACCTTAGAGTAGGTGTAATGTGGCATCTTTAGAAGCAATGAGGGCAGGTTTTGAGGCGACTGGAGTGACCTTGGTCCAGAGCCTATCCCTCCCTGGGCCTTAGTGTCCCCATCTGTAAGATAAGGGTGAGGTAGACAATTGGAGGTTTCTAAGCAGACTTTCCAGCCCTGACATCTTGAGACTGCCCACAGTAGGAGCAGCTGGGACTCGGGTCCCCCGGGCCAGGGCCATCTGCTGCTTCCTCTCCTTGGGGCAGGAATAGGAGCAGGTAATGGGGAGAACACAGTGGAGAAAAAGCCCCAGTGAGTGGCATGTGATGAGCAAGACACGGCAGGAGGATTTGCCACTGACTTTCCTCCTATGTCTTCTGTCCCTGGCTGCCTTCCTGGGGAGGGGCAAAGGAAGACTCGGCTATATTCGCCTTCTGGGAATGGTGTGGGGAGGAGGGGATTTAGTAGGCAAGCGGACAGTGAATCTGCAGTCCCTACAGCTGAGCATGAAAAAGCAGTTCTTCCTCTAACACGGGAGAAAATAGAAAGCTCAAGAACAAATGCTCCCCATCCCTCCCTTCCCAGTACTTAGCCCAGCTAGCCTGGCCTTGTGTACCTGGCACACCATAGATGTCCGGTGAATTCACCGATTGAATGAATGAATGAACGAACGAACATCCTGAAGTTAAGAGACCTGGTCGGAGAATTGGGCAGACTTGAGTTTGGATCCTGCCCCAACTGGATGACCTCGAGCAGATTACTTAATGTCTCTGAATTTCACTTTCTTCATCTGTAACACCAAAATGATGCTTCACAGAGTTGTGAAAAGAAAATGAGGTGTATCAATGGAAAGACCTTAGAATCACATGTGACATTTAGGACTCCTCAAATTATAACTTCTGATTGTTTTCACTAAAGATAGAATGATTGGGTCACTCTCTAACCTTGTGCTTCAGCATACACTTACTGAGCATCTAGGATGTTCCAAGTACTGCTGAGCGCCTAGAGGTGATTGGGGCTCAGGTTGCTTATGGTCTGGTGGGGGAGACACACAACCATACAGCCTTGAAATACAAGCACTAAGTGCTTGTAACAGCTTTTACCTGGAGTACAAAGGGCCATGGGAGAGGTCCAGTCTGCCCCAAGGGTGCAGGTCAGGGAAGGCTTTCTGGAGCAGGTGGACTCCACATTGAGCTTCGAAGGCATTCGCCCTTGGCAAACATCCATCATGGGCAGAGAAAACACAGCAAAGACATGAAATGGCTTGTTTGGGGAACACTAGGAACCTAGTCTCTGCTCCTATGTCACTTCGTCATGGGGTCTTCTCTGACTGCCCTAGGATAAATAACATCCTCTCCACCTTGTTACGCCCTTCCTTCTAACATCGCTTCATTTTGCTGCACAGTGACCTCTTGCCCTAATATATATTTACTTAGTTTTTTTCTTGTCTCTCTCTACTAGAACATGAGCAGTGTTATAGGTTTGTGTCTCTTGCCAAATTCATATGTTGAAGTCTTAACCCCTAATACCCTAATACCTCAGAATATAACTATATTTGGGAGCTAGGATCTTGACAGAGGTAATCAAATTAAAACGAGGTCCTTTAAACCTGATCCAGTATGACCGATGTTCTTATAAAAGAGAAATGTGAGGACAGACACGTACACTGGGAGAAAGCCATGTGAAGATTGGAGTTACGCTGCCACAAGCCGAGGAACCACCAGCAGCTAGGGAGAGGCCTGAAACAGCTCTTTCCTCACGGCCCTCAGACGAACCAGCCCTGCCGACACCCTGATCTTGGACTTCTAGTCCCCGGAAACTTGAGACGATCCATTTCCGTGTTTTAAGCTCCTGGTCTGTTGTACCTTGCTATGGCAGCCCTAGCAAGCTAAGGCAGGTACAGACATTGTTTCTTTTTTTGTTTTTGTTTTTTTTTCCGCTGTATCCCCAGTCTAGAACATCGTCCAGCATTTAG
>NW_011888817.1:756327-771752 GCF_000151845.1 Pteropus vampyrus | reverse complement strand
GAGGCTAGGAGATCCTTATCATCATCCCAGCCGACACACACACACACACACACACACACACACACACCGGCTTTACAGGATACACTGTGAGAGAAGAGGACAAAGAAGCCAGCTGCTTACCGAGGTGGAGGTAATGCCCGGTTCATATAAGTCAGTGAGGTGCTAAAGAGACTTCAGGCCCCAGCAGCCTAGAGCTGTGTTGGGGGTCAGGGAAAGGGCTCGCCTCAGCGAAAGCCTATTGCCCAGCCGAAAATCATCCATGAGGGCCATGCCTGTGAACATTATTTCACTGTGACCTTTTCAGTCTCAGCCGATTGGCTCCTCAAATTATTCCTATTCGGGGCTGGGAGCACATCACGGCAACGTTTTTGGCCTATTGGACATTCCGATTTGAGTCAGCTGTTCTTTCTGAAGGCTGCAAAAGGATGATTGATTTTGAGGAAACAGCGTAAGGTGCTCAAGGATTTTCAAATGAGCCTGGTGTTTGATTTTGGGGTCAATCTGCACGGGTTCCAAGACAAACTGGTGGCTAGTGATGACTTTCAAATAAATATAGTTTACGATCACTAATTGCTTCTGAGACAAATCTGAAATATGGAAAGCAGCTCCGCAGAGACGTTGTGGCAGGTGCTGTCAGGGCCTTGCCACGTCCCCTCAGCTCGCTTCAGTCCAGTACACACGGGCTGGACACCTGCCAGCACCTGTACCTCTCTCTGCCTGGCGGCTTTCTCTATCAGCAGAAGTCAGCTCGGCTGGTGCACCCATGGCGGGCCAGAAGTGCCACAGAATTAATTTCCCCAGGGTGACCCTCACCCAGTGACTAGGTGGAGCTGGTGCACCACCGTCTCCATTCCTTCCCTGTGAGTCTACTCTGCTTCCCAGAGTTCCCCAGGGCAACGAAGGTCCACACCCATGGTAGCAACTTGCTTGTCACATTCCCTTTATTGGTGTCATTCATGTCACTATTTCACTTCCTCACTTGCCTAAGGGTGTTTCCTGAGATCCTTATCTGAGGCTCCGCTTCTGGGGGGAACTGCTGTGACCCACTCTTCTCAATTTTCCCAGGATTGCCCCAGTTCTAAAACCGAAAGTCCTACATGCTGAGATCTCCCCTCCTCAGTTCCAGGCAAACTGGGATAGTTGGTCATCCTGGGGGAACTCAAGCCAAGACAGATGTGACCACAGCGAGGCAAAGAGATCACCGAACCACTAGTTTAAAAGTCAAGTATTGGCTTTGAGAACAAAGGAGCAGACACAAATATAATTTTATCATTAAGTTCAACAGTTTTTATGAGCTAAAAGCCTATGAGAACAGTAGCCACCACTTACAAATAAGCCATTCCTTTGAGAACACACACACCCCAGCGTATGCTTTGCTCATTATTGGTAGACATTAGGCAGCGGATGTCCAGGATGTCACCAATGTCTACATAACTGGCTATCGGGCAAAAAGGCAAGGTGTATTCCAAGAACAAGAAGTGTCACAGGCACCGTGAGGACATTATGGGTGAGCAGGCAAAGGGATGGGGCAGCACATTATAGGCACTTGAGGCTCTGAGGGGGACAAGCACCGGCCATGCCGCTTGAGCCAAAGCCGCCCGGTCAAATCGTGAAACTACACCACGTGTGTCACCACAGTAGATCACACTGAGATGAGGTGCTTTGCCTTGCGAAGCCTCCGTAAGCTCAAGACCGCTGGCTCCGAGCCAAGGGGGTTTGCAGCATGAACAGGAGAAATCCCACTTTGTCAGATAACCTGGAGACAGTGCCGTTGAGAGGCTAATGTCACCGGGCTGGGGGCCAGGTGAGCGTGGGGTTCAGGGAGGGGCTGGGGCCTGCCCAGGAGATGCTGCCAAGCTCCTGACTGTAGGACAGACCTCTGCCGATCAGATTATCCAGCTGCAAAATGCCGCACACGCCCCTGCCCTGGTTATTTTTACGCTGGCGCTGTGGAGTGTGCTGCAGCTCAGGAACGCGCCCATTCCTTCTGTGTCGATTCCACTAGTCTCTGCTAGTTTGGTGGAAGAAAATTAGAGCTTCCAAATGCCATGGCAATGAACACACAACCCATTCTCGGGGTAGCAATGCCCTTCTCTGTCCCTTCCCAGGGCGCTAAGGATATGGGATGCATTCGTGTCTGAGGACTGGTTGGAAATGTTCCAATATGCAAGTAATGAGAGGCAGCATGTGAGCCCCAAAATGACAGGTGCTGGAATGTCCCACAGTTTCCAGCCAGGCTGGTGAAGGGGGCGGCCAGTCGCCAGGGGTAGGCTGCACACAGATGTGGGGAGGCCCCTCTCCCCACTTCCTCTCTTTGGAAATCCCTGCCACGGAAGAGAGAAGGGGAACAGTAGCCAAGAGAGGAAGAAAAAGCCTTTAGATAAGGGTGAGACCCACAGGGGCAAGTCAGGATAGAGTGGAATTATCCAGAAGCCTTTTCTGACAGCTGTTCCAGTCAACCAGCTGGGAGGGAGGAAGAGGAAACTTTGCTTTCTCAAACACCTGAGGAGCAGGTGAAAACCCATCAATCAGCAGCTGGTCTTGGAACGGCCACTCCATTCATTAGTCACAGCAGTGGAGGCCAGTTAACGTCATTTGTTTTGTCCACAGGCAGGAACAGGCTGGGAAAACGTAGGTACTGGATAGAGACCGACGCTGCTTGTTTACAAGTCCAGTGCGAGTCTGCCTAAGTGTGGGTCCCATTTCGCCTGGGATCTGGAGTCGGTCGCCTCAGCTGAGGGACCTCAGAGGGAGTACCTTGCCTCTGTGCGTGGTGGGAGGCTGGACCCTTGGGGCGCTTTGTTGCAAGGGCTCCCCAACTCCACCTGAACAAGGAGGCCTCCAGCGGGAGCTCCTGCCAGGGTCCCATGCTGCCTTCACTCCGGCTTGCACGGGACCATGTGTCGCTGTGATTAGCTTCACTCACACCGACACGGAGTGTCAGAGAGCTGCGGGGGGGGGGGGGGGGGGGGGCTTGGGGGGAGGGAGCGGCGCTGGCCTGAAGCCACACCCACGGAGGCAGGATTACAGGCTGGGGATATGGTCAGTGGAGACACCCAGACCTGCAACTCTGGAGGGTGGGGAAAGTGGTTCATGGAGCAGACTTTCTCAAATGCTTCTCACCAAGCCTCAAAAAGGACCGGGACACCATCTGACATGTTTACTTTGCTGCTAAGCCTGGCATACAGTTGGCTCTCAATAAAAGCTTTTGGAAGGTCAGCGCCTACAGAACCCTAAGGGAGATCCAGACCAGCATTTTCCAGACTGAATAACCTCCAGTCACTTCATCGGAGACTAATAGTACACGTTTACACATTCTTGGGACCAGGTCATCCTGATGGAAAGAAATCTTTTTTTCTAGCGTTTCCCCAACATGTTTGCCCACAGGACAGTTTCTCATGAATTGCTAATGCACATACCAACCAAAGAACAGGGTTGGAAATGCTGATCTAGTGTAGCCTCATCATTCTACAAAAGATGAAATGGGCCCAGAGAAAGCAAGCAACTTGCCAAAAGTCACACAGCATAGTGGCGGTGTGGAGTTTAGACCAACACTTATATTCCCCAGCCCTGGGATCACTGTTCTTTCTACTAAAGGCCTGGCTTTGTTGGACAGTGCCATTGATACTTCAGTCAGGCTGGGGATAAGGTCCCTTGGCATGACCTAGAAAGCAAGAGCTAGTTTAACAAAGAATCCAGATTAATCCAGATTGATCCAGATGGCGGGACTGACAACTTTTGGAAACACTTTAGCTTCCACGCATGTGCTAATGACCAAAGGTGCTTATCTTTTCTTTAAAGCTCATCCCTTAGGTCCTGCACTTGGCAGATTCCTGAGACTGCGTGTCATCGCAATACCACTGAAGTTCTTCAAAGAAGTCTCTCGTTCAGATGTCCCCCAAAGCCCTTGGGTTCTTTGAAATCGATGAGGATTTTTTCCCTTCGTACCTTTGGGTGCTGGGCAGAGGAGCCGGGGGTGCAGAGGCCAATTTGCTAGTGCATCGAAGCTGTCGAGAGCTCCAGCAGCTGCTACTGGGGCCGGGTCTGCATGTTCCCTGGAGAATGGGGCTGTGCCCTCAGCCTTGCTGAGCTTCTACGTTACTCCTGCCAGATGTCTTGTTCCACACTGGGCTGGTGCTGGGCCACCACCGCCCCCAGTCATTGTCCACACTGAGCCTGGGGACCCAGAATCAGGTTAATTTGGAGGCTTGGACAGCCCAGTCCAACCTCGTCGTGTTAGAGGAGGAGAGAGGCCCAGAAAGCAGTTGTGGCTTGACTAAGGTCACCCAGACAATTAGGGCAAGTCCATGGTTACCGAGAGGAAAACAGCTCAGAGGCAGAGAATCCGGGAAAGTCGGAGCAGGGGGAAGCCCCCAGCTCCAGGGCACCCAGGGAGGGTGTGCCACTCGCCCAACCCAGTGCCAGGCGTTCCGACTCGGCTGACAGTATTTCCATGAATGGTGGGCCAGGAAGGGGATGCCGCGCCCCTTCCCCGTTCCCCCGAAGCTGGGGCTGTGGGCTGAATAACTGCAGAAGTATTATTTCGGTGGGGAGGAGGAGTGCAGGGAGATGACAAGGCTGTCCTCACACCTGCTCAAGGGCTTGAGCAAGAGAGCCCAAAGCCATTACCCCTCTTGGTGACACTCACTTTGAGCCATCATTCCTCCCCCGCCCCCAACACTGGCATCCCATCCCACTTGGGGTTGTGGCGGCTGCGGTGTTGGGGACTGTTAGCTGGGTGAGAACTGAACAGTCAGCCCAGCAGCTGATGGGATTTTAGGTCTCTAACCCCTTCTCCTCCCTCGGAAATGGATCCTCAGCTTTCTGTGAGAGCCCCAGACGGGCTGGTGTGGGGGGAGGCCCCTGGGAGACACTGCAGCGCAGCAGGCGGGCAGGGCAGGGCTGCCTTTTCTCTAAACCCAGTGGGCTTTCTGCTGGATTCCCTCTCGCCCTCGGCTCCTGCTGAAGACTGGGAATTTCTTGAGTCTTTATGGGGCCGGGACCTGTGCCAGAGCCCACAGGTCCTCCATAGGTCAGTTTGACCCAAGGGGCCCTCCACATCTTCCAGAAGGGGAAGTCTGTGGGGACTTTGCGTCAGGGCTATGGGGCCCTGACAGAAACACTTGATGCAGAGGGGTAAGGCCTTGGAGGGTGTGTGTGTGTGTATGAAGTGTGGATTCAGCCTGGGGTCCAAGCTAGTGGGCTGCCTTGGTGAGTCCAAACCCACCTCCAGGGGAGTCTGTGTTGCAGAGGTGACTGGGCCTGAGAGAGGGAAGTCCCCAGGGCCTCTCTGCCTTGGAGCTTCGAGAGTCTCTCATTTCATTGATAAATCAGGTCTCGCGGCTGAAGCTGCTGCCCCAAATGCACTGCAGCCATGCCTGGTTCTCTGTTGCAAAGAGTCGCCTTTCCCCCTACAGTGTGGCAGGGCTAGAAAGGACCCCCACCATCCCAGAATGCAGCTGACACAGGGTGCCTCTCTAGCCCCTTGGCACAAGTGGGTAGAGTTCACGTTACGCAATTCCCGAAAGGGTGTAAATTATTTAAGGTGTCGTCTGGTTTCTCACTGACTTCTGTGACCACGTCTATTCTTTTGAGTCTATTTTTGCACAGATTGTGGCTTAATTCTAACACCTCGGCTTGCAGGGTGTCTTCCCTTGTCCTTCCTACCTGCTTCTCCTTAGGAAGTCACAAATAATCTGCAAATCAATAACGTATAGGAAGAGCTTCCAAGCTACAAGAAAAGGCCCCCAGGTGACTCTTTTCTAAAGTGTGGGAAAGGATGATTCTCCAGTTTGTAAGTGGGATTTAGGGGTCCTGGACTCTCCTCATGGCGACAAGGGCCCGTCCCACAGTGCGGCAGGCAGGGGTGGTCTCCAGCACCTAACCCGCAGGTCTGGTGACTTGCAGTCTTTGGGTTCGCTCATCTACACTTATATTTGGGGGCATTGCCCACATGATCTTCCTCCAGAGGGAACTCAGATTTAAGTCATATTTTCTCCCCACCTGCTAGCGGCGGTAAACCCCACAGCTGCCCACATGTCCAGGCAGAAAGGAATCTTTGAGCCTTCTAGAGATCCGGTCCAACTTCCTCATCTCACCCACTGATTTTACAGGTGGGCAAACCGAGGCCCAGACAAGGGGCACGGGCTGGCCGAAAGCTTCACAGCTGGGTAGTAGCAAATTGGGGTTGAATTCAGGCCTCCTGATTGCCAGTCCAAGGCTCTTTCTAGCCACCAGTATATTGACTACAGCTTCAAAAGTCCCTCCCACTAGGCCCAAATGGCCCCTTCCTCTTCTCCCCTGCCCCAGCCTCCTTCTCCCCCGACTACACATAATTCGGGTTATAGCAAAGCATATTGAACTCCAGGTTCTCATCCCAGTGCCTCAGGAGCACGAACAGCTGGAGGGCAGCAGCCTTGAGCGTGCCCCGCGTGCGGCCCTCGGGCACCTCCTGCTGCTCCAGCCAGGAGTTGGCCTTGGCGGCCACAAGCTCCCATTCCACGAAGTACGAGGCGGAGCTGTGCTCCAGCCATGCCAGCGCCACGACCGTGGCCCACAGCTTCCCTGTGTGTTCTACCACGGCCTTGGGCTCCCAGCCCGGCTCGCCTTCCGCCAGAGGCTCCAGGGAGAAGCTGTCACGGGAGGGGTACCGAGATGAGGGGCCGGTGCACAGCTGGGGATTGGAGGTCTTAGACTCAGGCTGGCGGGTGGTGAGGGACACTCGGTGGCAGGTGAAGGGCGAGGTCCACTTGAGCTTGTCCATGGGGATGTGGATGGCCTCACAGAAGGCTTGGTTGAGCAGGAAGGCTCCGGAGGCCAGCTGCAGAGACACCTGTATGTGGGGGAGCCCCTCAGTGGGCCTCAAATGTTTTAGCCCATGGAGCCCTAGGCCATGCAAAAGTCTGAGTCTACACAGTTCTCCCAGCTTGCCCCGCCTACCTGGGGGATCTGCGGGGTACCCAGGCCGACTAAGTGACTAAGCGTCTGCATCCTTGATCCCACAGCCACTTCAAACTGATCACTCTCCAAGCCTAACTCGACATGTTCGCTTCAGACGTGCCTCTTGTTCTGGGCAGGTTGGCCTGGCCCAGCCACTGCGACCGTCCACTGCCATCCCGCAGGCTCTGGGCAGTTCACCTCCCTCTCCTGCCTTCCATGCCAATCGGGTTCCAGTCCCAACAGGTCTGCTTTCTACACATCTCTGCAATGCACCATCTGCCCCCTCATGTTGTCCCTGCCTCTACTTTCCCCTCCTGTCCCCACCCTCTCCACCTTTCCTATATCCTGAGGGGTCTTTGTAAGGCATAGATCATGTCGCTCTTTGGAGGCTATCAGTTCAGTGACTGCAATTTTTTCTTAGAGTAAGTCCAGACTATGATTCTCAAAGCACTGGTTCATCTTGACTCTTCTACCTCAAACTCCATTTTCCAGCTACCAAGCTCTTTCTCTCTACTCTAGGCTGTTGGCCATAACTCCTCATCCTTCAGGTCTTGGCTTAACCATTACGTTCTCTGGGAAGCCCTGCTTCATTCCTGTCTGACTGCGAGCCTGGAGTAGGTCCCCTTCCACCTGGTCTCTCCCACCAAACACGACCACTCCTATCATAGTGTCCAAGAAGCAGAATTGCCCATTTCTTTGTCTGCATCCCCTCTAGATACTTAATGCCATGGACTATATTCATCTAGTTTAAGGTTGTCTCTCATGGTCTAGCACTGCACCTAGCTCAACAAATCCTTGTTGAGGGAATATATGCATAGTGCTCTGTTGCTTGGGATATTTGGAAAGGCACAAAGGTCCCTACTTGGGTGTGTAGGGACCGGAGCTGTGCAGTGAAACTCATACTGTGTTCTTCCAGCACCCTCTGACCCCCGCGCCCCGCTGGGCTCCAGATATGGCAGCGCCACGCTCCTCAATTCAGAGATGCCCACTCCAGACCTGCGCTTCTCACCTTGGCATGGCATTCTGGGCGTCTGCAGAGCCACTTGCTAAACACGGTACATGTCCCTGGGGTGTTAATTTTACTCACCTGTGAGTCATTTCGAGGCTTATCTTTATGTATTGAAAAACAGACACACATAGGTGGTGGAATAGAAGGCAAAATTCCCATGAATTTTTAAGATGAAGATAGCAGATTGCAAAGAATTTTCATGATGCTGGCACTGGCTTCTAGCAACACTTCTAGACCCTGGGCGGGGGACTCACGCAAACCTCTGTGCCCTGCTGACCCAGGGCGGGAAGGTCTACGTCTTTTTCTCTTTTCGGAGGAGCAGGGGGAGAGGCTCACAGGAAGGCCTCTCTGTGGAATGGCTGGGGTCTGGGGCACTCACCAGTGGGACGTAGTCGAAGCTTTGGCTCCCAGGGCTTGACTCTGAAGCCTTGGTCAGCGGCTTGCTCAGGAAGCCCTTGGCCGCCCTCGTCAGCAGCCTGGACTTTCTGAGATTCAGCCTGTGTGGGTGGAGCCGGGAAAGAGTGGCCACGGCCACCTCAATGGTGTCCTTGGTCATCTTACCCCCCAGTGCCCGCTCGGCAGCCTCTGAAAGTCAGGCCAGGGACCTCACAGGTGGCTTCCTCCAACGTCCCATTTGACAGCTAGGGAAACTGAGGCCAGGGGTGGTGCATTTCCCCCGAGTCCCTCAGTGAGGACTAGGCTAGTGTTCTGTATTCCTGTTCAGCCCAGTGGTCAGAGTCTCACGCTGGCCCTCCCAGGGGGATTGCATTTGCAAAGAGACTACAGACATGTGGGAGATGAACTGCAAGGTGAGTGGGTGGGGGGGGGCAGGGCAGGGGCGGGGGAGGTTTGGCAGTGAGATACCAGGAGACAGTAATATCCCTGGGCCTTCTCGTCACCCTTCAGATCAGTCATTTTTATCTACTCGTCAGGCTGGGCCTGCCTTTGGCCTTCCAAGCCAGAGACAGCCCCAGGAAAATGGGTGGTGGTAGGGTGAGTGCCCCCAAGGGAAATGCCACGAACCTGGATCCAAAGAGGGTCTCGGAGGCCTTCCAGGAAGAAAGGGTGTTGGTGGCCAGACTGTGTAGGGGACCTGTAAAGCCACAGAATGACCAGTGGGGATCTGACCGAGAACCTCGTTTGACTACTCACTGCCCAGGTGGAGAGACAGAGGCCCCCAGCGGGCAGGGGCTTGCCTACATCCCTGGGGATCCGACCAGCTGGTATGGGGAGAAGTGAAATATGTGGGTCTGTGTGTAAGAAACAGGCCCCCAAGTTTCCTTGGCTGGCGGTCCCTGGAAGGTTAGCTGTGGGAGCAGCGACAGCTTCTCATCAACCCCCCATCCCTGGTGGGGACGTTGAGTTTCCTTCCCTGGCACGTTGCTGGAGGATTCTGGGCAGAGGGAAGCAGTAGATGGTCCCTCGGCTAGGAATCGAGAGGCCTGATTCCAGGCCTGACTCTGTCACCGACTTGCTCTGTGACCTTGAGCAAGTCACTTTACCTCTCTGAGACTCAGTTTCCTCATCTATAAATTGGGGATATTCCTGTTTATCTCAGGACTGTTTTGAGGAGAAATGAACCACTAAAGACTTTGCTAAGACACTCTCTTGGCCCAAGGATCAGTCACTATCACCACCTTAATTAAGGAGAGGGCCCATTGACGTCCACTTACCTTCAGAGACAGCGTACTTCTTGTGGCCTGGGGACGTGGTCTCGGTGGAGGGCGCAGTGGGACTTTCCTCCACATCTACGGCACAGAAAGGCCCATGAGGACTGAGCTCCCATGGCCCTGTCTTTCTCCCCTCCCATCACCCCCAAGCGGAGCAATGGTCTGAATTCACAGGACCTGGGGGTGAGCTGGGAGAGCAAGCTCAGGGCTTCCATCTCTGCTCGGATGGGTCTTCGTCTTCTAAAGACACTATCATTGCTCCAACCCCAAGAGTCAGACATGCCTGGGTTCCAAGGCCGACTCCCCCACTGACTAGCTCTATCACCCTGGGAAAGTTACTTCCTTCCTAAGTTTTGTTCGTAAATTGGGGATAATAGAATCTATCTCACAGTGTTGTTGTAAGGATTAAATGAGATACAACACAAATAATGCTTAGTGCCTGGCTCGTGGTAAATGCTCAATAAAGCCCTGAGCTACAGACCCGGCAGGGAAGCGGGAGCAGGTCAGGAGCTGAGGGTGCGGATTGGCATTGTGGGGAAGAGGCGGGCATATGCTCACCGGGTCTGTGCCTCACTGAGGAGAGGCTCACGCTAGCTCTCTAAGAGGCACTAGAACATGGCGTTGACTTGTCAGGGGGCTCAGCCTCAATTTCCCCATCTGAGTAATAACTGTACAAAGTTTGCTCAAAATGTGTAATCAGGGTGATTATTCTTATGATTATTATTTCAAGGACTGGATTGTGACAGGCAATATACTGTAAGGGAATAAGCTAGAGTATGGGAAAAGCTGCACGCACAAATATGTCCATGGAAGCCTCTGGTCCCCCATGAGACTGTTAGTAGCTCTGTGAGGGCCAAGAAGCTCTGTTTATCTCTGGGTGCTGGGGTGGGGGCAGGATGAGAGAGAACTAACGACTGAATGCCTGAGGCAACCGGGAGGCAAAGAGCATGGTGGTTAACCTCATAGGCTCTGCGGCCATGGAGACCCTGCCTGGGTTCAAGTCTCGGCTCTACCACATGCCAGCTGTGTGATCCCGAGTAAGTCACTTAAACTCTCTGAGCCTCAGCTTCCTCACCTCTTAATGGGGGGCAGGGAAATAAAAGAAACCATCTCAGATGATTGTGAGGAGTCATGAATAATTAGGACAATGTGCAGCCCACAGAAAACTCTCCGTACGTGTTAGCCACTGTCACCCTTGGTGAGGGAAGGGGCTTGGGACAGGATAGGAGTTTAGAAGTTATAGACACTTGGGTCTGAATCGGAGGACAGTTGAAAAGAAGAGATCTGTGATTTTGATGGAAGCCGTGGGCCACCGAGAACACTGAGCTCCAGAGAAAGGAAAGGAGAGAGCAGAATTTGCCTCTCGCCTGGAAGCTCAGCCTGGCTCAGAGGTTACAGAAGGTTCCCCAAGTTTGGGAGGCTCTGAAGGAACCAAAGAGTTGGCAGAATGCTTTAACTCTGAAGGGCTCCTCACACACTGTTCCTGTTTAAAACCATCAGAGTGAGAACGTTCTATCTCTTAGGTAAAAAATTGTTATGATCTAGGTGTTTGGGCTAGTGGCCAGGTGGGACCTCTGATGTCCTTCCCCCCATGCACGGAAGAAGGCAGGAGGTCCTCGCTGTACACATGAGGGCATGAAGGAAGAGGTGAGAACTCGTGTAGCAGTTCGGCTGTCTTTAGGGGGACAGAAGGACATGCAGACATTCAGGGCACAGAGGGTTAAAGCCATCCTGTGGATTAGTGCAAAGTCACAAAAAGGGCAACTCATGGATCTTCAAGGACTGAAGCTGCAGGCACAATGAAATCAGGTGAAGGCAGAAGGTAATCTGTTGGGAATGCTAAGACAAGCAGATGGTGGGACCCAAACAGATGGCCCTGCCTCTTTTCTCTCTACTTTCCCTCTATTTATTAGGTTTCCTGGCATTTGGTGCCTGGGAGGACTCAGAGGTTGGAGGCAGGGGACAGCCCCTGGGGTTGGCGGACCTTCAAAGGGGAGAGGGGAAGGGATGGTGTGGGCACGTGGGCAGGGAGGCCGTGCTGCTCCCCAGGTCCCGGAGGCTTGCTCGGCAAAGCTGTGTCAATGGTAGCGTGCTCGGGCCATGCTGTGCCCCTCCGCCCATCTCAGGCCTCAGAAATCCTGGGATGCCTGGCCTTGCCCTGGCCTTGCAAGGGCCCAGAGTGCAGACTCAGAGGGAGGCCTCCAGGGTTTTGGACATGAGGGTGCTGTGACTCGGGGCCCCGGCTTCAAAACGCACCCAAGGTGGCTCTTACTTAGGTTCTGATCTCCTGGTGCTGAGTCTTCCCTGAGCATGGTCTGGGACAACCTGAGGCCAGCAGAGGTGCCCCTCCACTGTCGGTTCTGGACCCGAGAACTGACCATCCGCAACACAGCACCTTTAGGACAGGAGAAAGGGTCAGGTGGGTACCACTGTGTCCATCCTTTGCCTCTTTCCCGAGGCTGGCAGGAATTATTCTGGCTTCAGTCTTTCAGTTATCCAAAGACGAGACGGCATTGCGCAAGATAAGCCCATGAGTTATGGAGCCAGAGTGACCTAGCTTTGACCTCCAGCGCCATCTTATAGTAGTTGGATGAGGTGATAACCACTCTGAGCCTCAGTTTCCGTATCTGAAAATCGGGGATACTAATACCCACCTTGCCAGGTAAATACTACTGCTGAGATAATATTCCGAAAGCAGCAGAGTTTTCTCATTAGTTGAAAGGCTGGTTTACTTAGAAGCACCCCATTTGTATTCTTCCCCAGTTAGCTGTCTCAGAGACCCAGGTCCCACTTCCCCCTCCCACAGGCAGGTCCCTGAAGTCCCAGGATATCACCACCAGGGGACGGATGGAAGAGAGATGAAGCAACAGCACCCTAAAGTGTTTGGGGGAACCCTACTCTTGGAGAACACTCATCTGCGTTATTCCTTAAAAAAACAAAGAGTTCTATTAGGAAATAAATTCTGAGGAAGATCATACGATAGCCCATTCACTGCGTCTCTTGGTGTATATTAACATCCTAAAGGCTCTGACAAGTTCTGCAGTAAAGAAAGCTGTTGAACTTTATTTAGCTCAGTGGTTCCCAAATGTTTCTTCCTGATCTGGTATTTCCTATTTTTGTGCTGAATGGCCATTAGCAGGACAGGGAACTAGGGTTCTAGTTTCCTGGAACACACTTTGGGAAGTGCCGACTCAGATCTTATGGGACCGTGGGACTTGGGTTAAGATGGATGCCAGGTCCCCAGACCTCCCAGACTGTGGCTCTACATGCTAGGAAGATAGTCAGAGATAGGTGGGAGGGAGACACATTCTGGATGAGGATGTCATTCAAGATGACAACGCTCAGGGAATGAGAACGGCCAATGGAGCAACAGCTCGGGCTGCTGGCCGGAGCCTGACATGAGAAAAACCGAGGGAGAGAGGGAGGGAGGGAATGGGCTGTTGATCATTTCGGTACCACAGATAAACAGAAAGAGTGCTGGGGACAGGAGGTAAGGCACTTTTGTTTCCAAATGCAATTCTTTCAGGAGGTCTGAAGAAAAGAGAGAGAAAGAGAGAGGGGGAGGGGAGGGAGGGGAGGGAGGGGAGGGAGGGGAGAGTGGAGGAGAGGAGCGGGGAGAAAAGGTAAAAGGAACTACGAAAAACAGAAAAACGTAATTCAGGAAATTAAAGAAAGTATATATAGTTCATAAACATGTGAAAAAGGCATCTCAGACACACAAAAAACTAAACAAATTCCCCAAAGAGAGAGTCTTTCCTCACCCACCAGACTGGCAGGGTTTAGAAAGATAATAGTGCTGGCCGGGGTGGACATCAGAATAACCTCAGGGGCAGGGCCAGTGTGGTAACATGTCACAGTTTTAAATGGTCGGTCTTGCTATGCAGTCTTACTTCTGAGAGTTAATGAACCCTGAACAGATAATCAAACAGGTGCACAAAGATGTTTTTTGTAGCATCATTTACAATAATCAAAAAGTCTGATAATGGGTGCTGGTTAAATAGGTCTAATAAACCTTAAGTGGCAGTAAAGAGGAATAGCGGAGAACACAGACTCTGGAGCCAGACCCCTGGGGTTCAAAGCCTCACTCTGCCCCTTACTGCTGTGTGACCTTGGGCAAGTTACTTAACCCTCTCTGTCTCTGTTTCCCCGCCTGTAAAATGGGCATAATAGTGTCTACCTTGCAGAGTTGTTCTGAAGATTAAATTATCGATATTGATATCGATATCTATAGATATCTATAGATATTGATATCGATATCGATATCTATAGATAGTGATATAGATATATCTATCTACATAGATATCTATCTATATCTATATCTATATATATCTATCTTTGGTGTGTATATATATCTTTTGGATATATATATATCTTTGGGATATATATGTGTGTGTGTGTGTATATATATATATTGCCTTAGAACACTGTCTAACTGGCTATTATGATGATATTTCTCTGCAGTGGAAGATGCTGCAGCTTTTAAAATAATGACACAGGTTCACCTTCATGAGAACATATTTTCCATACCTACATTTTGTAAGATAGAACATATATTGCTGTGATCCAATTTGTGCAGAATTATTTGTGTTTTGATTTCTCTACATGTCTGGAAGGATGGTCACACCAAGGAAGTAATTGGTATTCATTTCTGCCACTTCCAGTCACTTTTATTTTATGTCTTTCTATATTTTCTACAGTGAACACATATCATTGTCCTAATTAGAAAAATTCAGTCAAGTCATATTTATTTTGTGCGAATAAGGGTGTGGGGTGGTTTCACAGCCTTCTGTAGCGCAGTGGATGTATGTATCTCCTCTACTCCCTGGCAGCCAAACCACCCACTGGGGGCTATTTTGCTTCTAGGTCCTTCCTCGTACCCTTCCCTGCAGGTCTGTGCTCCTCTATATCCCAGCTGCTTCCTCCGGCCCACAGAGCTGCCTGGCCCTCAGGAGTGCCCTGGCCGCCCATCTGCCTTACCGGAGTTGGGGTATGCCACCACGGTGGGCAGGTACCGGCTCTTGCTCACGTCCACAGGCACGTAGGCAGTGTACTTGCTGATGATGTTGCAGGCCTTGCTGGTGTGCACGGCATTCACCTGGTAGCGGCGGCTGGACCCTGTGGAGGGGAAAGCGGGGGTCACTGTGCAGACTCAAAGTTCTCCATGACACTGCAGCTCTGGAAGCTAAAGGAAGTCTAGACCAGTGGTCCCCATCTTTGGGATCAAATAACCCCTTAAAATCAAGGAGTTGACAACTTGCCAATTAAGGACATTAATAAAAACACTCAAGACCATTAACTTCCATTGTCATGTCATAAAATAAGGACATGTTAATGTGAAAGAAGTAAGACATCTAAGAATAAAAAAGACAGTTACTCTCCTTAAATAACTTTAATGTTACTACGGGAAAAAAAAATCAAAATCCTCTGTGTTGTCTGTATTTTTGATTTTCATTTTGTAGCTATCTGATGAGAATCTTTCTGCAAGACTTCGTAGACCTCCTGGCTGAGTGGGAACACTGGTCTGACCCTTCGGGACAATCTTGTAGAGAAAATTAAAAACCAGAGAGGGAGAGTGGTGAGCACAGGGTCACACAGCGAGTTAGTAACGGACCAGAGAGCAGGACTTAGCATGGTCTACTCCCGAAGTCCAAGCTCTTGCCGCTGAACAGGTGAGCAGTCTCTGTGGCTTGCCACCTCTAAAAAGCTGTGTGATGAGCCACCAATAAGAAAGATGGACAAATGTTTTGAAAACTGTAAGGTGAAGTGCTCTCATATTCTACAATGTTAAAATATAAAACAAACAGCCT
>NW_011888817.1:752692-755002 GCF_000151845.1 Pteropus vampyrus | reverse complement strand
TGGTGGACCTGGCACCCACCTTGCTCGATCTCGCCCTGGCGCTCTGCCAGCTGCTCGAAGTCGCGGATGATGGCCCGGGCCGCCAGGTGGTGGAAGGTCTCGCTCCACAGGTCAGCGTCCTGCGCGCCACTCTGCTCCGGGCCAGGAGGCCCCAGCTCGAAGCTCACCTCCCATTGCAGACGTTGGCTGTTGCGTAGGCCCTTGACTACGGCCTTGCCCAGCACGGGGTCCGGGGTGACAGGTCTGCTGGGACTGGCCTGATCTTGGGGCTCGGCCAGGGGCTCCCAGTCTGAGGACGTGTCAGTCTCGAAGGCAGAGGGGTGATGGGACAGTTCTGTGGGCCAAGGGACAAGAGAGCCTTGCTCTGAGCGGTGGGGGGCAGGGCAGACGACAGAGGGCCAACCCCCAAGGAACATCATCCCTTCCCAGGGCACAGACATCTCTAAGCCAAGTATAGTTAAGTATCCCCACCGTACCCCCAGGGGATCCACAACTCCTTCCCTAGAATAGCTGGAGTGGCATGGGCTTGTCCCTAAGAATGAGACAGACCCACTTCTCAAGAAGCCAGTATCTGAGGTGGTTAGGAAGGATGGGGTGAGGGTGCTCTTTATGGAGAATGCGACCTCAGGGAGGACATCTGGGGGACAGAGGCAGCCCAAGGGCCAGGTGGATTGGAAATAGAGGAGTTGGTAAGGTCCTCAGGGAGAGAATAGGCCACAACAGACTCCCCCCACCCCCAAAGGGCGCAGACACAGTTGTCTTTGAACTTAGGCCATAGCCAAGGAGTCCTCCCTGTCCCCAGTCGGGTCCCAAACCTTGTGGACACTTACCAAGCTCTCCAGGGATGCGGTAGTCTGAGACAGGCTTTAAGCTGGACCCAAGATCCAGCTCTCTCATGGGGCTCCAGGCCTGGGTCTCCGGGCTGGTGGGCAGGAAAGGCTGGCAGCCTTGGGGCAGCAGAGAGGGCCTGCGGGCCCCTGGGCCCCTGAGTTTGGGGCCCGGGCTCAGCTCTGAGCCATAGTTCAGGAAGGGCTGGGGGTGCAAGAGGGAGGGGAGGGGGCTGTGTGCCTGGTGGCTGGCCGCCTTCCTGCCACCCCAGCCACACTCCTTCCCTGGGCACCATAGCTTCTCCTGAAGACTGCCTCCGCCTTCAGTACCCAAGGACAAATAGCCTACTTTCCACGATCCATGAGAAACATCAACACGAACAACCCCAAACCACGGGTAAAGTGCAAACGACAGAAAACCATAGAAAGTTACATACCATGGATAATATTCTAAACTCACTTTTTTTTTTTTTGGCCGTAAAGTTTAAAACTTTTGGGGTATGTGTTTAAAATTAACCTTTTCCTTATGTCTTCTCATATGTCATGCTTAAAAGGTCTTTCCCACTCAAAAAAAAATTCTCTAGAATTTTTTGTGATTTTATTTTTGTTTGCTTAAATCTTTGATTTACATAAAATCTATTTTGGTGTAAGGAAATAGAAAACAGCCTTTTCTGTGATTTTCTGAATAGTACAAATCTCCGCACAACTTATTGAACATGGTTCATTTGTTGAGTCTCTAGGGTTTTTCAATTTTCAAAGCTCTCATGTGAATTTGGCTTTATTTCTGGACTTTCTGTTCTGTTTTGTGGATTTAATCTGTCTATTCTTGGTCCAAAAAAAAAAACATCAAAAGGCAAGGGATAAACTGGGAAATATATTTGCAACATGCATGACAAAGATAATTTTCAAGAAAATGCTTTTATAAATCACTGGTGGGTAAGAGATAAACTCAGTAAAATAATGGGTTAAGAGCATTTACAGGCAGGTTACAGAAAAAGTATCCAAGAACCCATGAAAAAATGCTCAGCCTCACAAGCACTGCTCTAAATTAAAATAAATGACGATTCCGCCCCCCCCCCCCATCTTCCAGATTGGCAAATATTTAAATATTTGGCAACACCCAGCAGGTCAGTGGGAAGACGGGGTCTTCCATGGACTGTAGGTGGGCGTGCGCTGATGCTTACTTGCGGGAGAACAATGTAGCAACGTGCTATATCGGTCACCATTAAAAAAGGCACAAACTCCTTTGACCCAGCGATTCCGAATTCTGCGGAAAAACACCAGGATGCAGCTATCTATGTACACATACTGTGTATTTGTTGCAGCATTGTTTATATAAAAAAGATTTTGTGAATATCCTTCAACAAGTGTCGACAAACAAGTCATGGTACCCGGAATACCACATAACACTGCAATCAATGAAAGAGGCAGATTTTTTCATACCAATATGGGAAGATGTCCAAGATAAAACTCACTTTTAAAA
>NW_011888817.1:735110-752642 GCF_000151845.1 Pteropus vampyrus | reverse complement strand
CAGCCTTTTCTGTGATTTTCTGAATAGTACAAATCTCCGCACAACTTATTGAACATGGTTCATTTGTTGAGTCTCTAGGGTTTTTCAATTTTCAAAGCTCTCATGTGAATTTGGCTTTATTTCTGGACTTTCTGTTCTGTTTTGTGGATTTAATCTGTCTATTCTTGGTCCAAAAAAAAAAACATCAAAAGGCAAGGGATAAACTGGGAAATATATTTGCAACATGCATGACAAAGATAATTTTCAAGAAAATGCTTTTATAAATCACTGGTGGGTAAGAGATAAACTCAGTAAAATAATGGGTTAAGAGCATTTACAGGCAGGTTACAGAAAAAGTATCCAAGAACCCATGAAAAAATGCTCAGCCTCACAAGCACTGCTCTAAATTAAAATAAATGACGATTCCGCCCCCCCCCCCCATCTTCCAGATTGGCAAATATTTAAATATTTGGCAACACCCAGCAGGTCAGTGGGAAGACGGGGTCTTCCATGGACTGTAGGTGGGCGTGCGCTGATGCTTACTTGCGGGAGAACAATGTAGCAACGTGCTATATCGGTCACCATTAAAAAAGGCACAAACTCCTTTGACCCAGCGATTCCGAATTCTGCGGAAAAACACCAGGATGCAGCTATCTATGTACACATACTGTGTATTTGTTGCAGCATTGTTTATATAAAAAAGATTTTGTGAATATCCTTCAACAAGTGTTGACAAACAAGTCATGGTACCCGGAATACCACATAACACTGCAATCAATGAAAGAGGCAGATTTTTTCATACCAATATGGGAAGATGTCCAAGATAAAACTCACTTTTAAAAAGTAAGTTGCAAAGGTTCTGTGTTTTGATTGTGGAAATAGTCACATGACTATATACATTTCAGATCCCCACCTTTATTCCAGCAAAGCTCTCATGCTCATATGCATTTGTCAAAAAAGAGTAATTTCACTGTATAAAAAAAAAAGTAATTTCACTGTAAAAAAAGTGAGTTAAGAAGACATTAGAAAAGGAAATTGGAGAGAAGTCTGTAGATGTGGTTATTTAAAACATATATGTGTGTTGTGTCTGTGTGTGTTTGTGTGTGTGTAGTATTTGGAAGAAAACACTCAGAACCAGGTGGGTCTGGGCACTGGGAAAGGATATTTTTTACTTTATACCCAGGCGAGCTGTTCAAGGGTTTTTATCACAAATTTTGAGTATGTATTATTTTTGCAATTAAAGAGTATTAAATTAATTAAAAATGAATTTTACACCTCTGGCAACACAGACATCACCTGATAGGGCAGGAGATGGGGGAGCAAAGGCACTTATTCTTGGTGTAACAGAGAAAAATGACTCAGTCTTTTAGGCCACCAGTTAACGGGGAGGGAGGGTCTTTTTCATCTCTATCAAGTATTTGTGGGGAAGGGGACTATACTTCCCCATTAGATGGGGACTCCTTGGGACAGGGGCTGGGGTTCTTCTTCCTGTTTCCTCTGGGCCTGAGGTCCTGGGATGGTACAAGGGTGTGGGAGAAGAAAGAGACTGTCACCCTTAGGCTGGCTTCAGTGTAACCCAGCCGGGCTGTTGGATTCTAGGGGATCCCTAATACTCTTCCCTCATCAGAGTGTGGGATTCCCCCCATCTTTGCCCCATCATCACCAATACACTGAGAAACAGCAGCTGCTGCAGTTTCCATGGCAACAGATTAGTCTAAGATTCAGCCTTTCATCCAGCCAGAGGCTGCAGGGAGTGTGTGCATGTGAGTGCACACACATGTGTGTACATTCACACAAATGTGTTGGGGGGAATGAGACTGGGGAAGAAGCCAAGCAGGGGATGAAGGAGGCATAAGCAAAGGTGGGCCAGAAGCAAGCAGGACCGAAGGAAAGCCAGGCTGCCCGGTATGCTCACCAAGTAGAGCTGCATTTAAAGGACACCTACTGTATGCCAGGTGCTGCACGAGGCACTTGATCTCTTATCAGCTGATGCCTGCAAGTGTCCTCCACTTACAGTTAGCTCCTAACAAATAGATATTTATTGCTGGTGGCTGTATTGTTGGTGGTGTCATCCACAAAAGCTATTCTCTCTAATGCATAGATGAAGATGAAGAAATTGGGGCTTAGAGAGGTTAAGTAACATATTTGAGGGGCAGAGTCTGCTTGACTCCAAGGTCAGTGTTTTCCAAATGCATCGAGTTGGTCCCTGGCTAAGGATGGAGAAGGGCTTCATGGACAAGTTGGCAGTATCTCTGCCCCTGGGGAGCATGGTGACGTATGTGTCGTGGGGGCAGGGAGGGATGTGGTGGCAGATGGGAGAGGAGGTGTGATAAGCTGCTTTTATTGAACCACAGACTCACCATGACGAAGTGTAGGTAAAACCTGTTCTTAAGAAAATGCAATAAGGTGTGCAGATAATGCCAAACACCAATTTAGTTTAGGGCAGCGTTTCTCAACCTGGTCATTTCCCTGCCCTCCCCAGGGGACATTTGGCTTCATCTGCAGACATTTTTAATTGTCACTGGGGATGAAGGCGTTACTGGCATTAATTCGATAGAGGCCAGAGATGCTGCCAAACATTCTACACTACACAGGATGGCCCCACAACAAAAATGATCATATCAGTAGTACTGAGGTTGAGAAACTCTGGTCTAGCTGGATGGTGGGTGATGGATCCTGCTGTGGCTCTAACTCAGATGATTTTTGCATTGGGTGAATGTACAATCCTTGGGATTTGCAGAAGGTACAGTGTGATGGAGGGAAAAGCAAGGGCTTTACAGGCAGAGGGTCCTGGGTTGCAATCCCCTGACTAGCTGTGTGACCCTGGCCCTCAGGCTCTCAATTTCCACATCTGTACAGGTTTGGGGTGGCCAGCTCCCACACTCTCTTCTTTTCCAGGGATGCCATAAAATCAAATGAGAGAATAGATGGGGATGCTCCTCACCAACTGGAAAATGCTGTATGTAGAGAATAGGTGATGTCACTGACCAATGGGTATCATTATTAGGAAGATGTCACTGGGGTTCAGGCAGATGAAGATCCAGAAAAAGAAGACAGAAGTGACTCACTTCTCAATGTAAGTTACAGCTCCATCCTTGTGGCTGAAGCAGGAGACACAGCTTTCCCCCTCCGATCCAACCTGCCCTGCTTAGGTACCTGCAAATCAATTTGCCACCGCGGGGCATCCAGGCTGGTCTGGTTGGTGAGGTCCTGCAGCTTGGCTTTTCGCATTGGGTATCTCCTGGCAGCCGTTGTGGGGTCACTGGCCGTGGCAGCCCTTGGGGAGGGCTTATGGTTGGTGATCTGGTTGGTGCTGTATGCCCGCTGTCGCTGGGAGACATCCAGACCTGGACAGGGGTGGTATCAGGGAAGCCATCAGGGTGAGGGTTGCGGGGTGGGGGTGGGGGGCGGGCAGGGAGGAGGACAGAAGGGAAAGAGACAAGGGTTTACCTACCTCTTTTCTGTTTGGGAACTTGTTGACTTTTCCACTGTTCACCTACTGAAATATGTTTAGGTGCCTCACCTCACCTGGCACTCAAAGCTCTGCCCAACCTGTCCCTAATCTATCTCTCCAGCTACTCTCTCTTATGCTCTGTTTTCAAGGCTCTCTGTGCTCCAAACATAGAAGATGAGTAACCAATGCGTATGTGTTTTCCAGCTGTCACACCTCCATACCTTTGCTCGGGCAGTTTCTGCTGCCTAGAATCTCCTGTGGCCCTTGTCACTGCTTTCTATCAGAGTTAGGGCCAATTGTATCTCTCTCACTGGATGGAGAGCTTCAGAAGCACAGGTGCCATGTTTCAGTCATCTTTGCTTCCCACACTGTGCTTAGTGCTTAACCTCGGTAGGTGATCAGCAAACACCTTCTGAATGGAAACTAACACAGTAAAGCAGCTTGGGAGACAAAGCTGTACTCGACCTCTTTCAAGTTCCATGAGCTTAGTCAGGTTACTTAAATTTTCCGTCTCGGTTTCCTTATCTGTAAAAGAGGTATAATAGTGCCCACTCTGCAGCTATTAACTATTCGACGAGATCGTATAAAGCTTAGCACATAGTAAGTGTTCAGTAAAATGTAGTAATCACGGCCTCTGGGGAAGTGAGTGAAGCTCACAGAGCAGCAGACTTACTAGGACTGGTGGTGGAGTCTCCACTGGATGGCTGGGCATCTTTGGCCTGCTTCAGGTTGAAGGGTGTCCCCAAGCCCTTGGCACAATCTCCACTGTCTGGGCTGGGCCCCTCATCCTGAGAATGGGAGAAGACAGAGCTGCCGGACTCCTGAGAGTGAAGCATGCTGTACCGTCGCCTCTTGTCCTGGATAAAAGGGGAGAAAAGAGGGCTGGGCGTGAGGCTAGATGTCAGGAAGGGCTTCCATAGAGCAGTAAGCAATGTGAGGGGAGGTGATGGAGATTCCACCTTCGAAGAACTGGTATAATAGGAAAGTCTTTGCTTGCTTGGGAAGTTTGGGCAGACTTCTGTTTAAGAGATGGTGAAAGGAAATGACTTCATATTACTTTTATTGTTTAAATTTTTAATTATCCTCTTTATTAAAATTTAAAAAAATGTAATTCTAAATGCCACTTTTATCTCCAAATAGGAACTTAAATGAACGGAATGAACCATCTGTTCCTTCCATTCCATTTTCCGTAGTATAAACATACATATAAACCATAAGGGGCTCATTTTTGTTTTACAAAAAATGGACCATATTACTTATATTTATCGGTATCTCGAATCTTACACTTAAAACATTTTCGAATTCGTGCATGTCAACTATTCTTTTAAACATCTGACTGCGCAATATCTTACCACTTCTTACTGTTAAGCTTTCACTCTGTGGTGTTAGACTTTTGCCATCATAAAAAACGCTACGGTAAATCCTTGTACGTAACCCCATTACATCACTTTTATTTCTATGTGTTAGAAATTATTGGAAGTACATAACTTTTTAAATCTCTTTGAAGGGATTTCTGGGTTTAAAAGTTATCTATTTCTAATTTCATTAATTATTTCTAGATTGCTTTCCAGGGGGGCAAGTAATGTTTACATCAACAATGCATGAGGGTACACTTTATCCAACAGCCCTCCTAGTAGCAGGAGAAAACTTTGCTGGTCTCATGGGGAAGGACAGCAGAAGGGGTTGACGGTCCCTTCTAGTGGTAGGGTCTGTCGATGACCTCTGAGGTCTGTCTCCAGACCTCCAAGAAGGGCCTAGACTGTGCGAAGACTTGACTAGCATTATGTTCAGCATTGTTCTCCCTGTGGCTGCACACTCTACTCTCCATAACACATCCCTTATTACTGACCATGGATCTTAAGAGATTCCATAACATTCTAAAATCTGGAAATGTCACATAAAATTCTAACTTCTCTTGGAGATTGGAAACATAGTTAACACAGCTCCCACATTCTCACATGGTGGTAGTTTGTTAGAGCTGAGTAGGGGCTGCCCAGTTTCTACAGGGCGCATGCTATCCAGTTTGCCACAGTCTTCACCACTCCTTATTGTCTCTCTATGAATTCTGTTTAACTGCTACCCCTCGTGGCATTTGCCCCTTTTAATTTTTACAAGTTTATGTCATTCATTTTATATCTGTCCAATTCCTCTAGGTACTGAGTTTGCGACTCCCGCTTAAAAACAAAACAACAAAACAAGATGATGCGTCCTTCAGTGCGGAGTGGAGAGACTCACTAAAGAGACAAGATGGGTGAGGAAATAGCTCCTCTGGGAATCGCATACATTTTAGCATAAATTCCAGCTCACTTTGAGAAGTTCCTTCCTTTATCCCACTTCTGCCACCGCATAGAAGAGAATTATCTGAGTAAGTAAAACACAAACTCGTTTAAGGAGTTATGACCTGACTAGAGTGTTCAGGGAAAGACACCTAGTGTAATTGTTTGGAATTGAATTAATTGTTCGGAATTGAATTAATTGTTCATCAAAATCACTTTGGAGAGATTATGTGAAATGAAGTTTCCTGGGCCTTACCCTCAGAGATTTTTATTCAGTAGACCTAGGTTGGAGCCAATGATCTGCATTTTAAATATGTTTCCCAAGTTCTTCTGCTGCAAGGCATCTTGAGAACCCCATATTGAGATGGTGACATTTACCCAAGCACTGTCACCATGACCAAATGCCCACGGCCTGGCAACTGTACCCTATAACTGTAAACCCAGGTTTAATTAGTTCCCAGCTGCCATGAACAGTCTTTCCAGCTAGGCTGGCTTCATGGGCAGATTTCTGGACCCCCTTTGACCTCTGGAATTTCTAAGATACTTACAGATGTGTAAGTGGAGCTGTATAAGGAGGCATCACACACAATGCCATACCCCACCAGCCGTTCTCCAGGGAAGAGGGTGCTGGTGCTGACAGGTGAGATCAGGACTTCGGTGGTCTCAGGGAAGACCCACTCCACAGTCACATCACTCAGGACCGGGGCCATGGCCTTCTTCAGGGATTTGACCATCTGTTGGGCAGGATCAGAACACAGGTTGGGGAGATGTGCAAGCAGGGGTATGTACAGACGAGAAGCACGAAGACCGTGTGGGTCTGAGTATAAGGGGGCGTAAGCAGAAAAGAAGTGACAATAGGCCTTGGGGTGGTTTGCCCTGAACAAGCAGTGAACATGCCACTTTTTAGACTCCTAGAATATCAGAGTTGGAGCAGATTTTTGCTGTCATTTTCTCTAAGCTTAGCATTTTATAAATGAGAAAAATCCAAGACTCAATGTAGGGTAGTGACTAGTCCGGGACACACAGAAAGTTTGAGTCAAAACATGGACTATTCAGGGACCTTCAGCAAATCAGTTTGCTATCCTGGGCCTCAATTTCCCCATCTGTTGAGGTGAGATAAAAATTCTCCATTCTCAATGTATTTGGGAGGATTATCCAAGATACTGGATTTGAAGTATTCGCCACTTGATAGGCGTTCAATAAATGACAGCTGTAGTTAAGTATCACATAGGCTGATTTCCTCAAATGTACTGCAAGGCTGGAGAAAAATGATTTGGGGATTGGGCAGCCATAGAGGTGTACTCCGAAATTTCTCTTCAAGAGAGACTGTGCCCCTTGGCTGCAAGGAATGCAGTTAGGTGACAGTCTCCAGAGGCAATGCCCCAGCTTTGGAGCCAAGAATGTAGCTCTACCTGGAAGCCCCCAAGCAACAACTGAGCATGGCAGGGATTCTAGCATCTGGAGTTTTAGCCCAACACAGACCACCTGATCGGCAGTCTTCGCTCCACGGCTCCCCATTGGGTTGGCTGAGACCTTGCCAGACCTGTATTGCTGGCCGAGGCTCTCCCTGCCTGCCCTGTGCTGCTTCCTTTCACAGGTGCTGCATCTGCATCACAGAGCTTACTTCCTGTTTCCTTCTCTTTTCTCTTTCACAGATGTTATCCTCCCATGAACTTGCACTCTTAACTTCAGCTGTCTCCAGTTCCTGGACTGACACAGGGATTTTCTAGGGGTTGGATTATTTGTGCCAGTTGTGCAAGAAATGGAGAGAAGACTATAATCTCCCTGATTTCTGAGTCCTTTATATCTTTTTGAGTCGCCATTTGTCACTATCAGGAACGTGGCCAGAAATAACTCCAAACACAACTCCGTAACCATAAAAGCAGTGACCTCTCAGGAGTCCCAAGCCTGCCTAGCCAGTGGATGGAGCCTGTGATCCAGTGGCTGGAGACCAGGGGATCTAGTGTTCTGTACCAGCTCCAGGTGCTGCCTGCTCTGTGGCTTCCACCTCTCTGATTCTCACTGGGGTGCAGTGTGGCTTAGTGGAGAGCTCAGATTTGGGGTAAAATCCTAGCTCTACCACTGAGTTGTGTTTGATCAGTTTGGGCCTCCGAGTTTCCAGCACCAGAAGAGACTGGGGCCCTTCTGCCTACCTTGGGTTGCAGCCGCTCCCCCTCCACCAGGAACTCAGCACTGCCCTTGGACACCGTCGCCAGTCCTTTCACCAGCCTGTGGCAGACGTTGGGTCCAATTCCAAAGCTATAGCACCTGGGGGGAGGGGAGGAGAAAGGCTGCTACTTCCCATCCTCTCTGCCATCTTTGTCCCTTGAGGAGAAAGGCATGGAGCATTATTCAGCAGAGCTATCTCACAGCTGACCCTAACTTCAGGCAGAGGGCCTGGAAGAAGGAAGAGATCCAACAATAGGCATTTAAATTCACACGTACAGCCCAGAACTCCCAACCCAGTGCAGAATCAAAGCAGCAGGAAAGTTTTCTGCCTAGGCTGCTCTTTGGGAGCTATATATACAGGTGTGGACATCTCATCCCTCCTGTACTTTTGAGGGGGAAAAGGCAAACTTTGAAGTTAGCCACATCATCCCGGAAGCAAAGTTCTATAGGGTTCTCTCTTCTCCTTTCGGCATTTTCCATGCTGTCCTGGTTCTGGCAACCCCAGCCTAGGGCAGCCCAAGATAACCAAGCCCTAGACCTTCAGCCTGTGCCAACCTGGTAGAGAAGGCGTGGTTTCGCACCAGCTCCAGCACCTTCCCGGTGTTGTTGACTGCCCCATCTGTGATCAGGAAGAGAAGCCGTGGGTGGCCGCGGTGTACTGGCTGCCGGATGATCCACTTGAGTGGGGAGAGGATGTTGGTGCCACCCATGTCAGCCCGCATTCTCTGAATGCTATCACAGGCTATGGCCAAGCTCTCCTGCAGGAAAGGGACACAAGCAGGGAGGATAGTTCCCAAGGTGACCTTGTAGTGGGGAGACAAAGCCCCCTGGGGAACGAGTCCTTTTGTTCCCCTGGATAATATAGTTCAGCCTCACTAGAGTTGAGTCCTGTTTCTAATTTCATTTTTGTTCCACGCACAGGAAGAATAGGTGGTCACTCATTTGGTATGCTTCTGCTCAATAACACTCCTACCAATGCCTGAAAATGCTACCATTTGTGGTATATTAACTTGTTGCTGTCCCTTTTGGATTCCTCTTTAAAAATATAAACAACCCTGGAAAAGGTGGCACATCCAGCCTCTAACTGCTCAGCACAAATGAGCTTTCTTTTTCTGATGAAAAAGGCGAGTGGTATGGCGGAAAGAATACTAGACCAGAAAGCTTAAGACTTAAGTCCTGGCTTGACGATGGCTCTAAATCCCTACCACATTGTAAGGAAATCACTTCCCCAACCTGGGCTTCAGATTCCCTGCCTTCTGGACCAACACTGTGAGACCCACTGGCCAAGGATTACTGGCATTGGATGGATGTCACTGCAGCAAGGACACATTCTCACTGGACATCAGATGTCCTTCTGCTCCTGGCTCAGGAGAATGCTCTTCCAACATTCATGCTTGGAGTAACAGCATGTATTAAAAAATCTTAAAATGTATATGTACCTTTGACCCAGCAAGGCTAGGAATTTATCCCAAGGGAATCATTAAGGATGTATGTGAATCTTTGCTGCAAAGATGACTAAATAGAAGAAAAGGCAAACAACTTAATTGTCCTACTGTAGGGGTTTAGTTAAGTAAGTCACAATCGAAATACGAGGCAGCTATTAAAATTATGTTGCAGATTCGTACTTATTGGCATGGAAATAAGCTCATGATATGCTGTTGTGTTAGAAAACAGAACAGTATGGAAGGCCTAATTCTATCTTTATTGAAAATATGTATAAATGCATAAAACAAAGTCTGGAGGGATTTATACTAAGCTCTTAACAGTGTTTTTTCTTCTTTTTTTCAGACATATGTGATCATGAGAGATATTTTAAATTTTCTTTTTGATGATCTAGGTTTTAAAGTTGTGAGATAAATCAACATATATTATTTAAGAAAACCCATAAAGCTATTTTTAATTGAAAAGTGGTCCCTAAGTCCTCTCTCCTTCCTTTCTCCTCCCTCCCTCCCTCCCTCCCTCCTTCCTTCCTTCCTTTCAATTGCTAGATCTGATAAGATGCTCCAAGTTTGAACATGCTGCTGGGGTCACAGTCTTCTTGTTTCAAATTGTAGCTCGAGTCTTGAGAGTGCCATTCTTAGCCCACCTACCCACTTATTCACTCTGCTGCCCCTTACCATTCACTTCTTGAGCTCAATCTCGCATAAATCTATTGTCCTCATGAGACAGAGGCTTCATGGAGTGGTAGGCATAGAATAAACTTCCTCTTTCTACTCCTCCCTGTGTTCCCTTCTCTGTGCACACCCATATTTTGCCCAACATAGTCTTTATTTTAACAAAGAGGATGTCCGAAGGCTGTGATATCAGAAAGCTGCTTAAACAAAGTTAACTTCTCTTTAGCCCTCTCCTCCTGGGCATCACCTAGGACCTACATAGACCGAAAGATTCGAAGGCAAGTCTCAGGGTTGCCTCCTCTTTCTTTTTCCTTCCTTTTATCTAATCCTCACCACCCCTTCCCTCCTGGTCCCAGCCTTGCCCTTCCTTACCTCATTGTAGGTCTGACTGGAAGGGAAGAGGGCCTTGAATGTGGATCCAAACCCAATGACATTGAAGAGGCAGGATGGCATGAGGCTCTTAAGAGCCACTAACATGGCATCCTAGCAGGCAAGAAAAAGATTTTCAGAATTGGGAAGGAGTTATTACTTCTGCCACCACACACCAGTATTATTATCCCTGCACAGAAGTTGCCTCCAAACGGGCCTTTCACCCCTCTGTCTGCACCCAATATCGCCTTCTCCCCCAGATCAAGAAATATGCTGATGCTGACCTCAGGCTGGACCAAAGCCATCATCATAAAATTTCTCATCCGTGTAGTAAGTCTGACTTCTCAAAGCCATTCTATTATGGCTTGCCAGATCCATTTCACCTCCTGCTGACCCTGGGAGGTAGAGAGCAGGCAGCACCCACGCCCTTCTGCCAAAACAAAATTGATGTCCAAAGGAGGACCCAGGGCTGTTCTGCAGCAGACTCACCCTAAGGGACAGTCTCTTTAGCTCATATTTGTTGAATGCCCAGGATGTACTTTACATACATTACTTTATATAATCTTCACAATAACCCTTGAAGCAGGCACAATATTTCCCCCATTTTATACAAGAGAAAATTGAGGCACAGAGAGGTACAGTGAATTGCTGGTGAGCACTCAGATAGTAAATAATGGAGCTAGGACTCTAAAGTCTGTGAACATTAAAGAGTCTTAATCTATTTAATTATGCAACATCAGGAGACCTTGATAAAGGTCTATGGAAAAAATAATGACAAAGAGGGAAAGTGGAAGAGATGACAAGAGGGAAAATGACGACGTTGATGATAAGGAGGAGGATACAGTGTAATGACTAACATCAAGGTATTACTATGTGGTGCCAAGCACTTTACATTAATTATCTCATTTAACCGATGCAACAGTGGTTAAGAAGATCCACTTTGATGTTAAAAATATCTGGGTTTAAATTTCACCTTTGCCATTACTAACTTGATCTTAGATTAGTTATGTCACTCCTCTGAGCCTCAGCCTGGCACATATTAAACATTCAGCAAATGGTTATTGTTACCCAACCAATGAAATAAAAATGAATATTAATACCTCTATTTTACAGATAAGGAAACTGAGGCTCAAAGGGTTAAGGAATTGCGCTAGATCACAAAACCTAAGAATAGGACTGAGATTTTCAAAGCATAACGCCAAGATCTTTATTCGTGTTGGCTCTGCCTTGGCACAGAACTTAGGAATGGGGGCTCTCCCTCATTCTCATATTGTATATTGTTGGCACCCCAGGGAAACAAACTGTTATACCCCAGAATCTAGAAGTAAACAGCTGCAAGTGGATCCTGGAAATTTCCAAACCATACGGCCTTCCAGGCTGCACAGACCTGCAGCCCCTCCCCCACCCCCTCTGTGAACATTAACATTAAACATTAGCCTTAACACTCTCCCAGTATCTCTTTGTTGACTGTCAATATATTTTGTTTCTCTATGAAAGATGTCAATATCTGCATATTTTTCATTATCCACTAATTCATATATTCCTGCAAGCAGGAGACTCTGCTGATTTATACAGATTGTCTCTGCTCACACCTATTAAAATTTTCAAAGCCATGTTTTTGGCAGCAAGTGGCAGCTGAAGAATGAGACCAGCTGCAGGAAATTAAATTGGCTGAACTTTCCCCTTCAGCATGGCTGTTTGGATTTCGATTCTCTCCTACCTCCCTAAGCCTAGTTCTCCCTAAAATGTTTACCTAATGGACCACAATTAATGACCCAAGTAACCCCCCAATGACCTCATTGTCAGTGGGGAAGGGGATGTGTGGCCCAAGGAATTCCTGTGCCTTTTTCTAAAAGGGCATGTGTAGCAAAATGGATTGTGAAAGGATGACCTTGAGGTCAGTGAGCTGAACTGGAAAAGAGCACAAGAGAGACTCCAAGGGGACAGGGACTGAGAGGAGACCTGGAGGAAGTTAATGTCAGAGAATTCTGGGATGTCAAGGTTATAAAGGTCTTTAGATCACAGAACAGATTTCTACTCATAAACCAACTCCATTTAACTGGTAGTAACTGCCTGGAACACTGATGAGAAGGATATAAAGACTGAGTCCAGGCTCAATATATATACATATAAAAAATGTCATAGTCAATTATCGATGACTACTTGGGCTTGGGAGAGGGGAACAGAGGCTCATGTGACACACATTTGCCCTCCCCGATTTAATCCTTCCATTTCATTTTATGGAAACTATAAACAAATCCCAGAGTTGAAAATCAATGTATCCAAAGAAACAAAGCAGGTCAGTGGCAGAATGGATCCTGGAATCCAGGCATTGCTCTTTTCATTAAGTCATGCAGCAGAAATGACGTAATAAGAAAAGAGAGTTTGTCTTAGTGCAAGAGTGTGTATAATTCCATATCATCAATGTAAGGAGGATGAGCAATGAACCAACAGGTGGAAGGCTTATTAGGTTCCTTCACTAGGACTGTGATGCTGGGAAAAACACAGGCTCTTGGGTACTCAGTTTTCTTACCAGGAAAATGGCAGGGAAAATGGATTAAATGCTCTCTAAGGGATTTTTAATGATCCCAGGATATTTAGAGTAACTGAAGAGATGCTTTATAAATTGGTATGGCAGTGGAATGGAATACACATGGACACACAGGTCTGGAGTGTACTTCAGCACTCCAGCCCCGTGGACAGCTCCCCATTCCAATATTTGTTTTTGATGGAGGGCCAGGGAGGGGAGAAGGTACCAACCAGTCCTCTTTATATCCCATTGTAAAGAGGACTCAAATAGGAACTTGGGTCCCATATATGATTACTCTGTTATGCTTCAAGACAAAACACAATCATAGCAAGACAGAGGAGTTAGCTGGCAACACAGATCCCACCTAACCTCTCCCCTCATTGCTGATCCAGTTATCCTGGAAACAAGAGTTTGCTCCAAGGACAAACTAGGGGGCTGAGGGGGATGAAATTTCAGGTGACAACAGAGCCTTATCTCTTCTTATTCCCTTATCCCTTGTTCTCTTGAACTATGATCCTTTACCCTGTTCAATAAACCACAACTAAGGGCTTTTTATGTATAAACAGAGCTAGGCTCCATGGGGAGAGATAGATGAGAAAGGTCTGGTCCTTTCTCTTAATAAGTTTATAACTCCAGAAGAGGAGACAGACATCTGTATAGCTGAAAATACAAGGGAGAGTAGGATAATGCCAAAATCGAGGTGAACAGTCTCCTGAGGGAGATGAAATGCTTTTGGCTGTATAGGGGAGACTTTTAGTACTTGGCCTTCTGCACTCCTTCAGAACTCTCCACAGGTGAGACCATGCTCCCAGGCGTGACTGTTAGCAGGGCTGTGCCCCTTGCTCGGCTGTTAGCAACTTGATTGTCAGGAACCGTGTTAAAAACCTAATGTCTTTCTAGATGGCCAAGCCTAGGGCTTTGTACATATTAGGCATTTGGGGCGGGGTGGAAGATAAACCAAATCTTTTCTACCAGATTCTATACATTCCATGATGGCGTAGGGGCCATGTCCAGTGACTCTTTGATGTCAGGTGGTAGGGACGGTCAGACAGACATGGGTTTAGTTTACACCACGCTCACCGTGTGACCTTGGGTAGGTTATTAAAATTCTCAGGTTGAGTTTTCCCCTTTGGAAACAGGTGACAATGGGACCAACCTCATAAGATGATTGTCTGGATTAAACAGCAAGCTGTACATGAAGTAGCTAGCACAATATCTGACATGTAGTAGGCCCTCAGCAAATGTTAGTTTCCATCTTCTCTTCTCTGTACCCTTCTCTACTCAGTACCTCATGAGGCGTTTTAGTCTGAGTGGGCACTCAACAAAGGTTGTAGAATGCCAAGGAAAGATGTTGATGACTTCACTTCCTGTAAATGGACAACAGTTCTACCTCTGCTCATACTACTTCAGGGTTTTATTTTGGGAGTGAGTTGATTTCGAGTGTCTTTGTTTAAACTGGTTTTAAACAAAGTTGTTGTTCCTCTTAGTCATGGATAGTCATTTAGGAAAGTGGTTCCAGTGTGGACAAAGGCTTTTTGGAAACAAAGGTGCTGATAAAGCTGGTTTGAGGGAGCACAGCTGATTTACCCTGGAGCCCTAGACCCCAGGGGAGGGGATCCTCTAACAGGTACCTTGACACGGTGGATGTTGGTCCCACTCATGCTGCCACTCCTGTCGATGAGGAAGATAAACTCCCCATGGGCCTTTCTTAGGTTCGGCTGGACCGACTGGAGGTCAGGACAGAAGTTGAGCATGATGACAGAATGGTGGGGAATGTCCTTGTGGAGGCGTTTCCGGATGATTTCTGTCTGGAGGAGAAAGGAAGACTCTCACTTGGGCATTCGAGGGGTCCAGCACTACTCCTGGGGGCTCACACTGGTCCCCCATTACTCACTCAAGTATTGTCAAGATTTCACTCAAACTCTGCATGAAAGACTTCAAGTTGACTGTACCTGGCTCCTCTGTTTGCTAGACTTTCACAGGTTGCAACAGCAAGCATGGACTTTGGAGGCAGAAAGACTTAGGTTTGAATCCCAGCTCTGTCACCTTCCAGTTGTGTGATCTTGAGCGAGTCCCGCCTCTGGGTCTGTTTCTTCATTTGTAAAATGGGGCAAATAATGTTCCCTTCTCAGGGTGGTTATGAGAACGAACTGAGCTGGCACAGAGATGGGAAATCCTTGGCACACATGCAGGTCCTAGTTGAACAGCGGTTTCTTTAGCTTTCACACTCAGTATATGAGCCACTCTGGCTCATCTTGGCTGTGAACTTGGTTTCCCTGGTTTACTGATTCTCTCCCACTAATAACTTCCTACTCATTCTTCCAATTTTACTTCTTTGGAAAACCTACCCCAGTCTCCCAGGTGGACTCAATTATTTGGTTTCCTCATCATGAAATAAGGACAAGAGTACACACCAAGTTGTATGGATTGAATGTAATGCTTATGAAGCCTGCTGCCTGGCAGAGAGTCATTGTCTCTGAACAGTAGCCATCCTCATGGTTGCTGTTTGTCATAGGGGCCCAGGCAGTTCTCACACTGCAATTTTTTGGTCATATCTCTGCCTCCTCTCTAGCTTGTACATCAGTTTAAGGCAGGCCACGCCTAAGTCTCTTGCATCTCTGGGGCTTAACATAGAGCCTGGTACAGAAGAGATAGGCTCAGTAAACAGAGGAAGGACAACACCATAGTTCTTTACCCTGTTATGTGTTATCTTAGCTGGCCCTAACATGATGCTGAACCCTCCTTCCTGACTCTCCCACTTTTTCTGCACCAAGTCTCATTTTCTCCATCCTCACTCTGCTTCTCTCTCTCTCTCCATCCCAGCTTCTCTCTCTCTCTCTCCATCTCGGCTTCTTTCTTTCTCTCTCTCTCAATCTCTCTCTCTCTCTCTCTCTCTCTCTCTCTCTCTCTCTTTCTCTCTCTCTCTCCCTCTCTCCCTCTCCCTCTCCCTCTGTTTCTGTCTCTGTCTCTGTCTCTGTCTCTCTGTCTGTCTCTTTATCTGACTGTCTCTATGTGGACATCTCTTTGTGTCTGCTTCTCAGTTTGTCTATTTGAATGTCTTTTGCAACTCAATAGGTGACATTATCACCCACCCTAGTGGTGTCCAAACGAAAGATGAGGAATGATTCTTGCTTCCTCTCTTTTCCTTACCCCACACATCCACTCCTTCAACAAAAGATTGCCAGTTCTGCAGTTAAAATACATCCTAAACTTGTCCTCTTTTCTGTCTCCACTGCTACCACCCAAATTCATCTCTTGCCTGGACCCTTGCAATAATCTCTTACTGGCCTCTTTCCTCTACTTTTATTTCACTGTGGTTCATTCTGTATAGAGCAGGCAGCATAACCATTCTTGTCATTCTCTTGCTTAAGCAATAGCTTCCCCCCGTACCTTGCACCATGGCTTATGAAGTCCCGTAGGGACTGCCCCGCTGTCTACCTGTCACCTTATCTTTGTCCACTCTGCTCCCCACAGTTCAGCCACACTAGCCACCTTTCTGTTATCTAAACATTATTCTGCTTTCAGTTCTTCACCATCCATCAGGTCTAGTTCTCAGATACGCTTTCTCTACACACCTGGTTAGACAGCACCCAGTGCTAGAATTCATTTTCACATCATCCTATTTTATCTCTTTCATGCTCCCAGCCCTCTCCAAACTGATCTTGCTCATATTTTTACTTCTTGCCTGTCTCTCTGTGATAGAACGTAAGCTCCATGAAAACAAGGGTGTGTTGCTTTCAGTGTTGCCTCTCCAGTCCCTAGAACAGAGCTTGACATCTATTGGGCACTTAGTGTTTGAATGAATAAATGAGAGAATGAATTGGTATGGGTCTTTTGTGTCTGCCACTGACGCGTGTGTGCATGTCTCCATTTTTCTCTGTTAGTGTATGTCTGTTAGTGTATGTCTCCATTTGTCTGTGCTTCTTCTCACTGCATCTTCATCTCTTCTCCACGGTGTCATTCTCTGTGTCATTTGTCCACTCTTTGCCAAATCACGGGTTTTGACAGCTTATCCCACATACTCTTTCTGATTGATGTCACCCTCTGGATGCTCGCCTCTCTCTCTGCTGAGGGACTGTTCTCTCCCTCCCACATTGAGCTCCTTGGCTGAAAGCCACTGCCCAGCCTAGCTCTTTTGATGACAGAGCTCAAGGTAGCAGAAGCCACATCTGCCAGAGAGGAGCCATCTCTGGGAAATTGTTTGCTTCTCAGAGAGTGGGGGCCCTGGCTCAGGATTCTCTAATGGCTCCTCAAGCTGCCATTATCCAATTACAATAAACTCATCACTTCTTAGCAGCTTCGGGCTGATCACTATTATCCCTGGAGCTCATGAAAATACAGGGCATTTGCATAACCAACTCAAGCTGGAAAATTAATTCTCATTTGCTTCAGTGGTCTCAGAGCTAATTGATTTAAGGCTTGGCAGGCGGGGCACCCTGCCCTAGCCCCCGGAGGCCCATGGCTGCCCCCACCCATATGGTCCGCATGCAGTAGTGCTCAGAGTTCAGTGGCACCCCTGGCGTTGCCATGCCCACTTTGAGAACCTAGCTTCAGCCTCTTCCCCCAACAAATTCATCTGGAAGAGGGGTCACCTTTGTGAGAACAGGTATTTCCAGTGGGGTCTCCAACATGGGGATGATA
>NW_011888817.1:729048-731390 GCF_000151845.1 Pteropus vampyrus | reverse complement strand
TTGTTGCCCCTCTCTAGGCCTCAGCTTACCCACCTATAAAATGGGAGTGGGACCGGGTACTCTGATCTTTTCAGGTCCTGACAATCTATGAATTCTTAAAGATGCAAAGAGTTCTCCTTGAGAATTCATGGCTGTCAGGGTCTCACTGACCTCAGTTTTCAAAGATCCTCAGCTCAGCTGGCCTGAGGGCAAAGTGCCGCAGGGGCTGGACGAGAACCCAGAGCCTCTGGAGCTTGAACCGGGGCAGGAGACACTCAATTCCACCGGCTTAAGCCAAGTTTCCCAGGAGGCAAGTAATTGGTCTCCTCTCCGCTGCCACGCACCCATACCCTCTCCCTGGCTAGCCACAGGGCACGGGGCCACATGCTTGCGCCCCACAGAAACAGTATCTCCTCCCTCCCACAGACACCCCAGGGGCCCTGCCCAGGGCACAGTACCGCTGGGGTGGATAAAGATCTCCACGGGCCTGTCGAAGGTGTGCCTGTTGGCCAAGGTGATAATGATGCTCTTGGCTGAGCGTGCGGATGGGGCGGCGTCAGCTCGAATCTCGTGGGTGGGACTCTCTACCCCTAAGAGGCACAGAAAGGCGGGATAGGCTCAGGAGGCCCCAGAGAGATAGGAGGACACCAAGACCCAGGCCAGAGGTGGCTGGCACTCCAACTCTATCAGAGGATCCTGACCTGCTGTGTAATCATAGACAGGCCTCCTCGATTTCCCCCATGTCCAAACTGGGGGTTTAGATAGGTGGTGTCTAATGGTTCTTCCTGCTCTGTGGTTCCAGTGGGGCTCAAAGGACTTGCTTCCTCGTAGGACACATAAAGATAGAAAGAGCTT
This sequence comes from Pteropus vampyrus, assembly GCF_000151845.1. Lineage (NCBI taxonomy): Eukaryota > Metazoa > Chordata > Mammalia > Chiroptera > Pteropodidae > Pteropus > Pteropus vampyrus. The sequence goes on along the minus strand of NW_011888817.1, from coordinate 730,556 downwards.
AACGCTTGATCAGTAGGCACTCCGTAAATGCCTCTCGGGTTGCAACGTCATGCTGCTCTAGGAAAACACCCGTTGACAAGAAACCACATCCTAGTGGCCTTTTAAAATCTTGAGTGGGTTGGGGAGGGGAACCATCAGAACAATGGTTCCCAACTCTGGCTGCACATTAGAGTCAGCTGGGAGTTTTAAAATATCCAATCCCCAGGACACACCCCAGGCCAATGGCACCAGAAGCTCCAGGGTGGGAGCTGGGTGGCAAGATTCTGAAAGATCCCTTGGTGATTCTGCTGAGCAGGGTGAGAACCGGTAGGCTGCAGCCTCCAGATGAAGACCAAGAACCACCATGCTCCCATAGATGTTTCCTCACAGAAGCCATCGAGGTGGAGGTGAGGACAGCCCTGAAATCTGTCCTTGGGAGGGACTCATCTTCGACTGTTTGTTGGGGAACCAGAAATAGGGGTCCAAAAAGCCCCGTGCGCTTCAGGCTGTCTTCCATCTGGGCCCGTCGGCTTCCCCGCTCTCCCCTTCTTTCCTAACCCTGGAGGCTTTGGGCCTGAAGCCCTCCTTGCCCTGGGTCTCTATTCTTTCTGGAGTCTCTCCGGGTCTGGGCAGCTCTCTCTCACCTGCAAGCAGGCACGGCCCACGGATCTCTAGCTGGAAGTTGAACTCATATTCCATGGGGTTGGACACATCAGTGTCCAGGAGAGTCGCCAGGCACAACTTGTTCCAGGAATCCAGGGCCCGCGTGCCGAAACAATGTCTGTCTTTGCTGGGCAGGGGGTGGAGAGGAGAAGAAGGAGGTGGGCGGCCAAGACCAAGGCCGTGGGGGAAGCAGCATGAGAGGACATCGAGAAGACGGTGAGTCCCAGGCAGCCCTGCAGCCCAGCCCGAAAGGGGGCCGAGGAGCTTCCTCCCACCCCAGACCCTTACTCTCCCATTCAACCTGACCCCAGGGAGAGCCTGGATTCAGACACAGGCACAGCCGCTTACGAGGAATGGACCAGGCACTAGACATGGTGTTCCATGGCCTTAGCTCGCGTTGTTCTCACTAGGATCCCCAGAAGAAGGCATCATGGACCCATCTTCCCCAACCCCCACATGGGGAAACCAAGGCTTGGCAGGATGAGGCAACCAGCCAAAGTTCCCACGACTGGGCCTTGGCAGAGCATGCATCCTCGCCCGGGTCTGTCTGGCTCCTGCTGGACCACATCACACCACTTCTTGAATCGCTGCTCTGCTGTCTTGAGCAAGTGCTTAGCAAAGTGTCTGCCCCCTGCTGAACGCTCAGGATTCTGGTCCCTCTTTGTGTCATTTCCAACCCTGTCTGTGATCCTGCTCCCTTCCCCCCACCTCCACCTGCACACCCAATAAGGTCTTTAATATATGTCCCTAATAGGCATGTATCCTTGTAAAATACGTGGTGGCATTTGGTTGCGAATGCGTTTTAAACTGAAACGATTGCATTATATTATGACTCTCATTCAACTGTTCCCCTTTGTTCACTCAGC
>NW_011888817.1:725925-727153 GCF_000151845.1 Pteropus vampyrus | reverse complement strand
ATAATTAATTATGCGTGCAAGTTCACAAACAGTTCCATATCATGGTGTTATAAATGGGATAATGATCTCTCCCACCAAGTTCCAAAAAGACAGGAACCATGTTGGTTTCGTGGGCCCTGGATCCCTAACACTCGACTCTGTGTCTAGCACATACTAGATGCTTAGAGAATACCTCTCGAGTGTATTAGAGGATAAAGCCTGGACATTCTGATCCCCAGCTGTCCACATCCCAGGAATTCTGGCTAGTACCAATCCAGGTCATTCCGAGGAGATTCTTAAGTGCTCTAAAGTGAGCAGGGGGGAGTGATAGTGCAGGTGGTGGCCACTGTAGCGCTGAGCTTCACCTCTGCCTCCTATCTCCACTGCCCTGCACACCCCTGACTTCACTGGACAGACTCCCCACTGCCCACCTGAGACTCTGTCCCTGGTCCGGGCTGGGGCTCCTTACCCTTGGGCTTGTTGATTGGAGGGGCCAGCGTTCTCGGTGCAGAATTGGGGGACGATTGGGGCGCAGACGGCAGGCAGCAGGACCCGCACGGCCCCACTGGGCAGTGTCGGGAGCTCTGAGGAGGTGCTGATGAAGACGGTGACGTTCTCCATCGGGGCAATGGTCCCCAGGTTGACCACGAATAGGATCCGCTCCAAATCCTCATCCAAAGCCAGCTTTCCCGGTGTGTAGGAATGAGGGATGATGGGAACCCCCTCTTGCAGAGTGTTTCCTAAGTGCCAGGCTTGGAGTCAGCAGTGGAGCATATGATATCTCTAGCGCCCTCTAAGCATGCTGCGTGGTAGGTCTGAGTAGCCAGTTTTGCTGAAGGCTCAGCGTGGGGGTGCACCTTGCCCAAGTTACTCAGCAAATTGCTCATTTGTTGAAGAAAGATATAAACCCTCATGGATCTAACACCATGCCAGTGTATGTTCCGCTATACCTCCCGGGAGTGGGAGACCTAGACCATAAAAACCCCAACAAATGGTCACATCTCCATCCACAGACTCTTCTTCCGCCCAAGAATCGCATACAAGCATCCGCCGCCTTCGGGAACCATGCTTTTGCTCCTGTTCTGTGCTTTCATCTGAAAGGCCCATCCCCCATTCGTACCTACCCAGGCTCACCCATCCATCCAATCCTTCCATTCACACCTCCCTGGCCCCCAGTCTGTGCCCCTTTTTCCGTCCTCTGGCATAATCCAGACCTCTACTGGCACAGCCACCTGCCACCTCCTCTCAT
>NW_011888817.1:719854-725445 GCF_000151845.1 Pteropus vampyrus | reverse complement strand
GTGTGTAGGAATGAGGGATGATGGGAACCCCCTCTTGCAGAGTGTTTCCTAAGTGCCAGGCTTGGAGTCAGCAGTGGAGCATATGATATCTCTAGTGCCCTCTAAGCATGCTGCGTGGTAGGTCTGAGTAGCCAGTTTTGCTGAAGGCTCAGCATGGGGGTGCACCTTGCCCAAGTTACTCAGCAAATCGCTCATTTGTTGAAGAAGGATATAAACCCTCATGGATCTAACACCACGCCAGTGTATGTTCCACTATACCTCCCGGGAGTGGGAGACCTAGACCATAAAAACCCCAACAAATGGTCACATCTCCATCCACAGACTCTTCTTCCGCCCAAGAATCACATACAAGCATCCGCCGCCTTCGGGAACCATGCTTTTGCTCCTGTTCTGTGCTTTCATCTGAAAGGCCCATCCCCCATTCATACCTACCCAGGCTCACCCATCCATCCAATCCTTCCATTCACACCTCCCTGGCCCCCAGTCTGTGCCCCTTTTTCCGTCCTCTGACATAATCCAGACCTCTGCTGGCACAGCCACCTGCCACCTCCTCTCATGGTCACTCCTAGTCATGTGTCACCTATTCTTTCAGGCTCTGAGTAGTCCCAACAACTTGAGGGCAACTTTGCATCTTACCCATGATGACTGCTCATTAAAAGGTTCCCGAATGTCTTAATGATCAGGTGACCACTTTCATTGTCATCGTAGAGTCAAAGTAAGAATTTCTTATATGATACTTGGTCTGGATTCAAGCCTAGGCTCTGGCAATAATGCCAATGCTGTGTGACCCTAGGCCAGTCACTCACCCTATCTGAGCCTCAGCATCCTCAATAGCAGGCATCAGTAGCCACGATTTGAGTACTTACTTGGTAGCAGGGACTGTGATGAGTACTCTGCATGCATGCTTGCCATTGAGCTTTGCGTGCGTATAATTATGAGTTCTATTTTATGGTAAAGTTTAATTCCTTATCTAAGCTCATACCACTTGCAAACACTAGGATAGGGAGTCAGACTCTGGTGTGACTCATTCCGTAACCTCTGAGCTTAAATGACCAGCTATTCTGTTCTGTAGGAATATCTTAAAACTCTCCCCCCCTTTCTTTTTTTTTTTGTTGGTCTCCTTTAATCCTCACTATGCTTTTGAGGTGAGAACAGGAAAGATTACCTCTATTTTACAGACAGTAAGCGAGGTTCAGAGAGGTTTAATCACTGGCCTGGGGTCATACAGGGTTCCTGACTCCTAGTTCAGTGCTCTCTCTACCCTATCCCATCACTACCCTTTCAGCCTGCCTGAGACTCCAGCCAGACCCAGGTTCGGACACAGCCTTTCTGGCTTCCTTACCTGTGACAGTTGTGGCTCGAATGCGGGTGGCTTTGATGTGGCCGCTCTCCATCTTGGCTTTGTCCTTGATCTGTACTGTTACTACGCGGTCAGCAATGACTGCCTCAAAGCCGATCACCGTGGTGTACTCATCCAGCGGGTATACGAAGAGGCCTATGGGGCAGCGCCCAGCATCATTGGGTGCCCCAGACCCACCCTGCATGGCCCACCCCAGGGAAGGAACCAAAACCTTTGATCTGTCAGATGGAAGGATGGTACTCAGGGGATGCCAGAGAGGACTCAGGCTGCAACTTCATGGCTCTGGGGCCAGGCAGAGTAAGCGCAGCTGCAGGCATTGATGGGCAGCGGGGCAACAGGAAAAGGGACAGCCGTTCCCCTGTCGCAGCCACTTCTTACTTTGCAGGCCTGTGAGGCCATGTGGCCAAGGCTTCTGACTTTACAAGAGAGAGTGAGAATCTGGATTTTTATGTGACCTGCTATGTGGGCCTAATAAAACACATCTGTGTGGTGAATTTGCTACTGGTGCCACCTGTAGCAAATCAGTAGACTCGTCTGGGCCCTGCAACCTTTCCTAGTCTGGTGACCTCAGATAAGACATTTAGCTTCTCTAATCCTCACAGCCCCATCTGTAAAATGAGGATAATAGAGCTAAACTCAGGATCACCATGCAAATGGAAAAAAATAGCTACCAGTTATTAAGCTCTGTGTCACAGTGTGTGCCTCACATTTTTATACTTTAGTTCTCAAATTTTCAGAGCACATGAATCACCAGGGGGTCTTGTTAAAATGCAGATTCTGATGTAGTTCTGGGGAGAGGCCTGAGATCTGCGTTTCTAACCAGCCCCTGAGTGATGCCCATGGTTTGGGGACCACACTCGGCGGATCAAGGTTGTACCTCACTTCATCTGCCCGCTAACATGGGAAGCACAACTCGGAGGTCACGGTGAGCCCTCCACAAACCCTGGCTTCCCGTCCCTCTGAGCCTCGGTTTCCTCTTCTATAAAATGTGGGGGAAACACATGGAAAGCCAAAGGATTGTCCCAAAGATGTTCAGCAATTTAGTCTCCTGGGGCCCTAGTGGGTCTCATTTTAAGCCACCCTCTCCAGGTTTTTTTAAACTGAAGATCAGGTTCATTTGCTCTGCCCAGGAGATTTTGAAGGGGAAGAAAGTTCCCCTAAAGGTTCTGTTTTGGAACTGAGATGGTTTCAGAACTTCAGGTTGGGCTGGAGGGTGGGGCCCCAAGACATGAAGTTTGGGGATTAGGAAGCCCCCATCACTGTGGATGACAAGGAACACTAACCACAACCAGCCTTCACTGTGGATGACAAGGAACCCTAACCACAACCAGCCTCCTGGCCAGCCTTCCTGTAGCTCCCTTAAGTAGAGAGGAATTTGATTTACAAAGGATCCTTACAGTCAAACATCCATCCACAGTCCGGAATGCCCCTCGTGGATGATTTATCTTTGCAGACTGTTTTATTCCACACTGTCCTTCCTCACTCATTACCTCATCTGTTCCTTCCACAAACCCTGGCGTCCAGACAGGCAGAGGAGCATCCTGACTTAGAGCAGGACAGCGGCTTCCCTAAAGTCACAGGGACAAGAGCCACTCCTGGCTTCCTCTGAGTCTTGAGGCCTCTCCCTCCTCCTATGAGGTTCCCTAGAGAAAGTGGAGGACCGAACATTTGGCACAGGTGGGCGTGTCTTGTGAACCTAAATGGCGCTGGGATGGTTGGCTGGAGCCGAGCCCAAACGTAGGCTCAAATCCTGACCAATGTGTGACCCGTTTCGAAGCCTGCAGGCCAGAAACGATACCCCTATTTACAGGTGAGGAAACAGACTCAGACAGGTGACACGACTTGCCCAATATCAATCAGCTAGTCCGTGTCGGGGTGGGGATTCCACGCGGAGGAGGGGGTGGCCCTGGGGAAGCCCCGCCAGGAGTCCTCACCTTGGAAGGGCTGGGCCTCCAGGTTGCCATAGGTAAGGGAGGCGGTGAGTCCCAGGGCATAACCACTGACGAAGGAGGTGACATCAGACGTGGTGAGGGGCAGGGCTGCCCCTGTGACCTGGTTCAGCAGACCAGGCATCCCGCTGGCTCCTCAGCCTTCAGAGTCTGCAAGAGACAAGAAGGTCAGAAAGGGGCCCCCCTCATTCCTCCTCCGCCCAGTTCTCCCACTTCAGACCCCACAGGTCAATGTTATTCTCTTCATTTTCCCCAATCTCCTCCCAGTTAGTGACCCGTGATAACGTTCAATCACCCCTAAGAAGAGAATGGCTACCTCCATTTTTTTTTCCCATTTCAAAGTGGAGAAATCAAGCCTGGAAGACATGTGACCTGCCCAGATTCACTCAGCGAGTTGGCAACTCTCAGGGCTGGAGCCCAAGCAGGCTCGTATCTAGCCTGGAGTTTTCCCCCCAAAACAATGCTCCCCTAACTCCAATTCTAGGTGGGAGGCCAGGGACTCAGCTCTGACCCCATCCTGTTGTCAGTCCCATAATCTCTAAACTGTAGATGCTTCTGCCAAAGGAGGGGTCTGGAATAGCTCATCAAGTCCCTTCTCCAATTTCAGTGAATCTACCTACTATAGTCAATACAGGAATGTCAGCATTAAGTAGGGAGGAGGCAAGAGAATAAAAATGTTAATCGAGCTACATTCGGAGACTGCAATGTGCTGATCAGCCCTGCAGCCAGGCCAGGAGGACACCTTCAGAACAAAGGAAGATTTCTGCTGGGATTGCTCACAGCCCATTCCCCACACCTGTAAAGGGGAATCAGGAACCAACAGTCATTCCCTATGACCAAAACCATGGGGAACCTATGGATTAAAGGCTGGGAACTGCCAGCAGGCCTTTCACTCAGCATATTCTCGCCTTTGCAGGGTTTGTACTATTCCCCTTCCTCACGGTATGTCCATATCAAAGGAAATGGGTTCACACAGTCTTTTAAACTATAACTCACAGGTTCTTAACAATGACACATGAACTGAATTCTCTGAACTCTCAGGGTTTACTCTGTCTCTTTCACTGTCCACATTCCAATGAGAAAGACTTCATAGCACTTCTCAGGGTGATGTATCGCTTCTCTGTTGGGTTCCTGAGACCTGCCCTCCCCACCCCCAGGTAATCACTGCCTTTGAGGGGTGGGGTGGGAATGGGAAGCAAAGTCAAACAGAGAATGTGGAATATGAATTTGAGGTCATCGAGGTCAGGATGTCTCTGTATTTTCCTCTCCTGCAGTGTATGAACCTCGGGCTGGTAGCCTGCTGTCATTTATTTGCAAGGCTGTTCAATGAGTGCTGATTACCCTACTTTTTCTCAAAGAAGGCAACTCTTCCCCTCCTGAGTCCCCAGCTAGGATCCTTAGTGCTCCTGCCCTCTCTAGGCCGGTAGTATCTTTTTAATTATGTTCTCCTTTGTGGCTCTGGCCCAGACAGACAGCTCTCAGGCCTGTCTTATCTCCTGCAGGCTGACTGACAGGAGGAGGGAGATAAGGAATCAGGAGGGAGCTGCTGGGTCCCCAGTTGCCTTCTCTTAGGAGTTCTCTGTCCCGGTGGCCCCAGCAAAGCTTGGCTACTCCCGGGGGAGTAGTACTGTAAGGACAAGATGGCGGAGTTCATTTGCTGAGCCACATCTCCTGCTACCCACACTCTCTCCCTCCTCCTCCTCCATCTGGTTCACGCCTGGCCAGAATGCTGGTTGGGGAATGCAGCATCAGGCAACCAGCACCCAGATGTATGGTGAACTTGGACTTAAGCTTCAGTTCATCTTGGGGTAGAGTGTTGCCAAAGGCATCTTATCCAACCCAGTCTTCTCCCTCTGCCTCTGGTGCCCATCCCAGGCTCCCTGGAGCAGCCCCTTACCCAGGGAGTGGGGCTTGGATGAGTGATGCTGAGAGTACAAGGCAGACTCACTAAACTGACCCTTTAACAATATCAGTCCTTGGGAAGAGTAAACTTGAAATTCTTTGGGACCTAATTAACGCATATTTTCATCAATTCATCCAGTGTATTTCAGGTCCCGAATGTAGATCCTGGGGATACAAAGATAATACACAGTTCTATCCTTAAGGAGCTTACAGTCTAGTGGCAGAGGAGACTGCAGAGTGGAGGAAGGCCTACCCTTAATATTGCATTTAAACCTGCAACCCACAAGCCCAATCCCATCTGATCTTGGAAGCTAAGCAGGGTCGGGCCTGGTTAGTACTTGAATGGGAGACCACCTAGGAAGACCAGGCGCTGTAGGCGT
>NW_011888817.1:713020-719209 GCF_000151845.1 Pteropus vampyrus | reverse complement strand
AATCACCACTGAGTAGCCAGCAGGTTTCCTGTATCCTGTGCCTCTACTGAGACTCTTTCTGTGTCCTTGTCCGAGGACCTGCTTCCTTTCCAGGAGGGGCTGCTTATTGCTCACCACCCCTCAGAGTGAGGAGGTGGGGTGGGTCCCCTTTTTGGTCTCACTCGCTGCTCTAAGAGCATCTCTGTTCTAGCCTCCTATAAAACCTCTTCTCCTTGGGAGTGGGGGCAGAGGATGATGCCTTTTGGCTACCTCCCCTCCCACCTTTGTTGCTTACCATCTCCAAGATACCAATCACAACCTCCATTTATCAAACCCTTGGCACCTGGCTCAGGGCTTCCTTTGCTTCCCAAGCCCTGCCATCACTCTGGATGACTCTAGCATCCACGGGAACGGTGCCTCCAGCTCCCTGGGCTTTTATCCCCTGACCCCGGCATCTTTGTAGGCCTTGCTTCTCTTCCAGTTCAGCCTCCCATTTCCACTCTCATGCCCTGAACTTGAGACACTGTCCATGATCATCACTCCATCTCTGAAACCACTCACTCGGATACCTAGGTTGCTCTTAAAATCGCAACCTCTCACCACTTCCTACCCCTATTTTCTTATTTGTTTTTTTCATTAGCACTTATCGCCATGTGACATACTGTATATTCTGCTTATTGATCTTATTAAATGTGTCTCCCCAACTCTCTAGAGTGTAATCTTCAATGAGGGCGTGGATTTTGTTTTCATTTGATCACAGCTGAATCCACTACTCATTGAAATAACTCCAAAGGTATGTAGCAGTTGCTCCATAAATATTTGTTGAATGGATGAAACATCATTCCAAGTGCTAGTGTATACAGTTTGGCAACACCACGCAGAGGTAAATACTCATACTCTCTCTGTTTTATAGATGAAAACCCCAAAGCTCAGAGAGGTGAGGTAACATGTCTAAGCCCACACAGCCAGTAGGCGATGGGGCTGAGAGTTGAAGCCAAGCAGAAGGGCCACAGAGTCCATGAACTTAACCACGAGGCCATGCTGCTTCCTGTATTAAGCTTCTCTCTAAGCCTTAACTACTTCTTCCCAAATGCTCTCCTGAAATCCTCCTCTCCTGTCCATCCCCACTGCTGCTGCTTCATTGCTCTCCCTGTCTCTGACTGGGTCCCTTCAACCTCCAGGCTGTTTCCTTTCCGGTCCCTGCCATCACCACACATACATCACCATCGCACCACCCCCCATCCCCCGCCCGCCCCACACACCTCCCTTTCTCTGAGCTTAATGGCTCCCCATTGCTTTTGTCTGACAGGGCAGGTTAAACTCCTACTATGGAATTCCAGGGTCTTCCCCACTGGGTCCTCATCTCTGTCCAGTGTCACCTCCTGCCATGTCTTGCATGTTCACTGCTCCAAACACACTGAACTTCTCATTATGCCCTGAACAGATCAGGTTATTTTTCACCCTTGAGACTTTTTTTTGGAATGATCACTGCTTCCTTCTCTGCAGTACATAGTCCTATTTACCATTCAAAGCCCAACTCCACTGTCACCTCCTCCATGAACCCTTCCTTGACACCCCAGTGCATTAGACTTGCCCTCCTCTGGGCTTCCACAGCCTTTGAGCACTTGTCTGTCACATCAGATCACGAAGCACTGTAGCCGCCCATCTGTAAGGACTTGTCTCCCGCCAGGTCTGTGAGCTCGGTAAGAACAGCAGGTGAATCTCCTTGGCCTGCGTCCCAGCTTCCTGCACATGGCTCAGCTCAGAGGAGGAACTCTTAATGAGGGTGCCTACCAATGTTTCAATCGTTTCATGATCATTGCTAATGCTCATACACATCCTCACTTTATAGGTGGGGAAACTGAGGTGCAGAGGATTAGCTGAATCAGCCTTCCTCCAAAGCCTGTCATTTCCCTTCCTCACGTGCTTCTCAGTCTATGCCGAACGCAGGAGAACGTGGTGGAGGGAAGGATGGAGCCGAGGAGGGAAGGCGAGGTGGAGGGAAGACCAGGGACTTGGTGAACTGGGGCAGTGGGCCTCAGGGACACTGGGCTCGCCCTGGCTCTCATGCCTCTCAAGCTGCTGCTATGGTCATGAGTGCACTGAGAGCTCAGGCAGCCCCTGCTCACTCCCCAGCTCCAGAAGATGCCTCGGGGAGGCCTGTGGTCTGGGCCCCAGTGTGGGCCCAGGAACAGCTGGGGTGCAGTGGTCTAAGCTGAGAGCAGAGACTGGACCAGCAGCAGATGTGGTGTGACTTGATTTAGATGTGATAAAGGAGGCGGAAGGAAGGGAGCAGGGAGAAGAGAATACCGGGGCCCAGTCATCACGATGGGGGTGGAGAACACCTGTATCAGGTCTCCTAAGGTCAAGGACAGGGGACTCACACCCCCTTGACAGGAAATACTTGCTTTTCAGAAAGAGAAAAGGAGGGAAACTTGCTTGTAGGGTAGTGGCTAGGTCCCAGTATCTAGAGTTACTGGGTGCCTGGGCTTAGAATCCCTGGGTGGCCACTTTCTGGTGGCTTTGGACCAATTATTCAGCTGGGCTCTGTCACTTACATATTTTGTGACCTTGATCAAGTTACTTGACCTCTTTGTGCCTTAGCTTCTGCATTTGTAAAATGGGACCACGACGGTGCCCATCTCTTAGGAAACTGAGAGGATGAAGGAGAGAAAGCCTGTCAAGTGAGTGGGCAGGAGCTGGGCAGGTCCCGATGGGGCTGGGGTCCCTCTGCTTTCTCCCTTAAGCCCCCGCTACAAAGGCCACTTCCTGGGGTGAGTGACCACTGGGCAGGCTGCCAAGCCAGCAGAGCTGGTAAGATCTTTGAGTTTCTACCAAAGTGCCCATATCAGTCACTCCTCTGATTCTGCCCCTGGGGGTGAAATCTGCCCTGTCCCCTTTCATCCCTAGTTTATTGTTTTCCCAGAGACAGTATGGCAGACCTCCTTCCTCCACCTGAAAAGCCATTCTAGAGGCCTCCCACCCTGACCCTGGCCAGATCCTTCCCACCCCCACCCAGACCATATCCACAGAATCAGCAGGACTGAGTGGGCTCAGCCAGATCTGGGCCGGATGCAGACTGCGAACTCACCAAGCAATTCTGGCCTTGCTGCTCTGCCCGTTTACCTCAGGCTGCGGGTCCTCATCTTTTTCTCTGTTGCCAACCCTGCTAGAAAGTCCATGCTGCCATGTCCCCACTCGGAGCCTATCCCCCAAGGACCATCCACTCACAGACCTGCACCAACACTCCCAGGAAAGTGGAGGCAGAGGTGATGGGAATCTCTGGATCTGGTCTGATTGTTCTAAGCTTCTAGAATTCTGGGATTCTTACATTCTGGTCTCCTTCCTCTAAACCTCCCCCTCTGGGGCCCATACTCAGTTGATGTGGGTAACAAATCCACGCTCCTAACACTCCCCCCCCACCACCACCCACACATACTCCATCACCCGATGCTCCATCCCATCAAGACCGCTTGCTCTTCCTCCAAGCCAGCCTGACTTTTCCTGCTTCTGATGCTGCTGGCTCTGCCAGGAATGCCAGCTCCACCGCAAAACCCCTTCCCTGGAGGAGATCTTATCTATCCTTTAAAGTCAAGCTCAAGGCCATGAAGCCTTCTTGGGATCCTGTGCCAAATATGATTGTCCTCCCACACTAGCTCAGTCGCCTCCTCTCATGTCAGCTCTCTCATTATCCATGGGTCGTGTGCCCATTCAACAGATGTAGCATGGAGCATCTGCTCTGTGTCAGAAGCTATGCTAGGCCTGGGCCACAGAGGGAAACAAGATGGACAAGGACCCTGCTGTGAGGACAGGGTCAGTCCTGTTCTCCACCCACCTAACAGGGAGGCCGTCAGCTCCTAGAACTCGAGACCAGAACTCTGTCTCTCCCCAGCGTCTGGTCCATAGCTGGTGTTCAATGATGACTTGAACGGATGAATGACATGTGCTCTGTTTGTTGAATGAATAAATGGATGGGTAAATGAATAAATGAATAGGATGGAATGTGTCAGGGATGGGAATAAGTCTTGGCCCTGGGTTCAGTTAAAGAATCTAGTAGTCAGGGAAATCCTTCTATTTCAGCCCAAAGCCTGTAGGACTCCTTTTGGGTGGGGAGTTGGGGGAATAATTAGGACAGAAAATGTCCAGGCCTCTCAGTGCTTCCTGTGCCCATATGGCTCAAGAGAACTGGAGACTAGCCAGCGGGGACGTCCTGGACAGTCAGCCCTGCTGGTGGCGGAGGCCCAAGCAGCCCACGGCTTCCGAGGCTTCCGGCTAAGAGGCTATGTCTGGACCTGCTGAAGGAGGGAGAAAGAAGCACATCCAGTTTTGAAAACTCCAGATGAATAAGGGCTGTCTGTAGGGTTTCTGCAGAGTCTTTGAGGTGTGACACTAAGGAGAAGGTGGCTTACATACACGTCGATTGTGCTGTCCGGCAGGTGGACGAATGTGGGTTCCCTGGGGGCCGAATGAGGTTTCAGCACCAGAGTCTCTGTCCGCTGAGGGTCCCTCAGAAATGAGCTCACACTTTGCTGGGAAAATTGAGCTCCATTTACGCCAATTCAGTTTACGCCCACCTTTCCAGGGGCGCATTTATGAGGCAAGCTCCCCTGGCTGAGCTGCCAGCATCTCTGTGGCCTCATCAAAAGCACTGTATTCTATGTGGCTTAGGCCTTGTTCCTATCCGCTGAGGAGCTCACGGGATGATGGCACAAAGAGAGGGCTATTTGAGAATCCACCCTGCAGCCATATCCCTTCCAGAACTGCTCTCGTGCCCTGGGGTCTCCTAGGGAATCGAAGAGGTCTTTGTACCGTGGCCTCCCCGACACCTCTCAGTGGTGAAATGACAGACTAGGTAGCTAACTCCTGCTCCTGGAACCTGCCTTTTCTCCACATCCAACACTTTCTCATTGGAAACTTAGAAACTTGGTTTCGCCCTTTGCATAATGGGCACGTACAATGGTCATTTAGTTCTCAGGGTTATTGTGAGGGTTATGAGTGTGAGATACTGCGGACAAAGTGCTTACTCAGTGCCCTTCCTCGATAAATTCTGGTGACTGTTTTCATTTCCTTTTCTTTTTGGGATTTCTTCCTGGGCTTATTCTTCCACCAACTTAGACTGTATCTGGGCACTTGTGTTTTTGGATATTCACCCACAGTTCCCAGACTTGCCATCCATCGACCCCAGGGACCCCCTTTCCCTGGGCACCCAGCTTAGGTGTTTGCCAAAGAACATATTCATTGCTTTAGCTTCCTTCTGATGTTCCAGGGCAGTTTGTAACAAGATGCGAGTCTGGTCCCCCACACATGCTGTCCCCTCAGATGGCACAGAGAGGCTCTGTGGGCTGAGGGCACTGGACAGGGAGTCAAGGCCTCCAGGCTAGAGAGCCAGCTCTGCCACTCACTCCATGCAGGCCCCAGACTGGGACCCTGTTGTCACACACAGTCCCAGCACCCATCTCTCAGGCCTGACACACAGCGCACTGGTGGGACGCTGGTTTACTGTCTGTCTGTGCCCAACACCCCTGAGGGCGTAAGCCCTGTGGGAGGGACCAAAGGTGCCCTGTTCCTTCTTATGTTCCCCAGGACACAGAATAGTGGCTAAAGCAGTTCTTAAAAATAATAACAGCTAACAAATATTGAGCAACTATTCGAAATGCTTTTCATGAATTAGCTCAGGTGGCCCTCAGGGTAATCCTACAAACTGGGTCTAACATCTGTGTTTTGCAGATGAGGAAACTGAGGCCCAGAGTGATTACATCTCTTCCCTAACCTGATATCCTCGTAAGTGGTGGAGCTGGGATTTGAACTCTGGCTTTAGAAACTGATCTCTTAACCTCGGGCCTTATTATTCCCTCAGTACTTATTTGCAGAATAAATAAACAGATGACCCGAAGAGAGTCACCTCCTAACCCCACTTGGGTCTCGATGCCTGTATCTAACAACATACATGGGGGGTCCTGTACCCCTCTCCCAAATTGACAGTCCAGGAATTGTGTGCTCCCAGCTGTTCTAAGGGAACCGAACATGTGCATTTTAAGGTTCCGGTTTGAAGGGGGCTGCACATCTGACTTGTGCAGTCTACTCTCAGAGGTGGTGCTGAGTATTTCTGGAGTACCCTAGGGATTATCTCATTTAATCCTCATAGAGATTCTTGAAAGCAGATCATCTTCACTTTACAGCAGAAGAAACAAGACCCAGAGAGGTTAAGTA
>NW_011888817.1:710139-710720 GCF_000151845.1 Pteropus vampyrus | reverse complement strand
CCCTTGCCAAGAACCCAACCATGCTGGCACCCTGCTCTCAGACTTCCAGTCTCCAGAACTGTGAGAAGTAAATTGTTGTTTAAGCCACCAGTCTATGGCGGTTTTTGTTAATAGCAGCCCAAGCTGACTCAGACACTATTAAAACGAACCTGCTGTTTTGCTTGCTGTTTAGGCTTGAGAGTGGCAAAAGCTGATTGCTGGCCATGAGGCATTCAGGTCTCTTGATCAGAGCTGAGTGCCAGTGGCCAGGGCTGGGTGATAAGATGCTCAAAGAGATTCAACCCAAGATAACCTTTCTTCTTCCCTCTCCATTTTCTGTTAGCATTTTCATAAAGGCTATGACATCCTTTTCTTGAAGAAGCCTGACCATGATCGCCATGTCGTTGGGCTGTCGTTTCTGTTTCTCCTCCTCTGGGCACATGGCAGGCTGTACTTTCCTGCCCCCTTGAGGGTATGACTGTGTGTCTTGCTTGGGCCAATGAACCGAGTAGAAGTGAAGTGTGTCACTTCTACGTGGAAGCTATAGAAGCTAGTATGTAATTGGCCATGTCTTGTTCCCCGCCATAGTGATCGTGGAGACA
>NW_011888817.1:703556-710089 GCF_000151845.1 Pteropus vampyrus | reverse complement strand
TCTGTCCCCATGCTTTGAGCAGAGATGATGGATCGGCACCATTGTTCACCTCCTACAGAGTCAGCACACTCGAGGCTACTCCCACTGGGGAATCATCTGAACTAAGAGGCAAATGGACCACTGTGGACACATGGAGAGGCCTCCAAATGGATCTCATGGGGCAACTGACTGCAGGAGAACCTCAGAAGGGGTTTGTAGTGTCCCTTTTCTTGGTAGGACTCCGGCTGATGAAGAGCCAGCTGAAAGTTAATAGGGAATGGTGAGACAGCTGGAGAAACCACATCTAGAACACAGAGTTCTCCACTGTTAATTAGGTTTAAGGAGATGGGATTTAGAGGTTCCTGACACTTACAACAAACTGTCACTGAGTCAGGCACTGTACTAAGCAGTTTATGTGGATTATCACATTGATTCCTCATGACCCAATAAGTGCTTTTTTTTTTTCTTTGCAGGTGATCTGGGTGAACATAAGCGAGGTTTGAAACTTGCCCAAAGTCACAAAGTAGTAAGTGATGAGTCTAGGACTTGAATCGGGGCAATGTCATTCCAGTCCCTCTGCGTTTACCACGACGGCACAGCAAAATGCAGAGAAATGAAAGAAATGCCTTCCCTCGAAGGGTACAAGTTATCACATGGGGTTGACAGCAATAGAGACTAAACCAACCAGGGGCAGGTAAGCAGGAATCACCCGGTCAGCCAACCTGAGGAGCAAGAGCCCAGGCTCTCGAGTTCCAACAGAGTTAGGTCTGAAGCCGGGCTCTGACTTGGACCTCCGAGTGACCTGGGCAACTCACTTCACCTCTTGGAACCTCAGTTTTCTAATCTGTACAAAGGACGCAGTAACATTCCAATCTCCTAGCATCGTCATAAAGAAACGAAGCGACGTGTGCCAAGTGCTAAGCTTAGTGCTTCTCACGGAGAAACTCCAGACAGGGATGCGTGACTCAGCAGAGGTAGTTGGGGGCCAAGCTAAAGCTGTGGGAACCAAACAGGGCTGACTTAAAGATGAGTGGACAGCTTTGGTGAGTGGGGGAAAGGGGATGAGGAAAGAAGCTGGTCAAGATCAGACTTCCCAATAGGCTCGTGAGGACTCTCTTAGAAAGGGAATGTCTTAGAAAAGGCTTCAAGGTTCAAAGAACTGAAAACAATGAAATTAAAAGTAGTGAGGGGGGGTTCTAGTCCCTGGCTGACTTACCCTCTCAAATCCACCACCGGCCCAGAAAAGCAATAGTAAGAAGCATCCATGCCTCATACGAAGTGATTTATAATGAAAGCGCTTTCACATCCATGCATTCATTGGAGCTTTATGAGTAGGGCAAAATAAAGGTCATTATCCCCATTTTCAGGATCAGAAGATTGAGGCTCCGAGGGGAAGTAACACGAGAGAACTGGAACTCCTATGGCAGAGCTTTCCCTGTGCTATGGACTGAGTGTTTGTGTCCTCCCGCCTGCCCCCAAATGCCAGGGCCTGAATCCTGATGCTATTTGGAGGCGGGGCCTTTCGGAGGGGATTAGATTTAGATGAAGTCATAAAGGTGGAGCCCTCAAGATGGGATTATAGAAGAGGAAGAAACCAGAGCTCTCTCTTTCTCTACCATCTGAGGACACAGCAAGAAGGCGCCCAGCTGCCGATAAACCAGGAAGACAGCCCTTGCCAAGAACCCAACCATGCTGGCACCCTGCTCTCAGACTTCCAGTCTCCAGAACTGTGAGAAGTAAATTGTTGTTTAAGCCACCAGTCTAGGGCGGTTTTTGTTAATAGCAGCCCAAGCTGACTCAGACACTATTAAAACTAACCTGCTGTTTTGCTTGCTGTTTAGGCTTGAGAGTGGCAAAAGCTGATTGCTGGCCATGAGGCATTCAGGTCTCTTGATCAGAGCTGAGTGCTAGTGGCCAGGGCTGGGTGATAAGATGCTCAAAGAGATTCAACCCAAGATAACCTTTCTTCTTCCCTCTCCATTTTCTGTTAGCGTTTTCATAAAGGCTATGACACCCTTTTCTTGAAGAAGCCTGACCATGATCGCCATGTCGTTGGGCTGACGTTTCTGTTTCTCCTCCTCTGGGCACATGGCAGGCTGTACTTTCCTGCCCCCTTGAGGGTATGACTGTGTGTCTTGCTTGGGCCAATGAACCAAGTAGAAGTGAAGTGTGTCACTTCTACGTGGAAGCTATAGAAGCTAGTATGTAATTGGCCATGTCTTGTTCCCCGCCACAGTGATCGTGGAGACGCGTGTCCTCGAGGAGTTTCTGTTAACCCGAACCTGGGAGTACCTATGTCATGTGACAACATGCGTGACCCCCTTTGGAGGTGGAGCAAGAACGAGCAAGAATGAAAACGTTGCCGTTTTTACTGCAACATAACTTAATCTAACTTGGTTAGTAGAACTGTGAATGTTTGGGTCTCTGAGCAAAGACGACAGGGGACAGAGCCATAATATTGGGAAGAAAGTAAGAGAGGGGGAGGGGAGATTGGTCAATGGGTCCACTAGAATACAAATTCCATGAAGGCAGAGATTTTTGTGTATTTCGTTGATAATTATATCCCCAGTGCATAGAGCAGTGCCCGCCAAACAGCAGGTGCTCATTGAATATTGAATAAATGAATGAATGACCTAAGGCGAGGCAGGCAATACAAAAGCAAGAGACTTAAAAAGCAAAAGTGCCTTGTTCCAGAAGGGGTCCCTCATTCATTCATTCATTCATTCATTCATAAACTCTACAAATATTAAACTGATCACATGAGCTCTCCATATTCCCCCAATAACTGAACCAGAAAAAGTCCACTCCAAGTGAATCCACAGGGACCAAAATTTCATAGGAAATTGTGAGTGAAAAAGGTTTCAACTGGGATTTTATTTTGAAAAATGAAACTAAAAATATAAAAATAGAATCTTATATCGAACTAAAATGAGATTATAATTACAACCATGTGCTAAAATTTTTAATGAACCAAGAACAAATCAAGTATTGATTGGGTTTGGGAGGATAATTTTTTTTGAACAAAATTATATGCTGGCATGACATGACACATTTTCATTTCATATTTTAGTATCACGGCATAGTGATTAAAGTTTCCTGTCATGAACTCAGTTGCTAATTTTCTCTTTTTCTATTGTTAACTGGCCCACCTCTGCCAGATTCTCATTCATCTATGACGTTGTGGGGGATTAGAAGAGTCTTCCAATGTCCCCTTTGAGTGGCTTCATTAAATCCCACAACTGCCACAAGATTTCAGTTTCACCGCTCAATCCTTTGGCATTACATGGTCAGCTGCTGACCCCACCAACAACCATAGAGAAACTGATGGACATAGATATTACGTGATGGGCAGGGATCAGTGCTGGCATTGGACAAGGAGAAATGTTCATGCAGGGACTACCTTTAAGTGGTGAGTTCATTCATGTTCTTCTATTATGGTGACTTTCTTTTAAAGCCTACTACCTCACATCTGTGGGGTCTCAGATAGCAATTACTCGGACCCCTGAATGGGGTCTGAACAAAGAACTGAGAATCCATAAAAGCAGGTAGAACCATCCTCTGCCCTCCAGCCA
Source organism: Pteropus vampyrus (assembly GCF_000151845.1). NCBI lineage: Eukaryota > Metazoa > Chordata > Mammalia > Chiroptera > Pteropodidae > Pteropus > Pteropus vampyrus. The sequence continues at coordinate 706,538 of NW_011888817.1, read as the reverse complement.
CTCTCATTCGTGGCTGTGCTGGGAGCATCCACTCCAGCTGCCCATCCTGACCCTGTGTCCTTCACTGTTTCCAGAGTGGCATGCCTCAAGGAATCCACCTAGGAAGAGCGGGAAGAGCCTTGTACTAAGGACACCTGGGACCCTTGTCTCAGAAACATTCATAGCACATCATCTAGCAAAGGGTTTTCAAACTGGGGACTGGGGTCCTTCCAGATCCTAGTGAAGATTCAAGGGGGAAATTTTAGCTCCTCGGATTTTGTTGATTTGTCTTCCTGAGGTCCTGATCTGATCACAGGGCTTCTCGGCTCCAGGAATGTCAATAGCTTGAACAGAAGCCCAACTCCTTCATGTTGATCCAGGCTCCCTGATCATCACGCCAACCTCCCTCTGCAGCCCGATCCCATATTACTCCTCCACCTTACCCTATGTTCCTGACAAGTCAGACTATTCGCTCCTCCCTAGATTCCCCATGAGCCCCAACATCGTGCTCTCGCTATGTTCTTCCCTCAACCCATCTCTATTTCCAAACCTACTTATTCTTGGAGTTCTTTCAAGTCCCACCTCCTCCATGAAGCCTTTCCTGGTTCCTTTATCTAGGTGTGATTGCTCCCTCCTCTGAACTCCCTAGGATGCAGCCTCACTCAGCCCTATCCTGTGATAATAATCACCCTCCATGGAGCTGTCCTAACATTTCTTCTAAAGAATGGCACCAAAGCCCTTCTCACTTAGGTTTCTGCCAGGGCACCCAGGACCTAGCACATACTCAGGCATTGTCTGACAAACCTGCCAGCATCTCTCATTTCATGCTCTGCCATTAGCTGTGTGACCTTATGCCTGGCTCTTTGAGCTCTCCAAGGCTCAGTCTCATCATCTATAAAATGGGAATTGACTAAAATACCATGGGTAAGGTACCTGATGAGGGGATATCACAAGTGGAGAGGACGAAAAGCACTGGTCCCCTACCTCCAGCTTCCCCCTCTCTATTTCTTTTGTAGACTCATCCCTCAAGGCCAGTGAGGCAAGTGATCGGTCATTGGAAGCAAAAATTCCTCAAGGACCAATCTCAAGCCTTCTCCTCTGCTCTCTGCTTGCTCCCCAAGTGGTTGACCGCTGCCCTGCTCCGGGGTATGAGCAGATGACTCACAAAGGTCACCTCGACCACTGCCTCATGCTCATAGAGACCTCCTGGGCATTCTCCTTTTTGCCACCTTCGAGAGAGCTCAAACCCAAGAGCTCTTCTCATGGGTGCTCGTTTATATAATCTTGGGTAATTGGCTCGTGTTGGTCTTCCCACTTGAGACTACAGGCTCCTTGAGGACAGAGACCCAGTGCCCAGCACAGAGCCTGGCATAATGCGACTGAATGATTGTCATTCCTTTTCCTCGTTCCAGTCTGTTCATTAAAACGGACTGAGTTGATACCAGCTGACCAAGACCTCCTGCCCCTCCAGCCCTGCCTGTAGTTACACCTCCAGCCGCATATAGACATTCCTCTTTCTCATTATCCATCTACATAACCACATCCTTCCATTGCTTCCTCTAAGTCCCCATTCTAATAACACTTCCTCCGGGAAGCCTACGTAGGCCCACACTAAACATCCCTGATGCCAATCCCTCTCCCAGAGGGTTTCATGGGTCAGCTGTACTTCGGGTGAGTTTTCGTGAGGGAGCACCCAAGTGGGAACATCCTCTTAAAGAAGACTAATGGGATAAAAGGATTTGTGCCCCTGGTGACCTGGAGCTGTACTTTGTCCACTGATCCCACCAGCCTGTTCCCAACGCCCCCAGGGAAGTCTGTTGACTTCTTGTTTATGGTGGTCCCTGGCATGGCCCACACCCTCTTCCCAGTCTGGCTGGAATGGGGATGCCCGTAAGACCACAAGAAGGCTAAGCCAGTTTGGCCTTTGGTTGCCCAGGTTATGCAGTAAGTAGGAGGGCATCAGTCAGGAGGTGCTAGGAGAGACAGGAGACTGGATAAGTTGAACCTGAGCAGGAGCCCAAGGCCAGGTTCCTGAAGGAGCTGCTCACCTGGTGCCCCTTCATGCCTCTTCCACTGTCCCTGTTGCCCAGGGCTGCCCTTTCCCTGTGGAGCCGGCCGCCCCCAGAACCGTACTCAGCAGCATATGTGTGGTAAGGAAAGGCCACCAGCCACTCCAGGTGCCCACTCCGAGCCGAGCACGGTGAGGGAGACCAGGAGGGACAGAAATGTTGCTCTTCTCTCTGGGCCCAGGACAACGTCACTAGTAGCTCATTCTACCAGGCAGCAAGAAAATGGCCAATGGCTGGAATCTCTTCTAAAAGCTTCATCTGGCTCATATTTGAGGCTGGTCTTCCACAGACCCTGAGTTACCTTGGCTGGGGAGGATGCTCAGAACCTCAGCCACCCACAGCCCATGAACCTTGTCCTGTCTCATGTGAGAAAAGCAGTGGGGTCTGCGGGCCAGCCATCAGGGTGTCGTGTCTACCACACCTTGGGCCCTGAATCTTCACCTGGGTGGTGAACAGCCCGAGCACTCCCCCTGGAGAGCGATGCTAACCAAGGCTGGGTGATGAGGGGACTGCATGCAGCTACCATGTCAGGCCTTGAGGATCCTGCCCAGTAAACTCCAGTTCAAGTTCAACCCACAATTGTCTGCACATATGTGCGCACATACACACGCATGTCCCATATTCTTAAATCTCTGTGCCCAAGCAGATACAGGGCATTGTCCCACACATACACCCCCAATATAAGCACATTTACACAGCCTCCGACCCGCTCATGTAGCTCATTCCATATAAATCGTTACCCTAAAAGGACACACCCCCCCTCACACACATGCCCTGTACACTTCTCAAGCACCCATCCCCCAAATGCCATGCCCCCGCCCCCACCCCATTCCAGCTGACCAAGGCAGTCTCTGTGCCCTCCGCCCTCCACACCTGAGCAGGAAGGCTGGGGTTCATCCAGTGCCCTTTGAGCCTCTGCCCAGCTGCTGACCTG
>NW_011888817.1:694372-701031 GCF_000151845.1 Pteropus vampyrus | reverse complement strand
ATTTGTGTCCAGGTCTGCCTGACGCCATCTTTCCACGCTGCCCCCTTCACCACACATCGGGCTGTATCCAGAACAGATGACCCAGAGGGGCTCTGAGCCACTTTTCAGCTCAGAGAGTTTCCTGTTTCCTACAGGTCGGGCGATGATGAGCATGACTCAGCTTCCAGGGACCGGGCCATGTGAAGGAGGCACAAGGGTTCCCAACCAGCTTTCAGTCTGCTTGGCGGTCCCCTAAAACTTTCCCCGTACGCAGTCTTATTTAATCTTCACCATCACCTGGTGCAGTAGGCACAATCATCCCTTCTCTAGAGGGGATGAGAACTGAGGCTGAGAAGTAAAATGAATGACACCTGGAGGGGCTTGGAGCCTCTTTTCATCCCAGAGAACCCTGTTTCCTGCAGGTCAGGGACTGGGGGCTTAAGGATAGGGCCACTTAGAATTCCAAGTCTTTCCTGAGGCTCCCAAAGCCCAATTCTCAGACCCCATGAAGTTCAAGATCTCTGTCCCTTAATTAGCTCCCCATCCAGGTTCCACATCCGCTGATCACTCTTTCTGCTCAGCCATCCCAAGCCTGGAGTTTGCCTTTCAGGACCAAAGTTCTCTGGGCATCAAGGTCAGCCTGGCTGAGTGGCTACCAGGCCATGAAGAAGAAATGGGGTGTGGCAGGAGACAGAGGATCTGAGATGTGATGGGCAGGTAGAGAAGGCTGGCAGCTTGGGACATTCTCTAGAGCAGCATCTGCGTGAAGCCTCCGAGGTTTCCTGATCCATCGCATTAGTTTCTCAGGGCTCTTATAGCAAATGACCACAAACTGGACGGCTTAAAAGAACAGACAGTTATTCTCTCACAATTCTGGAGCCTAGAAGGCTGGAATCAAGGTGTCCATGGGGCCAAGATTCCAGTGAAGGCTCTAGGTGAGAATCCTTCTTTGCCTCTTCCAGCTTCTCTAGCGGTTGTCAGCATTCCTTGGCTTATAGATGCATCACTCCAATTTCTGCCTCGGTTTGCACATGGCCATCTTCCCTGCGTTTCTGTCTTGATGTGTCTGTCATCAAATCTCCCTCTCCTTTCTTTTATAAAGACACCACGCACAATTAATTAAGGCCCACTCTAATCCAGTGTAACCTCATCTTAACTTGATTACATTTGTAAAAACCCTATTCCAAAGGTCATGTTCACATACTGGCATTTAGGACTTGAACATATCTTTTTGGGGGACACAGTTCGACCCCCACAAAACCCATTAAAAAAAATAAAGAAGGACATGGGACAGGCATGACTCTAAGAGGCCAGTCCTCTGGACTTCTAGAAATTTGGAGAAAAGAGCAAAGCAAGTGGCCTCATAACATGGCGGTTAGATGTGGACTCTCCTGCTAGACCGCCTGGGTGCAAGCCCTGACTTATTCTCTGCCCTTGAGGAAATTACTTAAATTCTCTGTGCCTCAGTTTTCCCACTATAAAATGGAGATGACTTGAAGCGTTATTAGGATAATTGAATGAGTTAATATTTGCAAAGCACTTAAGATATCATGGCACTTAATAAGCATCAAAAGAGTGTTTGTTAAACATTCAGGGTCCCCTAGACCGATGTTACTGTTTTATAGGTGTGAAAACTGGGATCCAGAAAGGGGAGATGACATCCTCCAGGTCATCCAGTTGGGCCATCCAGGGTACAGCCACTTCTGCTTCCTCCTTCCAGGGTTACCCTTGGGGAGATTAAATCTGCTTCCCAACTGTTACACAGTTGGAAAAATCAGGTAGATGGTCTGGAGGGGCAGCAAGAGAGGAGAGGTCCGTGCAGAGGGGAGGAGGGATCCTAGAGAGGACGGAGCAGTAGATTCCTCCTCCCCTCCCTCCACACCGCTTTTCCCACCCACCCTGCTGTTCACAAGATTGAAAGGAATGGTGTGACCATTCCTGCCTACGCAGAGGAAAACAAGTCTCAGGAATGTTTAATCAACAATCTGAGTGAGAAGGGAAACCTGGTCCTCCAGTGACGCAAGCTTGTGGCACCCAGGGCAGGGCTGGCAGAGAGATCAGGGCAGGTTCGGGTCGGGGTTCAGGGCTGGAGGGTTGGTTCTTTTCCTAGAACATCCTGAGCAGAGTTGCCAGGTTGCACAGACAACCCCTGTCTCAGGTATACTTCCTGATGGGACTGGACTGAGTATGGCCGAGGGGTACAAAGGAGAATAAGTCCAAGCTATGGAGGCAGTGGGCTGACACATGCCAGTTTTCTTGGCAAAAAAACTCATGAACTCCTTTCCTCTCTACCTTTCCCTTCACGCCCTCACCTGGTGCAAGAAATCACATTAATAGACCCAGTTCTTCATCCCCTCCGTGTATCTATGCCCGATGCCACGTGACTCGGTGGTTCTTCTTCTAAAAAGGTGAAATATAGCTCCCACCCCTTCACCTTGGGTTCAGCCCATGATTTAACCAATGGGATGCTGGCAGGTATGACATAACTAAAGGCTTGTCTGGTTGGGCCTGTTCCCTTGCGTTTCTGCCTTCACTGCCATGAGGAGGACATGCTCCACTGGTGCCAGGAGAAGGGTGACACAGGGCAGGACAAAACCACCCCAAATCCAGCCCAGCTGAGATCAACTAACTGCAGGTGTATAAGGGAGTCCAGCCAAAATCGATCGACTCTTAGTCGATCTAGAATAAACGCCGCTTTAGGTCGCTGAGATTGGAGTGGTTTGATTTGCAGCATTTTCCGGTGATGCCGAACTGAGAAGCCACCTCATAGATTTCACCTTCCTGATGTCTTTGGGATACACCCATCCTCTCCACCCCCCTGCCTCAGGTCTAGCTTCCTAGTAGCTTCCCCCCCGGGCTCCCTGTCTTCAGTCCCATGTATTCTAATCCATTCTCCATGCTGCAGTCAGATCTTTGTAATGTCCGATGACGATTGTCTCCTTTCTCAACCAAGCCTGAAACCGTTCAGTGACTCTCCCATGGATTTCATTAAAAACTTCCCCTTCTTAGCTTAGTATTCGAGGTCCATTAAGATCTGTCCCTGACCTCTCTCTGGTCTGCTCCTTCCCAGTCCCCCACGTGGTCCCTTCAGCCACATAGAACTACTTGTGGTTCCCTGACTCCAAGTTGTTTCACACCTCTGGGGTTTTGCCTGCGTCGATCCTTCCATCTAGAAGATACCCTCCCCCTTCTCCATCTGGCTATCTTCTCCTTGTCCTGCAAAGAAGAGCTGGATTAACATGTCCTTGAGGAAGCCTGACCTTCCCAGTTAAATAACCTGACTGAGGGGCCACAGTTCCCACGACCAGCACAGGGCCCAGCATTTGGCAGGTACTGAACTAATATCGTATTGGATGAAGAAATGAATGAGGGAGTGAAAGAATGAGCCTCTCTCAAGGGCAGTATCATGTCTAACATATACCTGTATTTATAGACTCTAAGGCTGATCCTGACACATCGTGGGGCTTCGTAAAGATTTGCTGAATAAGTGAGTTAATGACTCTATCACCTCAGTGTTCCAAAGAGCCATATCAAGCTGCCCCACTCCTCCCCAGAGAAGGTGGCATTGAGAGAGGAGCCTTGGCATCTGGCATAGCCTGGAAGAAGGTGGAAGGAGGGAGCGACACATAAGAGACAGGGGCGGTGGGGGCCAGCTGCTCTGAGTCCAGGCAACAGGAGTTGCATTGTCTGTGGAGAGTTTAAAAACCATAAAACTGACTAAAATCAGTCTGCATTTTATTATCACCCTGCATTGCTAAGTTAAAACAATGTCAGTGATAAAATAGTCCTCCCACTGAGCAGATCACTCCCACCGCCTCTGCCCTGATGTCCAGCTGCAGACACTCGCCACCCCCATAAGAGTTTATACCACTAAAGGATGTCCTTAGAGAGACAGGGCAGCTGTGTGAAAGGGACACTAGCAACCTCTGTGGACCCAGGCTGGGTTACAAAGGCTTACCGCCTTGGTGTAATGGTCTCTAGTTGGAATCAGACTCCAGGAAGCCACTGGTGGGGTGATGGGGCACATAGCTAGAAGGCAGCAAAGACGGGGTTCGTAGCCAGGTCTGAGTGCCTCCAGAGCTTGTCATCTTCACCTCTTCCAGGTCCTGTCTCCAACTGGTCTTTGAGCTTCCTGGCCCCTGCTTTCCTTTGGTCCCCTCCCACATGCTCCCTAAGCAGCAGCCAGAGTGAACCCAAGGGTATATCATATCTAACGTACATGGTGCTTTGCAAAGCAAGAGATCTGCTTTCATGGCATCCTGATTAAACTTGCAAACACTTCCCATTGCCTTCAGGATAAAGATACAATTCTTCTGTACTTCAGCTATTGAGGACCATCTGCAAGTCTGATCCCTGCCAGCACTTCCCACTTCACTTCCGCTCTGCACCCTCCATAAACACTAGCTCCCTTGCAGGCCCTCATGGTCTCTGGGCTACCTCCTGACCCAGGGTTTTCTCCAAACTATTCCCTTTCCCCAGAACTTTCTTCCTTCCTCGCTTCATTAACACCTCTACTTCTTCAGGTGGCAGTTCAAGCATCACTCCCTCAGGCGACCCTCGAGGTCAAAGGTCAAATAAGCCTGTTCTCACTGCCCCAGGCACCTGTCCTTTGTAGACTTTACAGCGCTTGTCACAACTTAACGTTTTGTCATGGGATCACTTGATGAAGGCCTCTCTCCCCCACGCAATGCAAGCCTGATGAAGCCTCGTACTTTCTCTCCTCTGTCTGTATCTGCTGCACCTAGCAGGGTGCCCGAAGCAGTGAGGCACTCAGTAAATATTTGTCGAACCGATAAGTGAAATGAAACGAAACCATCGATGGAAATGACCTTTATCAAAAAGCACTGTTCCAGGCGTTTTTATACACTATTTCACATAATCCTTAAGATGACCCTGAAAAGCTTTTTGTTGTTTGTTTGTTTCGTTTCAGTTCGATAAATATTTGAGTGTCTCCTCTGTTTATCAAAAATATAAATCCTAGCTACTCATTTGGAATTATTAGTATGATCCACTTTACAGATGAGGAAAGTGGTGTTTAGAAAAGCTAAGGGACTTACCAAGTCTCCCGGCTTCTTAGAAGCAGAGCCAGGGCAGGAAGCCAGAAGCAGTTCCTGGCACACGGAGGGGCTCGATCTCTGCTTGCTGAGCTCAGGTGGGTTCTGCCTCCATCTCCAGTGCATGTTTCCTGCACACTCTGCCTCTCCAGGAGGTGGGCTGCCTGGAGTTTGCAGATGACGGCTGGCAGGGGTCAATGTCAATGGGAGACGGCTGCTCTGCCATCAGGTGCCTGTTTCTTATTCATGATCTGTTGCCCTACCTCGTGCCTTGGTACAAATAAACAGGCAGTGACAGCTCATGGCTTCAAAGCCATCCCGGGGGCAGGAGCATAGTCCGGCCTGGCCTGGGGCCCTGTGCGGCCCGGTGCTGTGGGGAGAGGAGAAAGCTGGAGCAGAAGCAGGTGACTTTGAACAGGTGGCTGCTCGAGAGCAATTAGAAAGAGGCAAGGGAGGGCTGCTCAGGGCACGGAGAAGGGCTGAACGTCTGAACCTATCGATCTTGCTCTTCTAGCTCTTTAAAAATAGACACATTGTGAGAGGGCAAGGAAGAAAACAAAGAAAACAAATTCTTTCAAGCGTGGTCGGGAGCACTTCCGTATGCTTCTTGCCCTCTCGTCTCTGATGCTTTCTTCCCAGAAGAAGAGGATAATGCATTTCTAGTCCTTGAAACCTGCAGGCCGGCCTGGGACACTTTGTGAATGCGCACGCGCGCGCGCGCACACACACACACACACACACACACACACACACACACACACACAGAGAGAGAGAGAAAGGGAGGGAGGGAGAGAGAGAGAGAGAGAGAGAGAGAGAGATTGAGAGGGAGAGAGTGAGTTTCAGGTAATCCTCAGAATAGCCCCCCGGAAGCTTTTGTTGTTGTTTGTTTTGTGCCAAGTCAACAAACATTTGAGTGTCTCCTCTGTTAGACAAGGGGTCTCAATAGTGAAGAGAAGCACTAACCTTATCATCATGAATCAATCCTACATTCTACATTCATGAGACCATTAAAGATTTGTTCAATGCTACCTCGGGGCGAATTTGAGTGCCATGACAGTGTCGCTAGGGTGTGGGGGTGGAATTTAGGGGAGGCTTCTTTGAGGTGGTGGCATACAAGCTGAAGCACAAAGGAAGCATCCAAATGTTTAAGGTATAGGCAGAAGAGGAGCAGTCGGAGACAGAGCGGCAGGTGCTAAGCATGGGAAAGGGCACCATGGACCCAAGGAAGATAAAGGAGATGTGACTGGCTGGGACAAAGTGAGAGTAGCCCATGCTGAGGAGAGGGGCGGGCAGGAAGGGAGAAGAAACAGTGAGGTCACCTGGGGGTTGGAATTTTACTCCGAGAGCCATGGACAGTCCTTGAGAAGTCGAAATATGCTTTTTTGTGTGTACACGTTATGGAGATGAACTTGACCATTGAGTAGAGCATGGATTAGAGCGCAGTAGGCTGGGAGAATGTCCGTGGGATGCTACTGTGGATGATAGAAGTAGACGATGGCGAGGATGCAGAGCAGTGAACGGGCTGGGTGTGGAAGTAAGGGGGAGAGAAGAATCAGGGTGCTTCCTAGGTAATGGGTTTGTGCAGTTAGGTGCGTGATGGTGCCTTTCGCAGAGGTAGGGAAGGCC
>NW_011888817.1:680810-693627 GCF_000151845.1 Pteropus vampyrus | reverse complement strand
GAGAAGATGCAGAAAAAGCCAAAGACACGATCTCTTTCTTCAAGGAGCTTATGTTATATGAGGCCTCCCTGAAGCAAACCCAGACTAAAATGCATAGAACAAACAGGTGCAAAACCAGTTTGCAATCTGGGACCTTTCTGGAGAGCCAGGGTTGAGATTTACCTTAGCTTCACAGAGCCTGCCTTGGTGGGTGGTCCAAATTAATAGGCTAAGTACACTGGTTGAGACCAAGCATTTCCAAGTTACTTAGAAGTATCTGTTTTATGCTCTATATCAGATACATAGTCAGTGGGTTTATACACCGTTTGGTTTTGCTTTCCTGTAACATACTGAGCATGTATTTGCTCCTACACTTGTCTTACTGCATTGTAGTCCTTTACTTTGTAGATGTCCTTACCATCCTCCTTACCAAACCCCCTCCATCCACAAAACTGCCAGCTTTGCAAAGGTAGAGGGCTTTGTCTTCATAATTCCAGAGGTTGGCTGGGTGCTGGGCATGTGACAGGTAATAGAGAACTGATGCCCATACTAAATAATAGAAGCTCAGTGGGTTTATTGAATTAATGAATTCTTAGCTATTTATTGAAGCAAATTCTCTAAGGATCTCTTTTAGGTAATGCTTCTCGGAATTATTACATATGACCCGATAGCAATCGAACTACATTTGGGGTTTTAAAACTCACTACGTGGAGGCTGTGTGATCCGGAGTAAGTTTTTTAACCTCTCTCTTCTAAACAGAGCCTAGAATTGCCTGATGTCCTGCTGTCTGTCGCATGTATGAATTTATACATGTTTATTGAGGTGGCGTGATATGTCTGGCTGAGCAAAAGCTAATGCAGGACACTTAGGTCATTGCAGTCTCTGCTTGGGGAAGAAAACTGTGTGCAGAAAGCTTTGGGTGCCAATGCCCAGGACCAGAGAGGAAAAATTTGTAAAGTACTTGGTTGAGAATAGCATGGAAACGAAGAGTAAGTTATTATAATAATAATAAAAATAATAATCAAGCTATCTGTGGTCAGTTCATCAGCAAGCACAGTTGATTCTTCCTCCAAAATAGCTCTCAGAGCCACCCACCTCTCACCACGCCCCCTTCCCCCCAGCACCGTCCTCCTGGACTCTGCAGCCGGCTCCTTGCTGTTCTGCTTCCTCTATTGCTTTAATTTATATTTTAAAAATATAAATTAAACCCCATCCCTGCCCTACTTAAAACACTTGGGGGATTACGTCACACTCAAAATAAAAGCCACACTCCTCACCCCGGTCTTGAGTGATCTGGCTCAGCTCCCACCTCTCTCTCTCTCTAACCTGTGTTCCTATCACTTATGCTCTTCTCAGCTCCTCCAGCCCAGCCCCCGGGGCCTCCCCGACACTGCTTCTGCCTGAAATGCTCTGTCCCTCACTTTGGGCAGGATGGCTCTTAGGTCTCAGCATAAATGTCACCTCCTCAGAGGATCCCCAGGTACGCCTTCCTATTAGTTTCTATATTTGAACAGTATCTTGTTTTATTTCCTTAGTAGCTCTTCTCGCCATTTTTTTAATTCCTCTGTTCGTTTATTGATCATCTCTCTCCCCCACTAGATCTCAAACTCCACAAGGAACAACTACCGTGGCACATTTATTCCCCAGTGTAGCTGCAGGATGTAGCCCAGTGCCTGGCACACAACAGCTGTTCAATAAATAGTCATTGTATGAACAATTTCTCCTGATTCTGCATGGAACCCAGTGTGGCTCCAACATAGTGAGGATGGAGGGGGAAAGGGGCTATTTGGGCATCTTGAGGCTTCAGCTTTGAGAGCACTGAACCTAGTATAGGCAACAGTTTGAGCACCTATAAAAACTGCACCCAGTCCTTGGGAGTAACCTCAAGGTTGTCCAGTGTGGGATCGTCTGAAGGACAACCCTCTGCCCCCAGCACTTCCAGAAACACTTAAAGGAAGGGACTTTGTGGGGTTCTCAGGTCCTACACAGTTGTGGGGGAGAGGGGTTTGGGGGGGACAAGCTTGTGGGTTTTGTGTATTCATGTTAATGACATTGGCTAAGGGTTGCTCACCTTCATTTTGGCCCTTTGCTCTCAGTGGTAAATAAATTTGCTTTTGGGTAAGTTCGTCTGCATCCCTGTTAGTTCTGCATCCTCCAACCTGGGAGTCAGTCTCAGCTGCCCTTTTACGATTGGCTCTGAAGGCCCAAGAAACAACATGACTTAGGTCTGGGGAAAATGCATGAACAGAATCGTTTCTCGCAACTTGTTTGTTGTCGCTCCCGTCTGCGGGCATTAAATGGCAAGTGTAACCCGGCAAAAAGCATAACCTTGAACTGGCTTCTGATGGAAAGTTTCTGGCCTGTGCTGAGTCTTCTCTTTCAAGGCGAAAAAGGATGGGATGGTGCTTAGGAACCAAGGGGTGCCCCTTCACCTATCTAACTCCTGGGTGCCCCAGACATGGCCAAGGTGAGCACTTGTCCACTCCAGGCTCTGATCCCCACTCTGGAACCAGAGGGAACAGCCTGCGTTGGCAGAGGTCCAGGCAAATACAACCACATAGCCCTCTTCCTTATCAAGGAACATTTCTGTGTGGGTGGGAAGGGGTGAGGGGAGAGGCTGGGACTTGGGGCTTGCAGGCCGATGGTGGCCCGCAGTGGTCTCTGTGGTGCGTGGGCTAGCAGCTGCTGCCGTACCTTCTCAGTTGTACTTGTGAGAATGTACCGACACCTTCCTTGGCAGACTTAGGGCAAGTGACTTGAGGTCTCTGGACCTCCTGTGCAAGTGGGGACAATGATACCTGTGTCACAGGTGGTTGTGAAGACAGAAGTGATCAGGTAGGCCAAGGGCCCGGCACAGTGCCTAGCACAGGCTGAGCTGCCCCTGCGCCCACCCCCGCCTCGATCTCACGCTTTATGACAAAACATAGTAAGCAGCAGGGTCACCCTCAACAGGCTGCCAATCCCGTTTACTGAGCATCCACATAAGAACACATCACACACCTTAGCAGCACTGTTTACACTATGCGCGGTGACATTAATGCAAACAGCTATGATTTAAGATGCACTCTCTAAGTTCCAGGACATTTTCATCTATCAACAGATCTTGTCTGCACAATAGCCCTGCAAGATAAGTCTTTATTATGATCTCGTTTTGTAAATGAAGATGCTGGGACTCAGAGAGGCGAAGGGAATTAGAGGGCGGAGCCAAGATTTGAACCCAGGTTACCTGCCTGTCTCCTCAGCGCCATGCTTTCTCTGCTCCCATCTGCCTGGGAGCTTTCTATGACCAGCTTTAATTGTGACTCCCCCTCCCCACCAAGGAGCTTTGCCTCTGTGGTGACAGTCACTGCAGACATGTGGATAGGCCTATCAATAGGACAAATTGATCCGTGGCTCCCTGGGCTCTCAAAGGCAATTCATTGCAATGACGCATTCCCAGCAAGTTTGAAGATGGTTTTTCTCCCTCAAAGACTTTGTCCTTCTGAGGTTGGATCCCAAGCCCAGTCCCCAGAGAATGGAGAAGCCTGGTCTGGCATCCCCAGGAGCTAGGCTGTTGCCATGGTGTCCGCCTTAGCTCCTCTGAGGTCCAGCCAGTGTGGTCCAGATAAGCATCAGATCACGCCAGGCTGGTGGTAACGTTGCCAAGGGGATGCCGGCCTCGAGATGCTCTGTTGCTGTGAATACCAAAGACTAGCCAATGGGAGGCAGAGATAGGGGTTCAGAAGGGCCTCTCCCTCCTAGGGGCTGGTCTTCTGCTCCTGAAGTGTCCCTGCCTGTTGATATCTCCCAAAGTGCCTAGCACCGTGCCTGGCATAGAGTGTACACTCATTCATTCAACTGGCCTTACTGAGCACACCTATGTGTCCAGCACTGGGATGCAAGGAGAAAGCGAAAATACACACAGCGCTGATCCCGATGGAGCTTACATTTTAGTAGAAGAAGGAGCTGCTAATTAATGTAAAAGGGCAACTGTGACAAATGCCCCCAAGAGAGCTACATGGTGCTTGTCCAAAACAGAGGAATTTGACCTAATCAGGGAGTGAGGAAGATGGTTGAGTGGAGATCCCAATGAGTAGGAGCTAACGAGAGGAGGAGGAGGAAGGGCAGAGGCAGAGGGAACAGCACGTGCAAAGGCTGATGGGACACGTGGGACAGGATGAGGATCAGACTCTGCGGGGCCTTGGAGACTGCGCTAGGGAATCTGACTTTAATCTCGAGAGCAACAGGAAACCGCCAGAAAGCTTTAAAGCAGAGTGCAATGTGATCAGATCCATTCTGAACCGATCACATGGCTGCTGAGAGAAGATGTGGACGGAAGGGCCTCTGAGTGGGTATGAGAGATCAGAGGTGGTGGGAAAAGCACTCAATAAATATTTTGAAATTCTTTTCCAAATCTGTCCCCTGTCTCCCTTCCCCAGCGCCACCGCCATGGTTCGGGCGACTTCATCTCTTTCACACAGTTCTAACCAGCGCCTAACTGGATTCTTGGCCTCTGCGATTTCCCATCTGTCGTCCGCCTCACCAAGGCTGGCAGAGTTCCCAGTCACAACTTCAAGTCCGAGCACGTTCTCCATGGATCGCATGGTGGGATTCTGTGTCTTCCGTCCTTCGGCCTGAAATGAGGGGCTCTCTCTTCGCAGTTACAATTCCTCCCCTCTTCCCACTCCCCTTGCCAAGCTCCCCTCCAGCTGCTGGAACTGAGGGTGACTTTTATCCCCAGGCAAGCTCTCTGCCTGGAATTCTGTTTCCTCCTTTTAGTTCTGGCAGTTCTGCTTCATCTTTCAAGAGCCAACCCAGGAGAATCCTCCTTGATGGCCCCAGCCCTGTATCTTTTCTTTATCTTGGTCCAAATCTTGATGTATTTCTGCTCTGCCTCTTTAGGTGAGGGAGAGAATTGATATCTTTTGGAGACCAGGTTCTTAAAAGTACACAAACTTATTTAATCCTGGTAACAATTGTCATGTAAAGAAAATATGGTTATTTCCATTTTAAAGATAAGAAAATCAAGGCTCAGTGAAGAAAAATAACTCATTCAAGTTTATACTGCAAGTAAGTGGCAGAGTTGGGGTCTGTCCGCCCTGAAAAATCCAGTCTCTTAATATCATGGCATCTGCTCCTCCCTGAGCAGGGCTGGGATACGGAGGTGTCATTTGGCCTCCTGGGGTTCATTGCATCTGAGAAGGAAAGGAGTCAAGAAACAATGTAACTAAATAAAGGCAAACCTTTTGTTCCCTCTGTATCTGCTCCTTGCTGAGGCTTCTCTGTCTCAATGAAATTACTACTGGGTGTTTGTCATAAGCATTTATATGTTATATATCATTTATATGTTATAAATAACATTAACGTATTTATTGCACATGTACATGTGCCAGGCTCTGTGCAAGCTGCTTAGCTAGCATTATCTCAATAAAAACTTTACAAGAACTTGGCGGGGGAGGGGGGTGGTACTGTGATTGTGCTCCTCCTGAAGAGAGGAAACTGAGACTTAAGTCTTCATCTACAACGAGAGAGGCTGGCCTGGGCTGCCCCAAGCCCATAGCCCCTACCTCTATGAAATATGCCTTGCATATGTGCAAGGAATGGTTTACCCTGGGTCTCAAGGTCATTAGGGGCTCAGCCACTTTTGTGGGCCCCCTAACTGTTCTCAGAGCCTGAGCTCCACTGCTGCCCCCTGCCCAGGGTCTTCAGATGCTTCTGGAGTTCCCTGGCAGAAAGGAAGCCATCTTCCTTCCAGTTCACTGTACTTCATATATTCATCCATTCATCTATCCATCCAACAAACATTTTTTAGAACCTACTGTGTGCTTTGCCCTACTATGTGATGGGACTATGGCAGATCGAAAAGATATGGCCCTCAAGGAACCCACAAACCGGTGCTATTCCCTGCTTACCAAAGCTATCAGAGTGCAGAGAGCAGTTGGAAAATCTGATTTCTGGAAAGGCCCAGTGACACTCATTAAAGGTTGGCAGCCGGTAGGCATGTCCAGAAGGTCCTTATTTTTCCTGCCTCTGGTAAAGGCTGGGCAGATGCTGTAAATTGATAGAAAAAGGAATTAGCTCAGCTGTTGCTTGCCCCTCATGGACGCCAACGATCAGAAAATATCTCGCTGAGTCTGGGCAGTGTAGTTGTGACTGGATTTCCCCTGGCTCAGGCAGCTTGCGGAGATTTTTCAAGAGGCTGTTTGTCCCAGCTCCTCTGTCAGCATCAGCTCAGGAGGCATCTCTCAACATTTCACCCTTCCTGTTGACACTTCTGCCAGTGGGGTGGTTGTATGGGTAAGCTCTGCCTTCCTAAAGAAACTATCGTAACAGCTGGCATTTATTACATGCCTTCTGTGGACCAGGTTCTATGCGAGGGATGTCACCATTCTCCTCAATGATCCTGGAATGTAGGGGATATTTCCCCATTTTACAGACAAAAACATTGAGGCTCATTGAGGGAGGGCACCTTACTCAAGATCAGACAGCCAGGCAGCGGCACGCTGGGCCAGGAGCTCTGGTCCCTCCACACAAGCTTATATTGACAGTTATATACCATATGCCATATTGTTTCCCAGCTAGGCAGCCCTGCCTGCAGGCTGAGCACTGTACAAAACTGCGATGTCTTCTAAGTTGCTGATCCCTTTGCTTGTGGGGGTTAAGGAGGTCTGAGTGCATCAGAGACACAGAGAAGGGAAATGGGAGGCCTCTAGCTACAGCTCTCAGCTTATACGAAGATAGGGTCTAAAAGTTTGGAATCTGGAATCCATTTGCCTAAGTAAGATGGTGGTTAAATTTCCGGACTGGCTGCAAAATCCCATTTGACCTCTAAAGACATGGGGGATTACAGTAGTATTTCAGCTGCACCCGAATGTCACTTATAACACTGCTGCTGCAGGAAATGCATTCCAAGGTTTCACTCATGATACCAGCAAGGTCTCTCTCCACCTCAATGTCTCCCACACCGAGCCACAGCCTCAGAGCTCCTTCCAGAGGGGATGGATGGGGGCTTAACAACTCATCCATAAGGGAGACCCCTCTGGACCCTGGAGAACTCTCCCCATTTGTCGAAGACTGTAACTGACGCACAGCAAGTTCTCAGTAGATGTTGACAAAACAAGAGAGAAAGTGAGGGGTGAGGGGACAGTGGGCAGAAAGGGAAGTAAGAAATCAGGACGGGAAAGAGAGATTGACAGACAGCAAAGCAATAGCTTTGATTACTGCTCAGGTGTTTTGAGGGGCAGATTTCAGAGGCAAGCCAGCCAGCCAGACATTCCCGTGCTATACTTGGCCTCCACCCACGTAATTTTGCTTCCGGCTGTCTGGCCTGTCTCAAAGATAAAGAGTTCTTCAGTAAGCAGGGAGACCAGTTTATCTGCTGCCCTCTGTCCGGATGTACACCCTGTTATACCAGCAGCCCCTCCAGGCCCAGGCTGCCAGTGAGGGGCTGTGAGGACTGATGCTTATGCCTCACAAACGACTCCTTCCCATCCTGGGTGTCCATTTGCCCTTTCCTGATGGAAGAGACTTAGTCTAGCAGACAGGCATCTCTGGGTGTTGCCATGGTGATGGCTGTGATGTCACTTGGGAGTAAATCAAATTGCAAGTCTCAAAGTCGAACCGCTCGATGTTGGAAGGGTTGTTAGGAAGCAGGAGTGGATGGGGCAAGAGGAATTGCACGGTGGACCTGCACCTAGTCTGTCCCCCACCTCCCCTCCTGCTTTGTCACCTGAGATGGGGCTCCTTTATTCGTTCAGTGATGCAAGTATTTTTTTGAGTATGTACTATGTGCCAAGTACCACGCTAGATGCTGGGAATGGAGCCGCAGATAAGACAATGAGGTCCCTGTATAGCTGTATAGTTTACAGTCAAGTGGGAGAGACAGGCACACAAGAAATTACCCAATAATATGTCATTACCATTGTGATTCATGCTATGAAAGAAAGTACAGGAAGCGTATTAGTTTACTAGGGCTGCCATGACAAAGTACCGCAGACCGAGTGGCTTAAACAACAGAAATGTATTTCTCACAGTTCTGGAGACTAGAAGTTCAAGATCAAGGTATCAGCAGGGTTGGTTTCTTCTGTGACCTCTCCTAGGCTTATAGATGGCCGTCTTTGTCCTGCGTCTTCATATGGTCTTCCCTCTGTGTGTGTCTGTGTCCTTTTCTTTATACAAGGACAGAATAGGCTCAGGTGTGGTAGATTACATTATTTGCCTTCAATTCTCCCTCCTTTCCTGGCTCTGGCCATGGCTTCCTTTCTGTGGGAGTAATAATATATATTTTTTCTACCCCATTGTTTTTAGTCTTAACTATATGACTTACTTTAATAGGACGTTAGAGAATGTAACACAAACAGGGACTTTAAAAGTACTTTCATGATTGGGCTTACACTCTTACGCATCTTCTCCCCACCATGAGAAGAACATGCCCTGGGGAGCTGCTGGCCCCTGGAGAATGGGGAGATCTATAGAGAAGACTGGAACCTGACTGTGAGCCTAAAGAAGGACTGTCCTAAATAATTCATAAACGTGTCATCAGGAGACGTAAATGTTTGCTGTGGCAAGCCACTGAGATTTGCGGGGGAGGTGGTTGTTACACAGTATTATCATAGCCATAGCTGACTAATACACTAAGCGAGAGTTGCAGTTGGCTTAAATTAAGGTGATGACAATGGGGCTGGAGAGAAGTAGGCAGAGTCAAGATATATTTTGTAGTCGTTAACATATAGGTGGCATTTAAATCTTGGGATGGATTCACTAGAAATAGAGTGTGGAATAAGGACCAGAATTAATTCTTGAGCGATTCCAAAAGGCTGGGCAGATGCTGTAAATTGATAGAAAAAGGAATTAGCTCAGCTGTTGCTTGCCCCTCATGGACGCCAACGATCAGAAAATATCTCGCTGAGTCTGGGCAGTGTAGTTGTGACTGGATTTCCCCTGGCTCAGGCAGCTTGCGGAGATTTTTCAAGAGGCTGTTTGTCCCAGCTCCTCTGTCAGCATCAGCTCAGGAGGCATCTCTCAACATTTCACCCTTCCTGTTGACACTTCTGCCAGTGGGGTGGTTGTATGGGTAAGCTCTGCCTTCCTAAAGAAACTATCGTGACAGCTGGCATTTATTACATGCCTTCTGTGGACCAGGTTCTATGCGAGGGATGTCACCATTCTCCTCAATGATCCTGGAATGTAGGGGATATTTCCCCATTTTACAGACAAAAACATTGAGGCTCATTGAGGGAGGGCACCTTACTCAAGATCAGACAGCCAGGCAGCGGCATGCTGGGCCAGGAGCTCTGGTCCCTCCACACAAGCTTATATTGACAGTTATATACCATATGCCATATTGTTTCCCAGCTAGGCAGCCCTGCCTGCAGGCTGAGCACTGTACAAAACTGCGATGTCTTCTAAGTTGCTGATCCCTTTGCTTGTGGGGGTTAAGGAGGTCTGAGTGCATCAGAGACACAGAGAAGGGAAATGGGAGGCCTCTAGCTACAGCTCTCAGCTTATACGAAGATAGGGTCTAAAAGTTTGGAATCTGGAATCCATTTGCCTAAGTAAGATGGTGGTTAAATTTCCGGACTGGCTGCAAAATCCCATTTGACCTCTAAAGACATGGGGGATTACAGTAGTATTTCAGCTGCACCCAAATGTCACTTATAACACTGCTGCTGCAGGAAATGCATTCCAAGGTTTCACTCATGATACCAGCAAGGTCTCTCTCCACCTCAATGTCTCCCACACCGAGCCACAGCCTCAGAGCTCCTTCCAGAGGGGATGGATGGGGGCTTAACAACTCATCCATGAGGGAGACCCCTCTGGACCCTGGAGAACTCTCCCCATTTGTCGAAGACTGTAACTGACGCACAGCAAGTTCTCAGTAGATGTTGACAGAACAAGAGAGAAAGTGAGGGGTGAGGGGACAGTGGGCAGAAAGGGAAGTAAGAAATCAGGACGGGAAAGAGAGATTGACAGACAGCAAAGCAATAGCTTTGATTACTGCTCAGGTGTTTTGAGGGGCAGATTTCAGAGGCAAGCCAGCCAGCCAGACATTCCCGTGCTATACTTGGCCTCCACCCACGTAATTTTGCTTCCGGCTGTCTGGCCTGTCTCAAAGATAAAGAGTTCTTCAGTAAGCAGGGAGACCAGTTTATCTGCTGCCCTCTGTCCGGATGTACACCCTGTTATACCAGCAGCCCCTCCAGGCCCAGGCTGCCAGTGAGGGGCTGTGAGGACTGATGCTTATGCCTCACAAACGACTCCTTCCCATCCTGGGTGTCCATTTGCCCTTTCCTGATGGAAGAGACTTAGTCTAGCAGACAGGCATCTCTGGGTGTTGCCATGGTGATGGCTGTGATGTCACTTGGGAGTAAATCAAATTGCAAGTCTCAAAGTCGAACCGCTCGATGTTGGAAGGGTTGTTAGGAAGCAGGAGTGGATGGGGCAAGAGGAATTGCACGGTGGACCTGCACCTAGTCTGTCCCCCACCTCCCCTCCTGCTTTGTCACCTGAGATGGGGCTCCTTTATTCGTTCAGTGATGCAAGTATTTTTTTGAGTATGTACTATGTGCCAAGTACCACGCTAGATGCTGGGAATGGAGCCGCAGATAAGACAATGAGGTCCCTGTATAGCTGTATAGTTTACAGTCAAGTGGGAGAGACAGGCACACAAGAAATTACCCAATAATATGTCATTACCATTGTGATTCATGCTATGAAAGAAAGTACAGGAAGCGTATTAGTTTACTAGGGCTGCCATGACAAAGTACCGCAGACCGAGTGGCTTAAACAACAGAAATGTATTTCTCACAGTTCTGGAGACTAGAAGTTCAAGATCAAGGTATCAGCAGGGTTGGTTTCTTCTGTGACCTCTCCTAGGCTTATAGATGGCCGTCTTTGTCCTGCGTCTTCATATGGTCTTCCCTCTGTGTGTGTCTGTGTCCTTTTCTTTATACAAGGACAGAATAGGCTCAGGTGTGGTAGATTACATTATTTGCCTTCAATTCTCCCTCCTTTCCTGGCTCTGGCCATGGCTTCCTTTCTGTGGGAGTAATAATATATATTTTTTCTACCCCATTGTTTTTAGTCTTAACTATATGACTTACTTTAATAGGACGTTAGAGAATGTAACACAAACAGGGACTTTAAAAGTACTTTCATGATTGGGCTTACACTCTTACGCATCTTCTCCCCACCATGAGAAGAACATGCCCTGGGGAGCTGCTGGCCCCTGGAGAATGGGGAGATCTATAGAGAAGACTGGAACCTGACTGTGAGCCTAAAGAAAGACTGTCCTAAATAATTCATAAACGTGTCATCAGGAGACGTAAATGTTTGCTGTGGCAAGCCACTGAGATTTGCGGGGGAGGTGGTTGTTACACAGTATTATCATAGCCATAGCTGACTAATACACTAAGCGAGAGTTGCAGTTGGCTTAAATTAAGGTGATGACAATGGGGCTGGAGAGAAGTAGGCAGAGTCAAGATATATTTTGTAGTCGTTAACATATAGGTGGCATTTAAATCTTGGGATGGATTCACTAGAAATAGAGTGTGGAATAAGGACCAGAATTAATTCTTGAGAGATTCCATCATCCAAAGGTTAGATAGCGCATGACTCTGCTTTAACTGCCATAAAAGAATAGCAGACTGGGTGGTTTAAACAATACAAGTTTACTTTCTCACAGTTTTGGAGCCCGGAAGTCCAAGATCAAGGTACCAGCAGGCCTGGTTTCTGGCGAGACCTCTCTTCCTGGCTTACAGATGGCTGCCTTCTTGCTGTGTCCTCACATGGCCTGTCCTCCACGCACGAGCACTCCTGGTGCTTCTCCCTCTTCTTATACGGACATCAGTCCTATTGGATTAGAGTCCCACCCTTATGACCTCATTTCATCTTAATTATCTCCTTGAAGGTCCTATCTCCAAACACAGTCACAATGGGGGTTAGGGCTTCAATATATGAACTTTGGGGGACACAATTCAATCCATAACAGGTAACTTCTCCTAAGAGCTAGGCACTGGGTGCAAAAATAAAACCTGCAAATTCTCTTAGGATTTAGACGAGGAAGTCAAATGACATCATATCCACTGCATTTCATCCGTCAAAGTAAGTCATGCAGCCAGCTCAGATTCAAGGGGCAGGAGAAATAGAAGCCATCTCTCAGTAGGAGGAGGGGCAAAGCCACATCTGCAAAAGGGCATGCAGGATGGGAGGGGCCATGTGCCCATCTTTGAAAGTAAACATGACAGAGGCTTCAAGGATGAGTGAGTAGGAACCTTCAGAATTCTTTCCGGTCCTCTGGATACCACTAAGGGACTTGACAGTTATCTGGAGGCAGAACCACTTATAGGCCAAGGCATACCCAGTCTAGGTAGTTATTTGAGAACATACATGCTTAAACCTACCTCAGCTCTGACAGGGACCTAGAATTGCCCTGAGTGTGAAAATGATGGGCCTCTCAGCATCTTCTAAAGGTAATGTGGCTCATGACGTTCGATATCTGTGTTTTGCCTGCCCAGTCCCCATCTTTCCTTCTTATGATAATGTAAACCTGATGCTCCTTTTGGGAACTCTCCTCCTTCACTGCGGGCAGAATAGGTGGGGCTGTCAATCAAGGTGTCCTCCTTATCACCCAGCCAAGAGGTGGACCCAGGCCCTGGGACAACTCCCAGAACTTAAGTCTAAAGGGAAGTCACATGAAGACAGAGATAAGATAAACACAGTTCACAAACAGGGTCCTGGCAGGGACTATGCTTTACTTCCTGCTGCCTGGATTCACGGTTTCTTTCTGAGAACTGATTTGTTCGTCTGTTTTAGTTCTTCCCTTGATCTGTAAGCTTTCCCGTATCTTCTCGGTGAAGTT
>NW_011888817.1:674873-679965 GCF_000151845.1 Pteropus vampyrus | reverse complement strand
CACTGCTGGCCCTCCTGATGGCAGCCCTGGCAGAGCAATGGGCCCAAAGTCACTGCCAGAGACTCAGGAAGCATTGGTGAAGAAAAAACCAGGTGACTATTTTTCAGAGCAGTGAGGAGAGGGGTATATCAGTAATCAGGGGACGTAGGTTCTCCAACTTGCTGGCTGTGTGACCTTGGGTGAGTTGTTGTGATGCTCAGTTTTCTCATTTGTCGAGCTCAGAGAAATGATAACCATACCACTCAAAGGCTGTTGAGAGGACTAAGTTCATATATGTCAGAGTTTTCTGGAATTTGGCATTCATTTCACTGGCATCGCATTAGATAATTTCGATTGTTACACAAACAAGCAGATTTTATTTTAATAGTTGTACATTTATTTCTGTGGATATAAAATGAACAATGAGCACCCCGTGGCTGCAATTTTGTGGAGATTATTCTTTAGGATGAAGCCAAGTGAAAAGTTCATCATTTTAAAGAAAAGTATTCAGTAAATAATAGGGCAAGTGGGAAAAGTAAGTGGCGATTATCAGGCAAACGCAGCTTGGGGTATGGTGTTTACAGAGGTGGCGTCAGAAAGATGAGCGTGGCTGGTGAGAGTATATAGGCAATGGGACTCAGGCCTGTCTGGATCTAGGCCCGGAGGGGTCAGAGCTTGGAGATCCCTATGGAATATTCTGCCTCAGGCAATGGCGAAGAGGTGTCTGAAGCTTCCTCTGACCAGGGCCTTTGGGGCTGGACTTCTATTCACTTCCTGTTGCCATTAAGGGTGTTGCCTGCTGTGCTTTGGGAGAAGAAACTCTTGTCCCCAACCCCCAGGGACAAGCTGTGCAACAGGGGCAGACGAGGGCGGCCTCCATCTGTGCACCCTCTGCCTCTGAGCTGATTCCTTGCTGATTCCTTCTCTCAAGTGGGGTATTGGCAGGGACAATGGACTTTGGGATCAGGCAGAGCTGGGTTTAAAACCTGGCTCTGCCATTCACTGGCTCTGAGACCTTAGATAAGTCCCCTCCCACTCTGAGCCTCAGTTTCCTCATCTGTAAGATGGGAGCAATAAACATTTTTGGAAAAATGTGTTCCCCATCTAATTTCCTCCAAAAAACTTGGAATGGCAACGGATAGAGATCGTAATGGCCTGGTGATTCATGCAGCTGCAGAGAGGACAGATGAGACACCTGTGACAGCACCAGCACAGGGCTCTATAAATACACATTTCCTTAGCCTGCCTCAGTTTGTCTATCTGTGGGAGAGTGGCCATTGGAAGGCCGGATGGGACCCCGTCCAAGATTCCTCACAGCTCAAACACGCTCTCCTCCCTGTGCTGGGCTCTGTTCTGCCCCGAGCAAAGCTGGGAAGCGGAATTGGTTTCAAGTGTCTTCCACTTTCCCTTTCCTCCCATCAGTCTAAGGGCAGTGGGTTTAGGATCAGAGAGGCCTGTATTGGAATCTCAGCTCCATTACCAACCAGCCTGGTGACCTCACATAAGCTCTTTACTCTCTATGTGCCTCCATTTCCTCACCTACAACACGAGGATAAAGACAATGAGTTGTGGATTCTCAGGGGCGTAAATGAGATGAGGACTATGAAAGGGTCCGAGAGGATTTCTAGCACAGCGCAGGTAGCCCTGACACTCTTGTCCCAGCAGAAATTCAGGGTCTCCTGTGCCAGAATTGTATTCCGCGATCTTTCTTCAGTCTCGGTGACAACGCCATCGCATGCTTTCCGTTCTCTTCCCTTCTCCTCCCCCGTTTTCTTTTTTCCATACCCTCCCCCCACCCCGCTGTGGATCTTGCAGGAGGTGACCAAAGACAGGAAACGACTGCATATGTGAGTCCAGGGCTCTTGGCTGGGAGTGGAACTGGGGCAAGGGGCAGCTGGCTAAGTGACAGCAGCCTGGGAGGCGAGTGAATGCAATTAGTGCTGATGAGGCCCAGGGTTCCTTCTCCATATGGGCCTGTTAACTTGGCCATTGCACTCCTCTCAATAAATACTGATGGGCAGTGTTTGAGCAGGGCCTTGGCCCAAGGGGGGTGGGTAGGAAAAGTAGGGGTGAGTCATAAAGATTAGCAACCACAATGATAGCTATCACTTATTGAGTTCTTAGTATGGTTATTCCTAGAGCTTTAGGTGCATTACTTTATGTAATCTTGACCTTTGCTCTTTAAGAGTTTATACTACTGCTAATAATTATAACTACTCCTAGTTATACTTACCCTGCTCCAGGCATCATGTTAAGCACCGCGTACCCATTTTCTCAATTATTTCCCCAGCAAATCTATGAGGAAGACATCCTTTACTATCCCCATTTTACAGGTGAGGGAAATGAGGCTCAAATAAGTTACTTGTGCTAGGTCAGCGCTTCTTACACCTTATTATACATGTAAAGTAGCTGATGATCTTGTTTGATTCCAGATTATTCAGATTCAGCAAGTCTAGGGTGAGGCCTGAGATTCTGCATTTCTAACAGGCTCCCGGGTGATGCGGATGCTGCTGGCCCATGGACCACACCAGCGTAGACAGATCCTAAATCGCCCTGCTGCAGAGTGGCCAGTCTGGGCTCCGAACATACACTGTCACACACTTTGACTCTCACCATAATGAGAGGAAAAAGAGAATGTATGAGAGGACAGGGAAGAGAGGGACTATTTCTGACCAGAGGGTTGAAGGAAGGCTGTGTGGATGAGGGGAGTTGAGAAGTATCTTAAGGTTGGATGGGAAAGGGCATCTCAGGTCAAGGGCTTCTCGGGTCATGAGCAAGAACATGGAGAAAGAAGAGTGGGATGTGTTTGGGGGACACCATTCCCAAAGCATAGGATAAGTTTGGGGCTGAATTGCGTCTTCCCACCCTTAATTTATATGTTGAAATCCTAACCCATGTACTTCAGAGTGTGATTTTGAATAGAAATAGTGTCATTGCAGATGTAATTGGTTAAGATGAGGTCATACTGGAGTAAGATGAGCCCCTAATCCATTATGACCAGTGTCTTTATGAGACATACACAGGGAGATAAAGACACATGCACAGGGAGAAGACCATGTGAAGATTGGAGCTATAAGCCAGCTGTTAAGCCTCTTTAACCAAGGAACTACCAGACACTGGAAAGGAAACCTGGAATAGACCCTCCCCTCACATCTTCAGAGGAAGTGTGGCCCCACTGACTTTGGATCTTAGACTGCTCACCTGCAGAACTGCAAGATGATACATTTTGTTGTTTAAACCATTCAACCTGTGGTACGTTGTTACGGCAGCCTCACCAATCGAATACAGCGCATCCATTGGGTGCCTGTTATCAGGCGTGTTGGCAGATGGCTTCTAGGGAGAAAAATGCCCTCTTGTGCTAGGAAGTATTTCTAAGTACTGATTTAAGTTCCTCTTCTTACCTAAGAAAGTCACAGTGGGGGAAATGGGGCAAGAACTACCAGGTATTGAGTCCCACTATATGTCAAAATCTGTGCTGGGCACTCTCCATGTTTTAATGTCATCCCCACTGCACTCTTAAATGGAAGATCTTATTACCTTCATTTCACAGAGGATGAGACTGAGGGTCAGAGAGTTTAGGTCACTTGCCCAAGAATTGGTAGATATGAAATAGCACAACAGGCATTGGGACTCAGTGGTCTAATTTCTCCCATCCCTCCTACCATGATAGAATGCCCGATGATGAGAAAGGTGACCCAGAGCCGGGCCACACTTTGAGGAAGGGAACGAGTCCAAGATCAGGAGGTTGGCAAAGAGATCTGCCTGCGGAATTCTTACCATGTGAGATAACAGCCCCCTTATTGTTCAAGCTACTTTTAGTTGGACCATCTGTTGTTTGCAAGAGCACCCTAACAGAAGCAGTCATTTAAAATGAGCCAGGTCTTTAGGTATAAGATATATTGCAAGTGTTGCATGTCAACAGGAGCTAATAAACAATAGCCTTGTTTTTCCCCACCCACATTCTGAACCGATTGAGAAATAAGAACAAGAGAAAGGCAGATGAAGTCCCCAAACACTACCTTTACTAAAGATAAAGCTGCTATTAGAGAACGTGGCTCTGTCTGCAGGGAAATGGGCTGCCTTATGTTGCACCCAGAATAGGCAGACTCGCCCACCCAGGTGTAGGCAGGCAGCTTTGGGCCATAGCAGGGACTGGAGGAACCAAGCAGAACCTGGCTCCCCGTGGGCAGCTCACTGCCAAGAGAGAGTCGGGGGGAGGTGCTGGGCTACTGTCCTCACGTTCCCTACCCCAGAAACACCAAAGAGCTAGGTCACTCAGTGGGGAGGGCGTGTGAGGGGGAGGAGAGTAGTCATCGGAGTGTAGATGGTGTTGCTTCTGGAGGGAAAGGGGGTGGCGGAGGGGAGGTGTGGGGGCAGAATGAGAGAGCGAGCATGTAAATAGAGTAATTGTATAATATAAACTTATTTTTGTTTCAAAAATGAAAAGTAAACCTATGTGTGTTTATGTTTTATGAGCACAGACAGGCATGGAAGAGTATACCCCAAGGTTGCCCCAAGGGGTGAGGGTGGAGGAGGGAAGGAAAGATAAGTGGTATATAAGGGGGTCGAGGCAACGAGGTACAAAGTTCTTGCCTACCTGGAGCTGCCAGTCCTATGGGGATGCTCAGACCACCTTCTATGATCCCATCTGGAAAGTGAGATAGGGTTAAGGGTTAGGACATTTGAGTTCCCACCCTTCCATCATTCATGAGAGATTGAGTTCATGCAGACGTTTGAGTTCCCACCTTTCCATCATTCATGAGAGATTGAAGAAGTCAGAGGTGGGTTCACGAAGGAGATGAACATTGATTGGAGGCTGACAGTGCAAGCCAGTCGTGCTCACAGTGGTCCTCAGATCAGCAGCATCCACATCACCTGGAAACATGATAGAAATACAAAATCATGGGCCCCACCCCCGATCTACTGAATGAAGCTTGGGCGATGCTTTGCCTAGCCATCCAGCTGACCCTGATGCTTGCTAAAATTTGAGAACCAGTGATGTAAAAGATGCAGCTTCGGAGTCAGATCACCTGGGTTTAATCGAGTCTCTGGTTCTTAATAACTCTGTGGCCTTAAACAACTCAAACAACTTCCCTGAGTCTCAAGTTTCTCA
>NW_011888817.1:669412-674472 GCF_000151845.1 Pteropus vampyrus | reverse complement strand
AAGAGAGATCAGAGCTATGAGAAAGGTCCCAGGTAAAGGTAAGGGGAGTGTTATCAGGACCCCAACCTTGGCTGCTTAGGTGTGGGGATAGAATTTTCCATAATTTCACACATGCCTCTATTTCAAAGGGTCTACATTTTCAAATCTTTAAAGCTTTTGGTTCAAGATCGTTGCCAGAATTCTAGAACAAGAAACAAGTACTCTGCTCCTTGCTCTTTGGAAAAGTCAATACATTTAAGGAAGACTGAGTTGTCAGGGAACCTCTGAAAATGCAACTGCAACATTTCAGGGCTAATGGCATGAAGGCATTGTCATGTCAAAGCATCCCCGCCATGTTGCATTATTGATTGTGTTTAACTTTGGTTAGTCTCTGTTTGCCCCCTCCTCACCTCTACTGCCCCTTGCTGGGTTCATTATCTGCTGTCCTCTGATCTGCTCTTGTCCCCAGAGGCTGATCACTGTATACCCCATCAGTCAGCTTCCCTTGGCCTCTGGCTTCCAGTTGGTGATACAAAAAGGAGCTTGGAAGGCACGAAGAAAGAGAGATGGGGCCTCTATTTTCCCCATGCTTTCCTGTCTGGCTACAGTGGGTCGCGCAGAGGCCACTTTTCTCTGTGGCCACGGCCCCTGTGGAGCTCCCTTTTCCATGGCACAGCTCTCACCAGCCCCTAGCTCTTTCCCTCACCCCTCACCCCTCAAGGCCTGGAGAGGTAATGGCTTTCTGCTATCGCTGGCCCGTTGGATGCTTCGCCATCCTTCGTAGCTTCCTTTAATTCTGCCCACACCCCATAAACAGTCTCTTTATTACATTGTTTTCATAGTAAACCTTTTGAGCATTTCATCTTTTTCCTGAGTAGGACCCTGGCTGATATAGACATCAGCACCAATAATGGCTAGCACAGATGGACTGCGGACCATATGTGTGGCCTGGTTCTAAGAGCTTTACACGCTTTAACTCATTTAACCCTCCCTATGTAGTAGGTGCTATCTGGTATGAATACTTGAATGAATACTAGTTCCCTTTGGCCAGTGAACTTCAAGCATGGCTCCAGATGAAGGAGACAGGGTGTTAAATGGGAGCTCCTGTAACGGTATCTGACTTTTATTGCCACGCTGTGGAACCCGATGTTGCAGAGGCCTCAGTCAGTGACAGCCTCTTGTTGGGCTTTATTTTTGCTCCCCCAGCTCTTGAGTGCTGACACTGTTTCCTGTGCTGCTGGGTCCCTCCAAGCACCCAGCACAGGCCAAGAGGCTGGCAGCAGATGCTCCACGAGCTCCCGCGGACTGATGGATTGGCTGATACTGTGCGGCTGAATGAGTAGATGCTTTCAGAGTAGCTGCTGCCAGGGGAAAATTCCAAATACAAAATATTATTATTAATTATCACGATTGCTCTTTCGGCTGCAGGCACCATGTCTGCTTAGAAGGAAGAGATAAGACATTCCTGCCAGAGTAAAATGACTGATTAATGCTGATGGATTTTGTCCTCTAAGAGGAGGCAGCAGAGTGTTATTATTTTCTTTTTAATGACTTCAAGGGTGAAGTTAAAAGAAAAAAACTTCTTGGTGTTGCACTGCCCAGAATCTTTGGGGAATTGCTAAAAGGGATTGTAGATGTTACATAGTCCTAACTTCTCATTTAATCAATGAAGGCTCTGAGGCACAGAGAAGTTAAGTAATTTACCCAAGGTCACACAGCTTTGGGCCTAGCCAGACCTCAAATCCATGGGCATGGTGGGGAGAAGGGATAGAGGTAAGGGCTGGACAGAGTCCCCTCTTTCTCTTCCTTCCTCTTCCTCCCAATCACCATGATCAGCACTTTATAAAAATTAATCCCTTTAATCTTTATAACACCCGAGTTCAAGGGAGCCTGTGGAGGTGAATATTTTTAATTAAGCATGTTGCTCAGTTAGAAAGGAAGATAGGAAGGATGGATATTGAGTAGGGCACCAGCAATATCTGTCATAAAGGCTCTGTGCTAGGCACGCAGAATACAAAGACAAGTGACATGTGCCCCCCTCACCTGCCCCACCATGGGGCATACCACCTGATTGAGGAGACGGACACAAAAATAACCTTTTAGAGTGCAACATATTTATTGTCAGAAGGGTGGTGGGAGCACAGAAAAGGAAGGAGAGAGGAAGCAGATTACCTAGGGGGGCTGGAGTAAGTATCACAGAGATGACATTTTGACATTTGGGATAGTGGACAATGGGATAATGGTTTGCCATGTAAACAGAGCGAGTGCCTGATCTTTCAAGAGCTGCTCTCAAACTCCTTGGTAGCCCCAGAGTTCTTGGGATTACTCCATCCTGAATGAATATGAAAGACCCACATATAATTAGCTTTATGTTTCCTACTTCGGGGTGGGTATTGAGGGATGAGTAGGAGTTCGGCAGATAGTGAGAGTCTGGGCTATTCAAAATCTGGTTCCCAAGTATTTTTCAGCCTCAGCTCTTGGGATTACTGAAATCTGCTGGCTTTAAAGGCCCTCCCCGCCCCCCACTTATTCCACGATTCATTGTTTCTCTGCACCCTTACCTCTGTGCACAGGCTGTTTTTCTGCCTGGCGTGCCCCTCCCCATTCATTCTCTGTGATATGGCTCTCCTGCGGTGGTGACTCATCCCTTGGCCAGCTGTTTAGAGAATGCGAAAGGACTTCATCAGAGCGAGATGTGTGTAGGAAGATGGAGAGCAGTCGCACGGCCCAGTAGCAGAACTTGGCTTTGCTGGTCTTAGGAATGAGGAAAAGAGGAAACTAAGATCTCCTGAACCCCGATCACATGAGGGAACACTAGACACATCGTCTGATCCCCGAAACAACCCTGTGTGGTAGATGTTGTTATGGGCCTTGTATAGCCTGGGAAACGGGAACTCTGCTCGGTGAAGCGATCGGTCCACTACTGCATAGAAATAAGTGGCACAGCTGGATTGGAAGCCTGCCTGCCTGATGTCAAGGCCCGTGCCCCTTCCATCAAACCTTGAGGTCCTCTTGGTGGCTGTCCTTGTCCTGGCTTCTGCCTTAGTTCTGGAGGCTAGGACTTCCATTTAGAAGTTTGACTTGCGGGTATTCCGAGTGAAGAGCGTCTTCCTCACGTTTCCCTCCCCCTCTTCGCCTTCGTTCTGCGCGAGAGCAGTGGGCAGCGGGGGTGCTTGTACTCCCCGGGTGCCATCTGAAAAGTCTGGAGGTATTTTTGGTTGTTACGACTGAGCAGGTGGGCTGCTATTGGCATGTAGAGGGGAGAGGCCAGCAATGCCACTCGGCATCCTTCAGGGCCCAGGACGGCCCCCCACGATGAGAAACTCGAGTTCAAATTAGTCGTCTTTGGTGTTCTTGAACGCTGAGAAAGCACCTCTTTCTGGAAGATTCCCTGAGCAGTTCTTGCTGCACTTCCCGCTCCCACTCTTGACTCAGGGCAAAGCTGTGAGATTACCCTGTGCTGGTTGTGTTTTCCACTCCTCTGCCCGGTTCCTAAAGTTTGTTCCTCTCATTTCCATTCTTTGTAGTTCCAATTCTCCAGGGTCAGGTGGCCTATGTTTCGGATTGTGAGCCAGTGACTTACCTGGGATGAGTATTTAACTCTTCGAATACTGAAGATCCATCTTAAAAATGGAGATAACAGCAGCACGAACCTCATTTGAGCATGTAATGGGAAAATTCACACGAATCGGAGTACCTAGGCAGGTGGTAAACACTCGATACACGCCCGGCATTATTGTTACTTTGAGTTTCTTATCTCACCTGTTAGCTCTTTTTCGGAGCCATTTCATTTCTTTGGAAACCATCTGGTATAGCAGGAAGGACACAGACGCTGGGGTGAGATATTCCAGCGTTCCGATCCCAGCGCTGCTAACTTGCTGGCCCTGTGACCTTGGACAAGTCACTTCTCTGAGTATCATTTCCACATCCGTGAAGCTGAGATAATAATACTACTTCATTGTTCTTGTAAGGATTAAACTATCTAACGGCCTGACACTTAATAAGTATTCAGTAAATGTTAGCCACCCATTCTTTCTTTTTCTGAATCTTCCCGGGCATTGATAAAATAGCATTTTCGAAGCATATTACTTGCACCAAACTTGCAGAAGATAACTTTTGCCTGGGGAAGATGGGGGAGGACAATCTTCACATTGGGGGCAGAAGGTTAGGAGTTCTCCTCCAGGTGATGCAGGGACTGTGCTCCACTCATCAGAACATGTTCTCAATAAAGCATAGGTGAAACTTCACACATGGACCCATTTGAGGGTCTACAACGGAACTCCATATTGAGAGCACTGTTTACAAGTGAGACCCCTAGCCTACAGGAGGTAAAGCTGAAAGTGGAATTTGCTTCATTTTTCTGCAAAAGTCAGTAAAGCAGGAGAAGAAGTCTTCGACAATAAGGGAAAGTAGAATCTTTAATTTGGTTCTTTAGACTCACTCTGCACCCTGATCTCTGTCCCAGAAGGCTGGACCACATGGACTGTGTCTGTGAGTTCTGCCATTTTTGAGTCTTGGCTGGTGAGGGAGGAAAGAGAGTAGGTGGGGTATTTATTTCCTTGGCTCCCTGCCTGCAGCTTCACGGCCCGTTAGTAGGTGTCCAAAGGCCACGGTTTTTATTCAGGCAACTGTCTCTCCACAGAATGTTCTCTTTCTTCGGGTTCCTGTAACTGCTCCCTGTCACCTCCCTGGATGCCGAGGGGTGGTAATGGCGGCCCGCGGTTCTAGCCCAGGCACACTGCACCCGCCCTGTTGCCCCACACCCTGCCCCCATCTCTACAAACAGTCTTTTTTATTAAACTCACCTCAAATAACCCGATTTGGGCATGCTGTGTATTTCCTGCTAGCATCTTAAATGATGAAGAGGAACTTGTCATGTCCAGTGTTTTCTAGCAAGTTCTTGGTTCTCTTTGTGGTGGTTATATATTACTTTCCCGGGGCTGCTGTGAGAAAGTACCACAGACTGGGCAGCTTAAACATATAAACTAATTTTCCCACAATTATGGAGGCTAGAAGTTGGAGATGAAGGTGTTGGCAGGGCCCTTATGAGGGCCATGAGGGAAGGGCTATTCCAGGCCTTT
>NW_011888817.1:648412-667932 GCF_000151845.1 Pteropus vampyrus | reverse complement strand
GCCCAAATGTGTTAAGCTGACCACCTATATTAGTTTCCTATGGCTATTATAATAAAGGACCACAAACTCAATGGTGTGAAACAACACAAATTTATTATCTTATAGTTCTGGAGATGGGAAGTCCAAAATTGTTCTCACTAGGACTAAAATCAAGGTGTCGACAGGCTTTGTTCCTTCTGGAGGCTCTGGGGAAGAATACATTACTTTTTCTTTTTCCAACGTCTAGAGGCTGCCTGCATTCTTTAACCCATGGTCCTTTCTTTTATCTTTAAGGCCAGCGATGGACAACCAAGTCTTTCTCATGCTGCATCTCATGCTGATCCTGACTCTCCTGCCTCCCTCTTACAATTATAAGGACTCTGTGATTCCATGGGGCCTACCCAGATAATCCAAAAGAACCTCCCCATCTCAAAATCCTTAATTTAATCACATCTGCAAAGTTCCTTTTGCCATATCAGGCAACATGTTCACAGGTTCTGGGCATTAGGATGTGGGAGCCCATTATTCTACCTGTCACACCACCCCTCATGCAGTTCAATTTCTCCAAGTTATGTGCTGTCAAAGCACCTGCATTCCTTATTCGTAGTGCCTATCGGCATTGTAGCTCGCTGCTTAGTTGTGAAATTATTACACGGCACTTATATACATGTATTTAATGTCTGTTCCCCTAACCAGACAAAAAGATCTCCAAAGGAGGAAGCTAAGGATGTTTTGACAATCACTATCATTTTCTCAGAGCTTCTTAGTAATATGTTGAAAAGGAAGAAGAGAAAATTTAAAAATGGCTCACATTTGATGATCACTCACCTCTGTGCCAGCAATGTTTCAAGTGCTTTTAACCTCTTTAGTTCACACATTGTGAAGGAGGGACCGTCATCTACTATAAGCAAGTGGCATAACTGATTCGAAATCCATTATCTTACCACTATATCATATAAACAAATAATTTCAAACAGTATTTCATGTTCAAGAAGAGAAGTCCGAAATGAAGGAAGGAGAGACAAGTTTCACAGATGTGTCAGGCAAGACTTCCCAGAGGATGTCATAAATGCAAGGCAGAGAGGGGTGTGCCAGGTTGTGGGGGATGGAGGGCTGTGGGGCTAAGTGGAGCAGGGTGTTCTAAGCAGGGGAGGCTGTGTGAACAAAGTCCTGGGCAGGAAATTGGCTTGGTGTTTTCTGGAAATTGAAGCTAATACAGTATTGCTGGCACTTAGGTGGTGAGAGGCAGGGCACAGATCAAGAGATGGGGCTGAAGGGGGAGGTAGAAGTGCCGTTCTCAGAATTCTGTCAGCTGCACTTGGCCTTCAGACAGTATTCTAAGGAAAATGAGAAGCTGTAGAGGGTTTCTGATACTAAGGTTTTAACAAAATCAGTTTACTCACCACCTGGAGGAAGGATTGTGGGGTTGGGATGGTGAAAGCAAAGAGGTAGATGGGGAGAAAACAGGAAACCTAGTACTGGATCCCAGAAGTTTCCAGTCCAGAACACTCTCGGCTGTGTATCTGGACCCTCCCAAAGGCCTCACCACCACCTACAAAGAGGCAGGGAAGAGTAAGCCCTCTGCCATTTGGAATGAATAAGTTCGAAGTCCAATCTCTGCTTCAAAACCAGACAAAGGGACTAGACATGAGCCAGAGGGAAATTCGTTTAATTCTTAAACTCATAGCCCCTTTCTTCAAGAAGAGTGCATCGCTCAACCCATTTAGAAATTATTTCTCCCTCTTATAAACAATTCTCACTATTGTTTCTGCCACTTACCTTCTTTCGATCAACACATACTTGTTGAGAACCTACTGTGTGCCAAGCACTGTGTTAGGCACCATGTTAGATACAGAAATGAACAATCCTGACTTCTTTCTTCATATAAATAATATTGTCTAATGGGAAAATAAGACATCAGATAAATAAATGCATATATTGTAACACGTGGCAAGCTCCATGAAGAATTTGAGGGTGCTTGGAGAAGATGTGAGGGGGAACCTGACTGTGGCAGATTGCATCATCGGTTCAAGTTCCTTACCTTTCTTTGTAGTTTCAACCTTGTCGCATGACTTTGAAGTTTCTTGTATAACAGCAGAGTATATTTTCACATCCCATTGACATTTGGCTTAGCCGTATGACTTGCTTTGGCCGATAAGATGACGTCAAGGTGACAGTGAGCCAATTCCAGGGTAGGCCTTGACAGGTCTTGATGTGTTTCCACTTGCCCTTTTGTGCCTCTGCCATCACCGTGAGAATATGCCTCAACTAGCTCACTGGGCCCATGAGGAGGCTGAGAGACACATGGAGCAGACTTACCTCAGATGAGCCACTCTGGTTAAGCAGAGCCTAAGTTAACTGGCCCCTGAGCCCTAAATATGAGTGAGAGAGCCCAGCTGATATCAGCAGAGCTGCCCAGCCAATCCACGTCAGCCGACCTCTAGCTAACTTGCGCTCTTGGGAGTTCAATAAATGCTTATTGATGTAAGCTGCTAAGGTGGTTGTGGCTATCTGTTATGCAGAATGATGATTTATAGTTAACTGATACACTGACTCAGTCTGAGCAGACTATGGCAGTATTCCTTAAAGAAGCGGAATGTCAGTGAAAGCTAAGTTAAGTGGGTGAATGAGGGGGAGAGGAGCTCTACAGGCTGAGGGATGAGCAAAGGTCCTGAGTCAGGAAGGATATAAACATTTGAGAAACCGAAAGACACCAGGACTTTCTAGGGATGCAAAGGTGACTAGATGTGGTGGACGAGGGCTGATGGGGAAACAGATACCTGTATGTTTCCCAGCTCTGGCATGGCCCTAAGCAAAATTAACATGTTGTGGTACTGTACATTTCTGTGATGTTTCAGCTATAATTCTCTCAGGGAGAGGGTCCATGATCTATTTATTTTGTCTCCTCTTATTCTGCCAGAGCAATATCCCACACCACAGTAAATGCCCAATATCTCAGGTGAATGAAGAAGTTCAGCTAACGGAGAGAGGTGCTGACAGGACAGCTCCCCAGCGTCTCCTGAGCTTTGGACAATGACTGCAGTTTTTCTTTTTCTTTTTGCTAATTAGTTCATTTATAACACTGTCATTTGAAATGGGAGGACCTTCCCTGTTACTTATAACTCTCTATTTTCATATTGAGCTTTTTACTTCCACATGGCATTTATTACTATCTGATGTTATAGTTATAGAAATATTGTTTTAACATCTGTCTCTTCCACTATAGATTTTGTCTTGTTCATGACTCTATTCTCAGTGCCTAGAACTGTGCCTGACACAGACGTAGATGCCCAAAAAATATTTGCTGACCGAATGCATGATCAGATGCTGAAATAGTTAATGCTGAAGAATCCTCAAAAAGTACAACTCTGAAGTTAGTGTATTAATTATCTGTTGGTTCAGTAAGAAAGCGAAACAACGCTTTCTTATTTGGGATGGGGAGAATCCATGCGCAGAGCAAAATGAGTAGTTATCTATGAGTCTTATGACTCTTACTGGGATAGGTGCGGCCTTAGGATTTTAGCATAAGTCCCTGTAGTTAAGGGGTTATAGTATAGTATTATATCAGTTATCTGTTCCTGTGTAACAACCCAAAACTTGATGGCTTAAAACAACCACTATTGCCTTTGCTCACAATTCTGTAGGACAGAAATGTGGGATAAGTTCAGCTGGGTGGTTCTGCTGGTCTCACCTGAATTTAATTATGTGGCTGCTATCATCTGGCAATTCGACTACAGCTGGAAGAGCCAATGCTGGTAGTGATGAATGTTGACTAGGCCATTCTCTCCTCAGCATCTCTCATCCTCAAGGATGGTGGCAGCCTCAGGGCAACAGGTAAGGTGACCATACTGCTTTGCCTGGGACTATCTTGGTTTTAACAATGAAAAGTCCCATGTTATAAAAAACTCCTCTGGAAAAATTGGGATGGTTGGTCATCCTAGCAGCAAGAAAGAAAGAGAGTGGAGGTTACAAGGCCCCTGAGGTCTAGGCTTACAACTTCGACAGTGAGACTTCTATTGCATTTTATTTATCAAGGCACGTCACAAGGCCAGCCCGGATTCAAGGGTCTAGAGAAATAAACTCCATATCTCAACGGAAAATACAGCAAATACATATTTCAAAGAGGAACACATATAGGGATGGGAGAATTTTTCCAATCTACTACAAATATTGCAGAAAGGAAGACTACAGACTTATAAGTCAAAGTAAGGCTTTATTTTGTTTATCGAAAAATTTGTACAAAGGAAAGAAATATTAGGAGAGCCATCACTAGCCAAATGTTGAGTGACAACTGCACCTCATTGTCTTATCACATCAAAATTTTAGGCTTTCTCTTATATGTAAGCACAACCTAAGACACCACTCCTATTGAACAATGCCTGGTGGTGGGCAACTTGGGAGGGATGGTAAAATATTCAGGCAAAGAAGAGAAGACTTCTTGGTAATTAGGAGAGGGGAGGGCGAATCTTGTAATCACATTTTAACAATATCAAAAAGGCTATTTCAAGGGTAGTACTGATAACTTCTTTGTCCAATAAAATATTTGGGATAATAAAACTTTACACTTCTGTAATGCTTATTAAGTGCCAGACGCTGTTCTAGTGTAGGTGATTTACATCAATTATTAGCACATTTAAAATTCACATTTACAAATGAGGAAACTGAAGCTTAAGGTCACCTAGGTAGTAAGCCGTGGAGTTGGGATTTGCTCTTAACCTGCCTTTCCAAGAGCCAGCATTTTGTTAGCTTCCTTTTTCTGACTAGCAGCTTGGAACAGTAATCTAAAGGTCTATCTGTTATAGACATTGCTCTTCCTCACTTTGAGAAGAGAGTTTGCTCCTGGACCGGAAGTCCTCGGCTTGGGTTTTGAGAAAGAGAGTTTGCTCCTGGACCGGAAGTCCTCGCCTTGGGTTCCCACGCGGGCAGGAGTAGAGGCATCTCTTG
Organism: Pteropus vampyrus; assembly: GCF_000151845.1. Classification (NCBI taxonomy): domain Eukaryota; kingdom Metazoa; phylum Chordata; class Mammalia; order Chiroptera; family Pteropodidae; genus Pteropus; species Pteropus vampyrus. The sequence goes on along the minus strand of NW_011888817.1, from coordinate 663,009 downwards.
CGCAGGCGCGGTGTGGTCTAGTCCATATCAGAGCCCGGGTCCGCACCAGCCTACGGTAGCCCCAGAGCCTGCCAGTCCCAGAGCCTGCCAGTCCCAGAGTCACGCCGCCCTCCTGGACCCACGGTCATGGCCACTGAGGTGGGCAAGGAGAGATGGCAACTGCAAGGGTCTGCAGGCGGGTTGGGGAGAACAGGAGCGGAGGGACCCAGAGCAGGCCTGGAAAACGCGAAACCCGGAAGGACTCTCAGTGTAGGAATAGGTGAGCCCTGAACCCTGCAGGTGGTTCTTTAGAACTCAGAAATCGTGGAATGGACCAGACCTCAGAACCGTCTCAGCGCATGCGCACACTTTACAGATGGGCAAACTGAGCACTGTCCTCTCTGGGAGCCCTGGAGAGACCTTAGCTTTTACTTTTCTCTGAGCTTGGGTTCCTCATCTGTGAAACGGGACGAATCATTCCTGACTGGCCTCATTCTGTTCAGTGAATACTGATTACGCTCTTATCAGGTACTATGCTAAGTGCTACCTAGTCACAGGTTATTGGGGGTGGAGGGGAGGAAGCGAAGGAGATGGCGACAGTGAAAGCCGTTGGCATGCTTTTAAGCGTGTTATCAATATGAGCTCTTAGAAATTCACATTTATGTTTGTAGTTCGTTTTTATTAAGAAAGAAGTCAAGCTTTGCTGTTTCCAGGCCTCAGGTCACCCCACTCTCCCTGGCCAGATTTCTTGCAAATGGATCCAATTAGTCACTGGGAAAGTTGAAAATAAGATTGGCTCGGTGCAAAAAGATGACGGTCATATTATCCTTGCTATGCAGTATGTCTTTACTAGCCTTCAAAGGGATTAAAGTGGGTCGGTAATTTGTAACTGCTTTGAGTGTAGTTCTCTGGCATGTTCGGGATATATTGCAATCTAATTAATTTGAGAGGTTGAAAATTGTGGATGTTGAAATGGAACATTTGACTCCTGCTTCCCTTCTTCCTCCTGTGGTTGATAAAAACGTAGTAATAGGAAGAACACCCTTGGCATTCTCATTGCTTCCTCTTTTCATTTACAAGACTCAGTATTCCAGTTGTGGATATATCGTATAGTATTTATATTCTAGCAGTTTAAAACACGTTTGGACAAGGCAACGTGCTAAGCCCTCAAGGCATGAGAAAATGACTATGATATGGTCTCTGTTCTCAAGGAGCTTGCAGTATTGAGGGGAAAGAATGTATTGGGGGGATCTCATACAAGGAGAGTTAAATTGGGACTAATTGGGGATTTCACAAACTATCTTCATTATTTTATTAAAGCCATTGGTTGTTTTATTTTACTCGTGATTGACATGTTTTTCAGTGAATGTTGTTTAGAGCCAAAGTTACATGCTTTCCCAGCCCCTTATCTGTCATGAAAAAGATTTAAGTTCCACTATCCATTATCACAGACATGCCCCTGACCCTGGGAACAGATTCTCAAAGGACCTGTGAGAGGCACATAACAGCAGAATTGCCGAGGCTTAATTTTATTTCTCTTGTTAGTGTTGTGGCTTTGGGGTTTGCTGTCTCATGAACGTGCATTCCTGACTCTTAAGCTCTTTTGTCCTTATTCCAAGATACAGCTAGTCTACTACACTTTCCCAACCATCTGTATCATATTGATTTTCCCTTTCTTTAAACTATAGCATTCACAGTCCACTGCCTTTACCTTGACACTTAATCAGAGACGACTTTGTGTCGTTAGTTAACTTTCATTATAAATTGTGTGTTGCTGAGCGGGGATTTGGGGACAATATATTGTAGATGAAAAAGTAAAGGTTTGGGAGATAAACAAATTTGAGTTTGAATTCTGGTCCCAGTGCTTATTGGCCATGTGACTGAAATTTTGTGACCCTCAAGTTCTTCAGCTATCACCTGTAAAAGCTATCTTCCACAGGATTGTTACTCATAGGCATGTAGTGGGAATTAAATAAGATAATTAAATAAGATGGAAAACACCTTACTTTTCTTCCCTTCTCCCAGCCCTATACAGTATTTGTGTCTCTAGGCTCTATTTAATACTAGTTACATAAGTGAGGACCTGTCACATACAGTTAAATTCTGAGTGTAGACTAAAGGTTTTTTCTTTCACCCAGAATCATAAAATTTTGGAATAGATGTCTCTGATTTTCAGCCCACTGTTCTGTCTACTATTCAGTGTAATCCACAATGAGTATTTCTTTAATATATAGTAGTTCAAAGCACTGTCTCTTCAAAGAAAGAGGTGAGGCAGAATTCCTATTCTCAAGAAGTTTCAGTTTATCTGAAATGCTAGGCATATCTAGCTCTTATTTGTGTCACCTCTATCTCAGCAACTAAAATCTCCAAAAATTGGAGCTCTCTGAGATATTGTCCGGGTCATCTTTTAGCTTTATACTCTTGGGCCAACTCAGACACTTCTATGGCTTTAAGTACCCACTACATGTCAGAGACTCCCAAGTTTTTATCTCAAGTCTAGACTTTTAAACTTCCAACACGTATATCTACTTAACAAATGCACTTATTCCGTAACGACTTCAAATTACATTTATTTGAAACAAGCCTCCTCCAAGGTTTCCCATCTTTATTGAGTGGCTAAAGCCAGGGACCCAGGAGTCATCCTTGTGGTCTCTCATATCTTCCTGCCCACATCCAACGAATCACTAAATCATACACCTTCTACCTTCAAAATATAACTGGGGTCCACTTAATTTTATCCATCCCTATTCATATTACCAAAGTTCAAGCTACCATCATCTGTCCCCTGTACCACACTATAACAGCTGTTTCTCAACTCTCTCCTCTAATCTATTTTTCTATGTGGCAACAAGAGTGATCTTTTAAAGTGCAGAGATGATCAGCCTACTTCTCTGCTGAAAATCCCCCAACGCCTTTGCTGGTGGCTTAAGATTTAGAGTCATTCTAAATGTCAAGCCCTCTGACGGTCCACAGAAGTTGCCCCTGATGACCTCTCTAACTCCAGTTCCTGCCACTCCCCACCCAGTTGTCTCCTGCCAGCCACACTGATCTTCTCTTTATGCATCGACGGTCACTTTTCCAGAGAAGTCTTCCCTGGCCCCCTCTATTTAAATTGGTCCTCTTATTATGCCTTCTTGTGAAACCCTGATCTTTTTTTGGTAATACTTATCTCAGTTGTAATTATATAATACTCTTTGCATAAATATTTGGTCAGTGACTTGCCCATTAGTCTTCAAGCTCCTTGAGAACAGCTATCATGTCTCCTCAGCACCCAGCACTGTGCCTAACATACATAGATGCCCATTAAATAATGGCTGAAAGCATGAGAGCAGTAGAACCACTTATGTCAAGTACCAAAGAAACGCTCAAAATAGTGAATGTGATGAGACTTCAGAGAAAGGAGAGATCACTGGGGCCTCGGGTGGGTGAGACGAGTTATTTCTTAAAGAAAAACAAGACTTTTCAAAGGTGGCTATAGGTGCTTAATATTTAGGGGACAAAGAGTGTCCCAGTTTGACCGAAGAAAAGTTTCATAGAAGGTAGCAACTCAAAATAAAAGTGAGGAAGTAAGTTGAGACCACTTTGTGGATAGACTTGGGTGTCAGGCTAAGGAATTTAAACTTCATTCTAAAGACAATAGGAAGCCAATGGTATTTTTTGAGCATAAGTGGTAACATTCGCAAGTCAGTGGCATGAGAAAGATATCTCTTGTGACTCTTAGCTGCCAGCAAGAGAAACCTATCCCAAATAGGCTTAAGCAAAAGGGAATCTATTAGCTAACACAACTGGAAAGTCCAGGAATAGACCTTACTTTAAGCATAGCTTGATCCAACAGCCCTAAAGATGTAACAATTTCTTCCCGAATCTCTCCGCTCTGCATCCTTTGAGTAGACACTTTTCTCTGGCAGGCTTCTCCTCATGGTGATAGGATGGTTGCAGCAATTCCAAGATCACATCTTACAATGCTGAAGTCTAGGAAAAAGAAGTCATCAACTTCCCCAGTGACTCCAATAACAATCTTGCAGTTGAGTCCAGATGCTTGGGACAGCCTAGTTTGGTTTATATGTACCTCTCAAGACCAGCATTTGTTACCAGAGGAATGCAGTGTGCCAAGCGGCACAAAATGAAGAGAACAAAATGAAAACAGGAATGCTACTGGAAGCAGGGTACTTGGAGGCTGCGCTCCACACAAATAAATATCCATAACGGGAAGGAGGGTTAGCCTAGCAGTGTAGAGAATAGACTGAGGCAGAGAGAAACCACTGCTGGGGTTGCTCATTCTTCTGTTTCTTGCAGCGACCCCAGAGCATTGATCTCTGCCACTCGGTTCTTTGCAACCATCCGAGCACCGCTTAGCATGCTCTGCTTGACACAGGTCCCCGTAGATCTACTAAATTGTCTCCACAGAGGTGAATCAGAAGGAAAAGGAGGAATTAGGATGCATACAAGGTGCCTGAAAGGCCATGCATTTTTCATTGTCCATAAATTGGTCACATTCTGCTTTTTAAGAAGAAGACCCTTATTGTTTCATTTTAGAAGCTGTTATAACTGGGTGTATGGGAGGCAGAGGCTGCTAACTTGGCAAGATTATTCATCTTTCTAGGTTTATGATGATATAATTCTTTCCGTATTTGTTGTTATTAAAAAATGGGTTAAAAAAAGACCAGATTCTTTTTTAGTTTTCTTGTGGATTTTATTTGCACACATAATATCACAACAGTAATGAAGGAAAAAAGGGAGGAAATAATAGGCTACTATAAATGTCTTCTTAAAGAGACAGACAGCCCTTGGCAGATGTGTAAATATTATCTTCAATTTCTCTTATATCCTCTAAATATAGACTTGTCAAAAAAAAAAGCACTTTATTCTATAATAGCACCAATAGGTACATTAATACAAAGTGCAATATAGCTCTGTTGAATATTTTAATAAGTATTGACTAGATAAGAAAAACTATAGTCCTGTTCATCCAATTTAAGATCGAAGAGCTTGAGGAAAGTGAGCCTAAAGAAAAGAATCTGTATAATGTTTATTAACTTTTAAGTCGTTTCTTCTACTGCCTTGTCCTATGTGTGAAGGAAATGCCGCTTCTAACCATTTTCTGTCTTCTAGTTTAATCTCCCGAGAGGTGGCTAGGTCATTGGGTTCTCAACTTTCTGAAAACTCCGTAGAACCAAGAGAGCATTAAATACGTATTTGTGAACAAGGGTGATGAATCATTCTGTTGTGACCTTGGCTGAGTGGGGATTGGCTGGTGTGGGACTAACTTGTGGAAAGAATGCCATCTAATGGGTTGACTTACTTTGAAACAGGTTTTTTTTTTCCTCCAGTGGTTTTAAATCTTTTTAACAATTCATGATTCATCTATTAATTCAATGTGATCAAGACGAACAGTGAAGTCTACCCCTTTAAGACAGTAATTGAAAGAACATAGCTTTTTCAAATGTGTGGGGAAGACTAGTATTTGCGAAGCCTCTGGACATCAGTAACATCTGACAGGTGCGTAGGTGGTAAATTGAATAAATAGGGTCTGTCATGTGTTGGAAAGTGGTTTCTGTAAATAGGAAATTAATGTTGCCCATAATGAGTCAGATCTGAAATAATGGTGTTCAAAACTATTGACTCCCACTCAGGTATTTTAAGGACTAAGTCAGCTATTCTTAACCCTCTTCAAAATGCAAGGTACTAGATATGACAGGTGGTGACCCTGAAGCATTATCTGTCCCCTTTGGGTTCATTTGCATAATACTCACTCAAACCAGTACAGTCAACATTTATCAGCTCACGCCTTTCAAAATTAATGGAGCCATTTCACGAATGCTTCTGTGGAATCGGCTTTTTCCTGTCTCTCTGACACAGAGCCTTCAGCCATCCAGTTCTTTCTTCCTAGTTCCCGTCAAGATACTTCTGTCTTGCCTCCCTAGCTTAGTAGAGGGGAACGCCATGCTTGCTTCCCGCATCCTCCTGGCCTCACCTCTCCCATTTCAATGCCCTGTCCACTGAACTGGGTGCTCCCTCCAATGAGCCACGATCTTCCTGCCTTTCAGAGCTTTCTGCCTTCCTGCTTTCTTTCAGGAACACTGAAAATCATCACCAGCGTATGGATGTTTTAAGGTACTCTTTTAACGATGATCTTTAAAAACGTAAACAATTAACCTCATCATAATGATTAAAATTGATTGTACAGTGCAAGCGTCTGACTCATGAGACCAGCAGTCTAAACCTTATTTTTCATTTAAAGCAGGGCAGCTTTCTACTTCTGGGGGTGCTTTGTCAACAGTGAATTGTACCACTCCTGACTCTCCCTCTTAATCACACCGCGTTTACACTTGTTGTTGCTTCTTGGGGGTGTAGGGCTCTGACTGCAGCCCTCTCCCAGCCTCCGCCATGCCTCTCAGCCTCTTCTTGCCTCCCAGCAAGCACTGTGCAGCACTCTACAAGTCGGCCCTGCTCTGGGTTGGATGCGGGTAATTCTTCCCCACAATGCTCTCTTTGTCAGCCCTGAGCATGTAAAGGGAAAATGTGGTTGGCAGGAGCAGATGTGCCGCTGCACACCCACCCTTGCTCATCCTCATTAGCTGTCTCTTCAAGGCAAATCACCAGGGGAGTACAAGTTCTAGTCCTGCTGCAAATGCTAAAAGCCGGCTGTTCGCTGACTTAACTCTTAAGCAGCAGCTGCGTCTTCCTTCTCTCCTCCTGTGCATCTCTTGAACCCAGTTTGAGAAAATCAATTCCTTTGGTGCCTTGACTAGGAATGTTCTATGTGTACTGAGATGCAGCCACTTAGCAAATGCCTATTATGCAGAAAATACATCCTGTCTACTATATCTTTTAATCATGATATCAACTCTAGGTTTGAATGCTGGCGCTGCCGTTCACCACTGTGTGACCTAAAGCACCTCATGTGACCTCTCTGAGTTTTATTTCCCCATCTGTATAATGGAGGTAATAATCCCCCCTCCATAGAATTATTGGGAGATTTAAGCACAATAATGTGTAAAGCCCTTACCACAGGACCTTAGCACATAATAAGTGCATTAAAGAAGGGGTAGCTGTTATCATGCAGAGTTTGAACTTAGCCAAGTTACTTGATTTAGCCAAGGTTATACACCTAGTAAGTGATGGAGCCGAGCTGTGAATTCGAATCTTTTGCATCTATTTCATTTTCTTCCTCTCCTCCTTTATTAGAAAAAAATGCTGTGTTAGCACCAGAGCACTGTACAAAAAGAAATTGGAATGCCTGGGTAGTTTGGCAGTGAGTTGTGCAATTAAAATCCAAGGCTAATAACAAAAAAAAACCTCTAATTTGATAGCCCACATCGATGGATGTATGGTAGGCACATGCTAGGCCATTGGAAGCATTCTCTAATCTTTTTTACAGTGTTCTCCAAAATTCAGTCATTTATGCTCTATCTTCACAATTTTTGCCATTTCTGTAGACAACCTATGCTATTATTCTACTTAATTTCCTGTATTCTACTTGATTTATTACTTAAATATATTTTTAAAAGAAAGTTGTTATTACTACTGTAAGTAGAAAGCCAGGATCATTTACCATAAATAGAAGATGACCAGGAAGATAAATACAATTAAAACAAAGCAGTATTGTCAAGCTCCAGCTAGATAATGCCCTGGACCCGAGGCCTGTTCTCTGTTAAAAAGGGAGATTAGCGAGTGTTAGAGAGACATAGAGACAAATTACAACTAGCAGTTGTTTCTTGTGACCTTAACTGGAACAAGCCAAAGGGAAGTAGGAAAAAATAACATTCTGTCTTGCGATTTCATGTTCTTTAATGCTCTGTTGATATCCAGCCTAATAATTTCATGTGTCTCCATTTCCTGCTGAGGAACTCTGCCATGTGACAAGTTTGGGGGGAGTTTTACCCCACTGTACAGATGATGACTGAAGCTCAGAGAGCTCCCATTATTTTACCCAAGGTCAGACATCTAACAACTGATAAAAGATGGGGTTAGGACCTAGATCTTTCTCAAGGAGAGAAATGTGTCTAACTTCAACAGGCCTGGGGCCCACCCAGGCACACCAGGGTGTTTGCTTCACTTTCCTGTTACAAGTTCACGGTCATCAAGCTCATGGAGGCTCTGAGATCCTCAGCAGCCTGAGAAGCCCTGACACCCTTGGAGAGGAGGGTGGCCCCGGGTGCTAGAATTGGACGGGGGCGGGTCTCACGTACCCACTGCAGCTTCCCGCACTTGACATTGAGCTCTAGCAGCGTGTGCAGCTGCCTCCCTGCTGGAAGTGCTGGGTTCGTTATGGGTTTGTTATGGGGAGTGGGGTGGTCGGGACCTGAGGCTGTCCTAGGTACGCTGACGTCGTTGACCGGAGGGGCATTCTGCCCTCCTGTAGAACATCTACAGGCACTGGAGTGGCGGAAAGAGGAGAAGTCTGAGTTCACATCCCATTAGTCCATTAAATTACTTAGCACAGTAAACCTGGGAAAATATTTACCTTTTTGCGCCTCGGTTTCTGATCTAAGAAATAGGGATGATACTAATAACCCCTCATGGTGTCATTTTGAAGACTAAATGAGCTAAAGCCTGAGTATCTAGCAACATTCTGGCTGCTCATTAATGACAGTTTTCTCTTTTCCCTCCTCCCCACGGTTTGACACATATGTGCTACCTCAAATCCTAACCCTACTGAGCACTGATATGATCTTAAGGACATGGGTTGAGATCAGTGTGTATTTTGGCTAGGTGGCGGGAATATAATATCTTTTACATATTACGAGTGTCTTCATCATTTATAGTTGCTCATATTCTCCAACAAATTGTGGTTTGTAGGCTGGCGAGGTTTTTTTTTTTTTTTTCTTTAAGAAACCTTTGGGCTTTCTTCCTGTCGCCGTTCCAACAAGAGGGAACATAAGGGCATCTGACATTTGCTGAGGCCACTGTTCTGTCCTATATGGCATCTTCTGTCTCCTTTTGGCTGTATTTGTCAGACCAGCTTTCCTGTGCTTTGGAATTTTGGAGTAGGTTGACTCCGGGAATTGCCAGAGTCCCCACCTCCATCCCATTCTGTGTCCTGCTGGACAGTGTAGGAAGGGACACTGGCAGAGAGGAAGTAGTTGCTTTTCATGACACAAACCTCCATCGTGCAGCCCAAACCTGATGTTTCCCTTACTGGCCTGTCATGAGTCTGTTCTATGTGAATCTACAGCAGCCTCTTTCAGCTTCACCTTCACCTGGTTCCTTCTCTATAGAGTGTTAGGTTCCTACAAAACTGGGGAGGAAACATTTATTTAGTAGCATGAACATGTATACAATATTTCAACTACTTCTTCAATAATCCTGTAATAGGCCGCATCATCTTTTTTTTTTTTTTTTTTTTTTTTTTTTTGCAGACGAGACATGGAGATGCAGAGATGTTCAGCCAGTTACTAAGATTCTAAGCTGTGAGGCAAACCCTGGCACTGGCCGAGCCCTAATCAAATGCCATGTTGCGAAACCTCCCCTTCCTTTTAGCTTCTGTGGGGAATTGCTCAGGCCCCTCACCCCCATCGGGACCTAAGTTTTCATTCTTCCAGCTGCTGGGAGTGTTGGTGGCTGACAGCTCTCAGCCGAGTCCCCTCCGCTGGCCCCGCTCGCCTCAGTGCAGCACAGCTCTGCAGGGCCGCTCAGCGGGATCGGCTGAGGCTTTTATCCTGACTGCATGACAGTTCTCTTTCTCCTTCTGCCCATTCCTCCGGCCTTCATTCTTCCACAGGTGCGATCCAAATGCACGCTCCGATAAACTTTCTTCTACAGCTCTCTGTCTCAGATCTATGTCTCAGGGACTCCAGCCTTGAGAGGAAGTACATTTGGTGGAATTGTCCATATTCTGCTGCCCCAGCTTTTGGTACATAAACCTGCATCCTGCTAACAGGGGACAGAGGAGGGCTTGGGAGCTATGTGGCCTGGATTTGAATCCCACACTCCACCACTAACAGCAGTGTGATCTTACAGACGGACCTTCTCAGAACCTCAGCTTTGTTATTTGTAATGTGAGGATAACAATAATCGTCCTATCTCATCAGCTGTGGCAAGCAAGATAAGTCATGCACGTAGAATGGAGCCTGGCACGTAGTAACGGGCAGTCGGTATTAGACATCAATAGCAGACGCTGCTGAAAACACCTTCATTTTCCCTGCTTCCTTATTTCCTTGAAATCACACTCTCCCGGTTTGCCGTTCATCCTCCGTTGGCTTTGCTGACTCCTCTACTTCCTCCCGGCCCCTGATTCGGGTATTCTTCAGGTCGTGTCCCTTTCCCCCTTCTGCTTCCTTTCTTTTTCCATGTTCTCTCTCTCCAGTGTCCCCCACCTCGTCAGGAAGTAGGCCGGCCCTCAAGTGCAGTGAATAGCCCTTGACGTGGGCCATGTGTACTTTTTAAGTGATGGAGTTTTTAAGGGGCATGGGCAGACCTTTCATTTGCAGGGCTAGCCAGAGCATTTCCCCTTTCGATTGCACCAAAAGTCAGTCTGTCAGAGGTTTTGCATCGTGTTGGTGATTTTGTTTGCAACTTGTGCCCTTCAGTAAGGGCATCCGCCTGTCTTGTAATAAGTGCTGTTGTCAAAGCTGATAATGCAGAGGAGGCAAGAGGAGGTGGAGAGAAAGGTAAGTACCATTTGAAGTTCTGTGACAAGAGGCAATGTAAAGAGATTCTACGAAATTCCCGGAATAATGAGGACAATGAGCCATTATTCTCAGGGCTTCATTTTTAGACTGTTTTAATGAGTGCCATAAATCTCGATTGTTTCCCTGTGAATTACAAGACTTCCAGGAACGCATAAAACCCATGAAAATTATATACGAGAAATTCGGATGCCCTGTGTTTTGGATTCAGTTGATCTACAGGTAAATCGATGGAAAAATGTTTTCTGAATTCAAATACGTGGTTCGAGAAGAAGAGGAAGAGGGGGTCCTGAGCGAGGAAAAGAAAATGCAGAAAAGGGTGAGGAACGAAGCAGAGAAGGGAACTAGACTCCGTTAGTCATTACCACGTGCTTAGCACTTGACCAATGTTTTCTCACTTAATATTCACAAAACTTCTGTAAGCCAAGAGTCTGTCTGCACCATTTTACAGATAAGGAAACAGGGACTTGGAACAGATAAGAACCCTTCTAAGGTCACACTTAGGATGGTCTGACCCCCTAATTCCTTGTCCTGAACACCCCACCCCGCTGGAAGGGCTAACTGGTAGGAAGAGGGCATTCTGATGTCGTAACTTTAAGACATCATTAGTCAACTTCAATTTTTGTTGTCCCCCTCCTGATTTATAGGGACAGTGACTAAACAAGATACTCCTAAGAAGTGACTTTGATTTGTTTATAACACAAACAAGTGCAAGTTTTATGATGAATTCATGCTTCCCATCCTTCTAGTTCACCCCCCACCTGTCACCACGCACACAATCCACACACCCCTTAATTCAGAAAAGTCTTTTGGATGGTTTCGTGCCATCTATGGTTCAATCCGTTGTAACCAAATGGACTGAACCTCCTTTCAGTCTACTTTTCAGGCATAGGAAAATTCCAGAGGCAGAACATTCCAGAGGCGGGGCAGGGTTATAATATCTGGGTGCTAAGAAAAGGCTTTGTGCTGATGAACGCGTGAAATCCCTTCATCACACGTGTGTGAAAAAGTCTCGTTTATGCGAAGGGCCACACCAAATGGTCTCTTACCTGATGCCCTTTTATGAACGCACCAGAGACGGGAAAAGAAGGAGAAATTATGTCGAAGTAGAGAGTTTGAGAGAGAAATAAAGATGTTTCTTTTCCTCTGTGCTTGATTGAAAAAAAAAAAAAAATCTTAGCAGTTGAAATTTGGTCCTTGCATCGAGGAATAAAATTCCCATGCTTTTGTGTTGGACGTTTGTGGTCTCCGTCCTGGCCGCTGTCCCGCGGTCTGTTTAGCTGAGTGAGATGGGAGCTCTCAGTATGGGCAGCTGAAAGTAACATATGGCTGATAAACAACTGCCGCCACCTCAGAACAAACATCTCAATGTGAAGTGCTTTTAAAGTGGAGTGTGCGTTAGGGTCTATATTTGCCTCCTCGTGGTGTTGCAAGAAACGTTGCTGGGTTTCCATGAATCTCAGATTTGAGAGCTTCTTCTTGGTTGCCTAGAGTCCAAAGGTTTCATAAGGTCAAGAAAATCATTCTAGAGAGCATACGAGGACAGCCTGTGAGCCAAAAGCATCAATTTTGCTTTCTCCCTTGAGTCCTGCCTGTGAAATATTTTCCAGTTATTTGCGCTTCGCTGCCTAGATGTTCTAAGTGCGGGGCTGCACGGTGCCTCAGAAATAAAATCTTCGCTGGACACCCTCTATACGGAAGTCCACTTGCAAGACTAAAGTTTGTGCCTCTGCCTCAGGTTAAAAGCCTATTTACATTTCTTGCAAGTGGTCCTGTCCAACTTGACCCTGCCTTCCCTTCCCAGTTCACACCCCTCTCAGGTTCTGATTTAAAAGCACTTAATTAGGGTGCTAATTAGAACCTAATCTGGTTGCTAATGAAGTAGGTGACAGCTCAGATCAATTAAAAAAAGGAAAAAGCATCCCTGGCCTTTTGTTTGCAGCCTCTACAGGATGACATTCTCTTTTTAATTGCTTTGAAACAGGCTTTGCTGAACAAATCTGCCTCTGTTGTTGAGGCTTGGTTCCTGGTCACGTGGCCCATGCCAGCAAGAGGCTGCACTGCAGCAGGAGAGAGCCTTCGGACTTGGAGAAGCAAGGCTTCTCTTTTCTCTGTGCACTAGGCTTTGCAAATCTTTTACTTCTAAGAGGATCGCTCTGCCCACCTGTCCCGCTCCTGACCACCAACACTCTGCGATATTAGCTCTACGTCTTCACTAAGCTGAATTATTGTTTAACCAGCACATCCCCCATAGTATATATAGGCACCTTACCTGAAAAAGTAGCAATGTGAATTGAGACCACACAAATATTTTAATTCATATCTCTTCCTCTTTTGTGCTAAAACCTGGATGCTGGACTCTAGGCACAGAACTCTAGAGTTATGACGGTTATTTTTGTAGAAATCACAATCGTGGCTGAATAATGCCATACGAGGCATCGCTCGGTAGAAAATCAAGTTGCTTTCTCGGTTGCAGTCATCTCGCACAGCATGTGAGGTTACTGTGATGCCAGGCCTGAAGATGGAACAGAGGGGCCCAATGGTGGGAAGCAGCCCATGAGATGAAGGAGAGAGGGGAACAGAGCTGGAGGGGAGAGGGGAGGGGATCTGGGGGCAGCGTGTGCCTGCACTGAAGGGAACAGATGTACAAGCGGTTTAACTAAATGTTTTTTGTTTTTTATTTTTAAGTGAGGCAACCCGGGGTTGACCTCACAGATTGCAAGGAGCTGGTCAGCTTACGATCCCTTATTTTTTAATTTTTTACGCCTACAGCACCTGGTCTTCCTAGGTGGTCTCTCATCCAAGTACTAACCAGGCGCGACCCTGCTTAGCTTCCGAGATCAGACTAAATGTTTTTTAAAATAGATATTGAGCCCCTGTTGTGTGCAGGCACTATAGAGTAATGAACAAAACACAGCTCTTTGGAAGACAGACAATAAACAAATGATTGTAAACAAATTAAAATGTGCAAAATGCTGCAGAAGATAAATTCTGAGCACTCTAGGCTTGTCCCTTGTGGACACTGCAGATTTTCCTGAAGAATGAAGTTTAAACTGAGAAGTGAAGGTCAAGTTAGAGGTGGCTGGGCAGAGGGGCCAGAACAGAGTCACCCATTGCAGGAACAATGAATGGGAAGTGGGAGGGAGAGAGAGAGAAGCTTTTGTTCTAGAAGCTGAGAAAAGTCCCACTTGCCAGAGCCAAGAGAAGAAGAGAAGGAGGTCATGAGTTGAGGCTGGACCAGTGCCCAATCACGTGTAGCCTCTTCAGCCACACGAAGGATTTGGGACAGTAGGGGACTATAAGGAAGGCATTGAAAGTTTTGAAGCAGGGGATCCTAATGATCGAATTGTGTTCTTGAAATACCCCAGCAGGTATGTGGAGGAAATGATTAGAAGGGGTCCAGATGGGATGTGGGCGGATCATCCAGGAGATTTAACAGGGGTCCAGGTGAAAGTCAGTGGTGGCCTAAACCAGGGGACCATTGGGGATGAGGAGAGATGGAGAGACTTGAGAGACTGTTAGAAGACAGATGTACAGGAATTGCTGGTTGAGCGGATGTTGGGAGTGAGGAAGAGGGAGGAATCAGACCTTTCACATTCAAGGCTTCCTGTGGGAAGATCACTGGGAACTGATAACCAATCCCGGCCCGAGGGCACTGGTTTTCAAAAATGTTTAAGCGGCAGAACCTGCCTGAAAGTGAAATCTTGCATAGATGACACCTGGAAAGGTGAACGCTGGGCTTGAGGCCTTGCTCACTTAGCCTTCTGGTCACCACCACCACCTGCCTCTCGACCTGGAGGTGCAGAGGAAGGTATTCAGCACAGCCCTGGCCCCCTGAGTTTAGGGCTACTCCAAGTAAGATCTCCATGGATCATACCCCTCGGCGAACTGACCAAAGGCTCAGCTCCTTTGCGCCCAGGAGGTTTACAGAAATCTGACCTCTGCATCACTCCAGGTTAGAAAGTACCAGGGCGGCCAGTTACCAGA
>NW_011888817.1:642800-647177 GCF_000151845.1 Pteropus vampyrus | reverse complement strand
TTTTTTTTTTTCAGGTGAAATCCTTAGTTTTACTTGCTGTAATTCCACTCGCAAATCCAAAAATAACTGTGACTGGCACATCTGCCCACCGCTTTCATGGAAGTGATGCCTGGTGCAGTAAACGGTTTGACGCTCTAATTGTTGTTGTTCTTAACATCACTATTGTGATGCTTATTGATGGGATGGATGTCTCTTTTAAAGACAAGTAGTCACTAGTAGCTGAACGCATACAAAAAATGAAACCCAGATCGTTTTATGTATTTTGCGTGGTTTGTGTTTGAAAAATATGAATTAATCTGTCAAAATAAAAAGAAAAAGGGTTTAACCAGTTAGGGCATTTGGACTGATTGAGTCCGGATTCCATAGCTCCTCAGGGTATCCTTGGCAACTGTTTAGGCCCGAGCTGAGCTTCCGGGCACTCTGCTTTCAGATGGAGGACACACAAAGGTTACACTTTCAAAGCTCTCGCGTCTGTCAGCTCGAGTCTGTAGGCAGGAGGGCCTGTTGAATTACGAGAAAGACGTGGGTGGCCAGATACTCTCCCTCAAATAGAAATATTATACTTTTAAACTAATGTCTGATTTGGACTTAATAACTCTCTTGTTAAGAGGTGCCACGTAACAATATCTTAATCCTAGTTTAAGAGCAACCTCAAGCATCACTGTGTCTTTGCATCTTTATACCGGAAGCCATCACTTTCTCACTCAGGGGCCCTCCCAGAAGGATCTTTGCTACTTGAGTAGGTCATTTGTCACATCAAATAAAATGACTGGCTTCTCTACTTATTTTTTTTTCAGCATTGAGTATTTGCTGGAAACTGTTTTCGTATAAACTAGTTGCACATAAGAATATACCCTAAGGAAACAATTAGGAACACCAAAAAAAGCTTAATAAATTTATCTCAGCATTAGTCACAATAGGAACACATTGAAAAGATCGAAATGTCCAGCAATGAGGATGCGGTTAAGGAGATTAGAAAGCACCATCAGGCGGAGTTTTATATAGCCATTAAAAGTTGCAATTATGAAAAAATTTTACCGAAAGACATGGGAAAACGTTTATGATGTCATGTTAAAGTCGGATGTAAAATTGTATGTTGAGCCTGACCTTGACTTAAATTTTAAAAGATATGGAGATGAAGACGGAAAGGAAGTATACCAAGCTGATAACTGTACCAAAGTTGTTACTTGGGAATGGGGCTATCATTGATTTTTATTTTATTCTTTATATTTTTTCCAGATTTTCTAATTTTTCACAGTATGCATTAAGAACTTCAATTTAGGTAAAACTGTTATTTAACCAAAGACAAAAATCTCATACATTCATGGAGGTGATAGTGGTAGCAGTTTTAAATTAGAAATTGGTAGTGAGCAGTGGCTGTTGGAGATTAATGTTTAGCACTTATATAACATTTCATGAGAGGCTTTTAAGGTGTTTTATAGCCCCAAGTTCATTTTCATACCGTCCCTGTATGGTAGGCGGCAGAAATTATAATGATTTTGTGGATTAAAAAAAGGGGAGAGGGGAAGACGTAGAATGAACACTGCATTTTGCTTCAACTCATGTTTTTAAGCTGTGAAATTAGAGCCTCCATGAGGATGTACTGCTGTCGTTCCTCCTTCAGAGACACATGGACTTTGAGGACTGGCAGGAACTTGAGAAACAGTGCGTAGTCCACGACCTCACAAAGAGGAAACCGAGGCGAAACAGCGAGTCAGCCTAGTATTTGGGGAGATCATCCCCACGCCCTGTCTTTTAGCATGGGAGAAGTCCCAGAAGAGCTCTTTACTTTAATATATAACATTATTTGTGCTGAGGGCCTTTAAGAGAAAAAAGAGGGGTGCTGAGTTATTACAGATTCGATTGAGATGGGATAGGTAGGAAGACTGTTGACAGCCAGAGGAAGTGGGCCGCGCCCTGCTGACCGAATTCCCTGCTGATCGGAATGTCTTCAGCTCTCCTTAGCTCCTTTTAACAGACTATCGAAGCTCCTCCTTCTGTGGCCCTCGGGGTCCTGGATTTCCTGCCACTGGTGTCTCCAGCACACCAGCCCATCTATGATAGGGTTCAAATTTAAGCTTGAGAGTTTTCTCCCTTCAGTGTGATCGAAGAATTCAAAGCATATCTCCCTCCCAGTTTTCTGATGTGGTTTTTAAAGGTGGGCACAGTCCAGATTCGCAAATACACATAGTCCCCCACAGTAACCATCTCTGATATTTTCATCGGTGCTTAATCGAGGGGGAGCTTTTTTTCATCGCACTCAAGAGTTTGCAGGGATTCCAGAAGAGGCAAAAGGTAGTTAATGATACTACTTTCGGAGTTCGGTAGACATCTGGGTTTGAATGGAGGTTCTCTCTTTGGCTAGCCGACTCTCAGTTTCTTCAAACTATAAAAAGAAGGTAAGGAAAATAAGATAAATCGTGGCTGTGTTAGTCAGGATAGGGTATGCTATGATGCAGTAACAGGTAAATCTAGAGATATTTGGTAACTCGGGTCAGCAAAAATTAATATTTTGCTCATGCAAAATCTGATGTGCATCATCTGGGGCCTCCTCCCTGGTGCCCTTGAGGTTCAGGCACCCTTCATCCAGTGGTCCCACCATCTCGACATGTGGCTTCTAGGGTCACCGAGTTGGGGAAGAGGGAGCTAAAAAGTCGTGTATTGACTCTTAAATGTTGTGTCCAAAAATGATACCTGTCACTTCCACTCATGTTTCATTGACTCAAACTAGCTACATGGCTGTGCCCACAAGGGGACTGGACATTTCCGAGAACATATGGGCTGAGAACGTATGGGTGAGCGCTAAATGTCTTCGCCACCTTCCTAACATTGAGTCTTTCCTATGTGTTAGGCCCGATTCTAAGCACTCATTTAGCTCTAACCCTTATGAAGTAGTTGCTAATATCTCCATTATACAGATGATAAACAGCCACAGAGATAAACTAGCCAAAGTCTCACAGCCAGTTAGTGATGGGCCCATGATTTAAAGCCAAATAGTCTGACTCCAGGGCCTAAGTTCTTAACCTCTGCACCTATTGCTTCCCTAATAATATCTCTCCTGGAGGGATTTCTGTAAAATTATAGGCAATGTAAGTAAAACACCTGGTATGCAATGTCTGACATGTCATAGTCACTCACAAATGGCAGCTATTTCGTTACTGTTATTGTTGGCTACCTCAAATTCTGAGTCAAGGCAGGGTATAAATAGATGGTTATGTGACAAAGCTTTATTAAAAGGGACCTCTTTTGTCTTGGCATCTGGGGTTGCATGGAATGCCTTAATATAACCTTGCAGAGAATTATCAAGTAATTACCATCGTATGGAAGTATTTTAACAAATCATGCCCATTCTTACCCTGTAATGGCACGAAAGCAAAGTCTACATTTTAATTACTGGCTTGCCGTGTCTCATTACTGGTATCTGCAAGGCTGCTCTGAGCAAAATTTAAGGACACGACAGTAGTTTATTTTGTATTTGTTGTAATTAAACATTAGCACTGATCTCCACTTGTTCCGTAGGTCGTTAAACCAGAAGCGCTGTGCTATAAAGTGGTTTCTGAACCTCTTCGTGGAGCCAGAAATATATTTGGCATTGAAGTGACTCTCCTGTCTCTTTCCTGCTGTGAGTTCATTGATATGGCCCCTCCCCCTTTTCCGGAAGCCTGAAGACAGCCTGATGTGAGGCTGAGTGAGAAGGGCAGGTAACTGTGAGGACCGGCTAAGGGTTGCTGAGTCATGCGCATGGATGCCTCAGAGTCCTTTCGCACTAGTCAGAACCCACAGGTATTACTGTTTCTAGAAAGTAAATAGGTCGTGTTAGGTACTGTGACTCCCCAACATCACTTCAGCTTTAACTGAGTGTCATTCTGAAGGACCTCCAGATTTAGGTATTGATACTTTCATTATTGGAAACTATGTCAGCTGGATGTTGGATAAATTTTGGCCAGTCTTTAAAATTCAAACAGTATTCTGCAAAATAGCATGTATTCTATGATTACAGCTAATCAAAAAATAGCTATAAATGTGGCTGGCATCCAGGTGGGGATATCATAGTGATGGTAGTTATTTTATAGTGGCGAGATTATGAATTCATTATTTATGATTTTTCAATTTTATATTGCCTTTGATTTAAAGAGAGAACAAATGATTATTCTGTTACATCCAAAACATCACATTACATTAAAAATCAATTGGAAAAGCATCAATGGTGAGGTTCAGAAAGGAAATCTTCAAAAATACTCAAAACAGCCACGCTTGATGGAAATTCTGACCTTTGGGCAGAGAACTTGAAAAGGGTTTTTAAATGGAAACATATTTTTAGGGAAATACAGGAAGCTTTTTAGGAGTCAGTAGATCGTCCTCATTAGGAAATTGCAA
>NW_011888817.1:637488-642750 GCF_000151845.1 Pteropus vampyrus | reverse complement strand
TGGAGCCAGAAATATATTTGGCATTGAAGTGACTCTCCTGTCTCTTTCCTGCTGTGAGTTCATTGATATGGCCCCTCCCCCTTTTCCGGAAGCCTGAAGACAGCCTGATGTGAGGCTGAGTGAGAAGGGCAGGTAACTGTGAGGACCGGCTAAGGGTTGCTGAGTCATGCGCGTGGATGCCTCAGAGTCCTTTCGCACTAGTCAGAACCCACAGGTATTACTGTTTCTAGAAAGTAAATAGGTCGTGTTAGGTACTGTGACTCCCCAACATCACTTCAGCTTTAACTGAGTGTCATTCTGAAGGACCTCCAGATTTAGGTATTGATACTTTCATTATTGGAAACTATGTCAGCTGGATGTTGGATAAATTTTGGCCAGTCTTTAAAATTCAAACAGTATTCTGCAAAATAGCATGTATTCTATGATTACAGCTAATCAAAAAATAGCTATAAATGTGGCTGGCATCCAGGTGGGGATATCATAGTGATGGTAGTTATTTTATAGTGGCGAGATTATGAATTCATTATTTATGATTTTTCAATTTTATATTGCCTTTGATTTAAAGAGAGAACAAATGATTATTCTGTTACATCCAAAACATCACATTACATTAAAAATCAATTGGAAAAGCATCAATGGTGAGGTTCAGAAAGGAAATCTTCAAAAATACTCAAAACAGCCACGCTTGATGGAAATTCTGACCTTTGGGCAGAGAACTTGAAAAGGGTTTTTAAATGGAAACATATTTTTAGGGAAATACAGGAAGCTTTTTAGGAGTCAGTAGATCGTCCTCATTAGGAAATTGCAACTGATATTTTTCAAACATCAGAGCAAAACTAAGAACGCTCTAAATTTAAGGGAAAAAAAAATTCCCTATAATCACACAAATGCCACAGACCAAACTCTTTCTACTTGTTCCTTATGCTCTACTATTTGCTCTCATATATCGACAAAATTTAACATAATTTTAGATACATTTATACAGAGTTTTCCCCCCAAAGACTATAGGTATGTTTTTACTCAATACCGTATTGTTTGAAATATTCAAAAAAGGGTTTACTGACTACATTTTAAAACATAGTTATTCTGGAACATTTGTTGACTCGAACTATTTGACCTTTTCTAAAAAAAAATAATAATAATAACATCAAGATTACAGCTGAAAGGAAAAAGATGTCAGTCTTGTCATCTTTGACTTGAACAGACATGAGGAAGGGTGCTGGTCAAGGTGACCTGGACTCCAACCTCTTCAGCAAGATATCTGCCCCAAGTTTCTTTTTAATGCTTCAGAGCCTTTGATCGGTGATGCTGACATTCTAGAAAGCTGAGCTGCAAATAGAAGCCTAGCACAGAGCCTGCACCCAAACCCTCTGGCAACTTGTCGCATGCAAACAGGGTACCCAGGGCAACACAGACAATGCTGTGGGGTTCAGAGGCCCGGCCCTGCTCCCAGGAACCTGTCTGGCCTGTCCAACCTTAACCTTAACCAGAACTTCACTCTTTGAAAACCAAATGGTTTTTTGAAGCTCCTGACCATTTCCTGTTCTGCCCTGATTCAGCCTGCAGAGCCCGATTGCTCCATCTCAGCTTGGTCCTGGAAGAGCGGCAGCCAACCTGGGCCGTGGCTGTGCTGGGCCAAGGGCAGCTGCTGAAAAAAATACCCACAGGATTGCTTCAGGCCCTGTAGGGCCTTGCGTTGGAGGCATACTGCCATCTAGTGGAGAAAAGAAAAAAGGCCCCATTACCTTTTTTTTTTTTTTAAATTAGTGGAGAACCATTAAAATAGAAGGATCAACTGTCCTCTTTGATACCAAAGGAGCTTGAAAACCAGAGAGGGAAATGGATTTTCCGAGTGCCACACAGCCAGCTAGGGGCAGCATCGGTACTGCAGAACTGCCTCATTCGAGCCTTGGTTTTGCATTATACCACAGTAAAGAAACCGGTAGATAGAAGAGCTTCTAGTTTAGGTTGACTAGCATTTCATACCATGGCTGAGCTGGAGATGAACACACGCGGGGCTGGTATCTGAAGAGAAGGCGTCCGTTATTTACTGTCCTGTAGCATGCCTTAGCCGGACTCTCTCAGTGACCGGTGCAAGGCCAAAGCAAATTCATTTGTCCACCTAGCTCCTCCTTCCCCGCCATGTGCCAGGAAACTCAGCACACGATAAGACCACGTATATTACATGGAGTTACAAGCAAGAGATGCCACAGGTCACCTGTGCCCGGAGGGGAGAGAAGAGAAAGTTTGTGGGCTGCCAAGCCCAGCCTTTCCCATCCTTTCCCTCACCAACTTTTTTAGAGCTAAGGAAAAATTTGCAACTTCCTTGTCCCCACGTAGTTCCAGGTCCCCAGGCTACCCAGATCCCTGAAGAGGGATGAGGGTGAGAGGAGGGGGAGCAGCACTCTTGATTTTTGACTTTAGAGCCTGCCTTGACCTTGACTAAAGTGGACTGGCGCCTTTGGCTTCACAGCCAGCCTGCAGCTAAAAGGCATTCACACCGAGTAGACTGCTATCCGTGATTGTGAAAGGGAAAAGGCACGCTGCATTATTCAGTGTCAGTTCGAGGGGTGGAGGGAAAGGTGGAAGCCAGTGCCTAACTTCATTCCCTTAAAGTAAAATCCCAAATGTTTATTTGAAACATATGACTGTGCTTTGAGATGACTCTTAGTCTAGTGTCTCGTGGATAACCTAAAACAGCGAAAGGATTTCTTGGCTGCATTCTCTTCCTTCAGAGCCTGGGCTTTCCCCTGACTCCTAAACCATCATTCCAGCAGGAAGGGTGAGCCCATCCTGCTTTAAATGGAAGATTGCTGGCAGAGTCTTAAGTCATAAATGTGAGTACTAAGAATGCACTGTTAACCTTGAAGCTTACACCTTTCGTTTAATTTCTTGAAGCTGATTAGAGTAAGGGGAATTTTTAATGCTATTTGTTCTTCTAACCCAGAGAATCTGACTCAGGGACTTGAGTCAAATCTGACTAAGATTTGACACAACCTTCAGTGCCCAGTGCACTGGCTGAGTCACAGTGCAACATCACATGGCCTGGTTTACCCCAGGTAAAAATGTTCTGAGTTCTCTGGGTGACAGAACAGCCTGCTGATGCTGAGCGCTGAGAGGTTGGCCTGGCAGCCCCCAAACAGAAAGCCCGCCCCAAGCGAGGTCCTGCTTCCACCTGCTTCTGCGGCCTCTTCTCCATTGCTGACCTGTTCTCCACAATTCTTTCTCCTCCAAAGTGCTTGTTTCAAAGTGGGCTTTCCTGTATAGTCCAGGAGTCTGCTGAGACATAGAAGGATAAACAGTCCTGCTTTTCAGCTCAACACCTGGGAAAGGGGCTATGATCAGTATCTTCATGATGTACACCATATTGTCCCATGGGGACACTTTTAGAATTGGGTTGCATTTCTAACCAGAGATTTGGCACCAAATGAATCACAGCGATATCCAGCAGTGTGTCATAAAAGCCAACATGTTCCCAAACCTCTGTAATCATCAACCAGAGGAAAATCTCTGACAAGCCTTTTCCTCTTGATTCTGGCAGGGCCCTCCGCTCATTACTCAGTGTTCCTGAACTGAGCTGTCCACCCCCTCCCCCGCCCCAGCCACACATGCTGGAGCCTCTTTCTGTCCCCCCTTGGCCTTGATCTTGAGGCTGTTAGCCTCCGAGCTGCTCCACGCTGGCTGGCTCTTCTTTATTCCTCACTGAATTCCTTTAACTAAAGGACCTTTGAACAATTCACAATTTCATGGGCCCCCCCTTTCCCTCCAGTCCCCACATTGACCTGATCCATGCTGTGATGAGCAGCACCCCGGATCGTCATAACGGCCTCCCTCTCCCACTATCGGACCAGGACTGTGAATAGCACGTAAAGAAAACCCCTATATAATGCACTTACACATGTGAGCCCTAAAACAGCCTGAATAGACCCCCAATCTACTCTGCCTTAAGGGAAACGAGTAGCTAAATAGGACATTCACTCAGTCCAAAGATATTGATTGATTCCTTTCTGTGTGCCAGGCACTCTCCGAGGCACTCAGGATATAGCTGTGAATCAAACAGATAACAGCCCACATGGAGAGGAGGGCATAGTGTTATCTGTCATGAGTAGAAAGAGCATCGACTCAGGAGACAGGAAGCCTGAGGAGCTATTCTAGATGCTTCCACTAACCAGTCACTTCTCCCTCTCTGAGTCCTTACGTGTGACCCTCTAAAGGCACTTTGATTTGTTACTCTACTTACACTGAGAATCTTCTCAGCCGAGAGAGTGGAACTCCCCTGCCTCTCCTTAAGTGGGGCGTTCACGCCGGCTCCCCCCTCCACCTCACCATTCTTTTCTGCTTTGATTATTCTTTGGTCTTAAAGAAAGCAGAGAGAGTGCCTTTCCGTCAGGTTAGCCTGCCTGCCTACCCCGCTCTGGGTGACTAACAGCCTGGCATGCCTTGTCTCCTCCCTGTCCCTTCCCACGTGGTCACCGATATTTTTCAAAAACAAACGACCCCTTCCTCCTTCCTCGAAGGTGGTTGCCGTGAATGGAACGCCTCTTTGGGGTCACTGCGATGTCTTCACGGGGGAGGGGGGGCGGGGGCATCTGTTCCCCTGGGCATGCTTAGGGAAGCCGGCGGACAAACAGATCACAGGGAGGGATTCAGTACCATTGGCGCAACAGAACCCCTGGAAACCAATTAACGGGCTGAAAACCAGAGAACGGACGGCGGCCAAAGAACAGGCACCCCGTGGTCAACAATTACCAGTGTGGGCAGGGACTGCGATGTAGGTCAGCTCTCAGCCAGGAAATAGTTTTACAAGTGCAAAATGTGGCTCCTTCTGGAAGCAGAATCTAGGTAAAGGTTTTCTTTCTATATTGGGATGGATGACCACCTGGTTGCCTTGTGACTCACCTAGGTTTCTGAGACAGCTGGTCCACCTCACTTCCAAAAGAAAGTGCCTCAGGGGCCTTCTGACCTTGACCTTCTGGTTGCCGATTGTGCCAGAGAGGGCTAGATCCTGCTTTATGAACTGGGTGTGGACAGGGTGTCTGGGTTGTACTCCCACATTTTGAGGACGCTGGGTGTTTTCTGACACAGTGTGGTAGATTTTCGTTTGTTTGTTTTTCGAGAGCATACCTTTCAGCCTCTATGGTGCTTGTAAAGATTTCCCAGTTTTAGAGGAGTCTCTGGAGAACCCCGAAATTAAGATCAACATCTAAGCGTTAAGGACTCTTTTGACAGGCGTTTGGTTAAGCAGAGACAGGAGACTCTGGG
>NW_011888817.1:630946-635943 GCF_000151845.1 Pteropus vampyrus | reverse complement strand
TGCTGACCCGCCAGCGTGGCTGTAAACACGAAATCTCCACACCGTCCTTTGTGAAGAATCTTATTAGTTGCCTAGTGGCTTGGAGTGGGGCCATCCTTTACGGTGCAACAGCTTTAGCTCAGGCCCTGCAAACTGATCTCCCTGCTTCCAGCCTGTCTCACTGTCATCCACTGTTCAAATGGGTACCAGGAAGTCTTGCTGGAACCAGCTTCTGGTTGGGGTCATGATACACTTGTGTTCTAAAGTCTCTGTTGGCTCCCCTTTGCCTACAGGGTCAAGTCCACACTCCTTAGCGTGGTCTGCAGGGCCCTTTACAACCCCCCATCTAACGCTCCCCACCTTGGAAGGGCACACGCCAGTCACTGAACTCTCATCTGGGGCAGAGCAGGCCCTTTCCTGACTCTAAACTCCTCACTGCCTGGAAGGCGGTACCCTACCCCCTTCTCTGCCTGGCAAACTCCTATTCCATCATTCCAGACTCAGGGCAACCCATCTGTGTGGCCTGCCCTGACTTTCTCAAGCGGAGAGTCACACACTCCGTGAGCAGGACCCAGTGCAGACCAACATGATTCCTGTTTTCCAAGAGCTGGCCCTGCCCCCACTGCCACCTCTGCTGCGAGGGGCTTGGGCGTTGCCGAATGGCAGAGCCCGGCCTTGGAGAACACTCTTCCAGCCCCCTCAAGAGACATGGTGTGAACATTCGTACCAGAAATTCTCCTAAACGTGACAATTGTGTAATTGATGATTAGGGGATAGTAAACGCTGTTAAATCATTTCGTCATTTTTGTGACAACAAAATGGAGAAGCACTGGCACCCGGAGTGGAAACAACCTCTGAACTCTGGCGGGGTTCTCAACCGGAGCTGGAGGGAAGGTATTTCGGTTCTCGGCAGGGTTTTCTTGCACAGGTTGGATGCCAGCACCCCTCCCCACAGAGTCTACCCTCTGCATTGTCATCAAAGAGCTGCTGGTTCCAACCCCCCAAGTCGCTGAGCAGGGCATGCTGGCAAAATCACTCTTCCTTTCTGAATCCCCAGTGCCTCAGAGATAGAAAAGAGGTAATAACGTTGCCTCAGAGGAATATCTGGTAGATCAAATGAGCGTCTATCTACGAAGTTCTTAGCAGAAACTAAAAACAAGTTAGTTCCATTCTCCTTGTCCCCTCCTCGCTTCAGCTAGAAATTCTCCCGGGCTCTCCCGGCAGCCGTGGAAGGAATTCTCAGCTGTGGCACGCAGAGAGGGTCAGACCGAGGGCAGGAGGCCTTGGGCACACCCAGCCCCTTTTCCTCTTCTTTCTACTGCTTGGGGAAAAGCTCTACGTACAGACAATGTATAGCAAGGGGTTGCATAGATTTTTAACTCATGTCTGTGTTTGCCTACTGTTCAAAGAGTTGGAGCCTTTGCCACCATTTCCGGCCAGTAGCCCATGTGTCCGCTTGTTTTCATCACCGGGCCTAGACTGGCCTGTGAATGGCTGCAGAGCTCTTCCAGGAAGTACACCAGGTGGCGCTGTGCAGTGGCAAAGGGCCTGAAGGGAGGGACCCAGGAAGGAGCACTTCCGGAGAGGGGGGAAGGGAGGGAAACAGACCCCTGAGGCCTTGGTGGCCCTCCGGCCATCAGGGGCAGGTGTGTGCCCAGAGCACTCTCTGACTCTAAGGTTGCCTCTGAGCACTTGCGGGAGCAACTCCATTCATTTTCCTTGCAGAATTTTTGACAAGAGAG
Organism: Pteropus vampyrus; assembly: GCF_000151845.1. Lineage (NCBI taxonomy): Eukaryota > Metazoa > Chordata > Mammalia > Chiroptera > Pteropodidae > Pteropus > Pteropus vampyrus. The sequence goes on along the minus strand of NW_011888817.1, from coordinate 634,222 downwards.
GTGACCATGTCCCACATTCAATTCTCAGTGCTTCATGTGTATTAACACCAGGAGTTAAGGACCCTAACTACCCTCTAGGAATGCTGAGGTGCAGAGACGGCAAAAGACTTGCCCAAGGCAAGCAGGAGGCCTGGGGCTGAGCCCAGGCGGTCTGGCCTGGCGGGGAGGTGGGGGTCATGTGCTTTAAGAACACAGAGGGCTCATTTTGCCCCGGTGGCTTAAATAACTCAGCGTGGCTCAGTTCGTTTGGTTGCTTGAGCTTAAGTCAGTGGCACTGGCTTAGAAGGTAGTGCCAGGAAGCCAGGGACTCTACTTCTTCTTAACTAATGTACCTTTATGTTGCCATTTTCAAGAAACCAAAAACCAGTGTACCAGAGCTGTGCTCCTGAGTCGTGGGACATTCATTCACGTATTCAATACGTATTTACCAGCCAGGCACTGGGTGCCAAGAGTTCAGACAGGTGAGGTCGCAGCTCTCATAGACCTTGTATTGGGATTGGGCAAACAGCTAATTAAAAATTCATGAATAATAAAATTTCAGGTATAATAAAAAGGGAAGAAAGTAAAGGCAGGTTAATGAGGTACATACTGAGCAGAAGTTGGAGGAGGGGATGGGGAGGGGAAGATGAACAAGCTGGTGCAGCAGGCACAGCATCCTGTGTAAATTTAAAACGAACATTCCCTAGTTCTACGATCTCCTTCGGGCAGAGAAAATGTCATCTGACTTGCACAGCAACCTCTACACACAGCCACCCACACGACCACCCTCTCTTGTTGTGGCATCGGTTTAGGCACGGGCTATGCATTAAATAAGGGAAGACTTTTCTCCAAGAGCCAGAGAGGTTCTGGAGTTGGGTCACGCTGTCTGTGCACTCCACTTGCTCACCTGGCCCCAGGTGAACTGGTGCAGAAGAGCCGTCCCATTCAGGCTGGGTAGCTGGCCATGTCAGAGGGCTCTATGACAATCGTTGAACTGGAAACTCAGATTTGGGTATTTTGCAGAAAAGAGCCCGTTCAGGCTTACAGCTTGGCAATTGCTTTAGCAACATCTTCAATTATGAGTAATAAAGACCCAGGCTCTGGTGGGCTGAGGAGCCACAGAATAGAAAAGACGCTGAGGGATTGTCCAACCTGTGTCTTCAGACGGGGAATGAGTCCAGAGATCATCCTAGTCTCAAGGCTCCATTTCTCTTCTTGGCTGTTCCCAAGGACAGCGATCATAGAGGGACCCCAAAATGTATTCACCCAATGTATTCAGATCACAGCTCTGCCTCAGATCGATTCTCTGAGCTTAGGTCAAGGCATTTTCATACAGAGATGAAAGGGACCAGAGCAAAGGCCATTACAGTATTTGATTAGCTATATGGCAGCCATCTCACCTGCAGACTGGATTTCTGTTCTTTTGAAAATGTAAAATATTTACAGAACAGGAACCTACTTATCTTCACCATCCTTCGCTGCTAAGAATATATTATCTTGATTAAGGTAATGAGAGGCCCACACTGAAATATGTGGATGAGGACCAAAGCAGATGGACTGAATTAATCTGTGTTTGCTAGCTCTACACAGGGCACTGTGAGGACTTTGAAAAACAAGCCAAGCTCACTGGGGATGGCATCATTGTGAGACATGTCACTGTGAAATGGCCAAGGGGCTTGGGTGACCCAAATGACCTGTTAGTTTTATGCTTTTCATGCCGAGTAGTTGCTTTGTTTTGTTTCTAAAGTAAGGTCTTTAACAGTTTCATTTGGGGGAGGTTGGCACCTAACATGTTCAGGCCCTATCGGTAGGCATCCAGGAGAGGGCAAAGATGAACATGTCACAGGCCAGTGTTGAAGGGCCTTGCAGCCTTGCGAAAGAGGCCAGCCGAGCGCTAGTTCTGGGACATTGCTCCTCCCTTGGCTGGTTCTCTCCGACCAACTCTCTGAGCCTCAGCGCCCATGTGTTTTCCAGAAGCTTTCTCCATCTTCATCTGTGATTCTATAATACCCTTTAGTGCATTTATTTATTCCACCAATGCTTACTGAGTGCCTGCTATCTGCCAGGCACTCTTTACATGGTGGGGCTAATCTCGTGATATGATAGTTTTCTGTGTACCTCTGTGCCTCCCCGCACTGGATGGGAAGCTTGTTGAGGGCAGTGAGCTCATTCCTGGCACCTGGCACAAAGCAGCTGCTCAATAAATGTCTGTGAAACAAATGAAGAGAGAAATGACGACAGTACAAGATGGGTAGTTACAAAAATAAAAATTAGCATTTATATACATTTTTACAGGCGTCAAAATGTCCTCAGTAAACATGACTTCTTCATCCGATTCTGCACAACAGCCCTTTATGAGGCAATCATTTCCATCTGTGAATGGGAAGATTGAGGGCTGAGCGAAGTATGACCCACCCACACATAGAACATGGGACTTTGGAGTGTTTCTTTTATGAGAACTTGAGGGGGATAATGAGTAGGGGAAACTTAGGGAAAGGAGAGGTCACCAGAGAAGTCGGAACTGACGAGTGGCTCCTGACATGTAGAATGGGGTCGAAGAGGAGGCAATTTAAGCTGAGATTCAAGAGCAGTACAGCCCAGGGCAGGTTTGGAGGCCAGGCACTGGTTTGCCCTGCTGAGACTGAGATGAAGAGCATCATAGATCACAGGAGTTGGAAAGGTTCCTGAAATGACATAGCTCAGCTCAGCCATTCTCAGCCTGGCTGACCCTTAGCATTTCAGGGAATGGCGGGGTGGGTGGGTGGTGGCCTGAAAGGGCAGTTCCCGGGCTCCAACCCCAGAGACTGGGGCAGATCTTTTAAAAAAAGTTCCAGAGCCTTCTGGCATGTGGTTGGTACCACATGCCTTGGCTGGCCCAGCCTAGTGGAGAATGATTTGAGCAACGTAGCACAGCCTTAACATCCAGAACCAAGTCCAAGAGCATTTCAGTAAGCCCCAGGAGTGTCTCCTCAGCGGCCCCTTTCCAGCATAGATGGCAGTCGGGGCAAACGCTCTTTGTAGAGTGGACTGGTTTCCTGTGCTCCCAGACTGGCCTTTGCCTCAATCTGCCTCTCATACCTCCACCAATTAAATGGCATCAGAAGACAGCGGCTTGATAGTCCAGGTCCTCAGACTGAATGCTCTTGGCTTTGACCAGGCTGCTCTGAAAATGAGCGTGCAGACATCCTTCCAAGACTATTTACCGTGTTTCCTGCCACTATTGTGCTTAGTTGTTTTCAGACTATTGTCAAGTGAGATGAAAGACGAGTATAGCACTTACCACATATGGTGTTTTTA
>NW_011888817.1:625776-629532 GCF_000151845.1 Pteropus vampyrus | reverse complement strand
ACCTTGGTCTTTCTCGCTCACCTGGACTGTAGAAGCAATAGCTTCTGTTCGGCTTCCATGCCCTTCCCTTGCCTATTCTCAGCACAGCTGCCGGCGTGCTGATTTGAACACGTATGTCAGGTATGACTTCTCTGCTCAGCATCCCCAGGGGCTCCCCATTTTACCCCAAGTTATAGTGCCTAAAAGGCCCCATGCGATCTGTGTCCGCACCCCCATCTCTAAGCTCTACCCCTCCCTCTCTTGCCACATACATTTCCTCTGACAGGCTAGATGTGCTTTCTCCTTGGGACGTTTGCGTCCCCTCTGCCAGGAACACGCTTCCCCCGCCCCCCATTCCGTCATCTCCTTCAGGTTCTCCACTCAGATGTTACTTTGTCAATGAGGGCTGCCTTAACCACCATGGAAGATCCCATCCTCCTCCACCATCTCCCTGCTCTCCAGGCCCCTCTTACCCTGCTCTGCTTTCCTGTTTTCCATGGAATGTATCCCTTCCTATCATACTGTTATTTATCGTGTGTGTTGTTTCTTTTCTGTCTCCTTGCATTACAATGTAACCTCCATAAGGGCAGGGATTTGGGGTCAGCTCCGATCCCTGATAGACGTCATATGTGCCTGGCATACAGGTGCTTAATGTATATATTTGTTGAATGAATTCATTACAGATGATTTGAACACGATGAGGGCCTGCTGGGAACTCCTTTGAGAAGGAAAAGAGTGAGCCAAGGCCCAGGCCTGGGTTGGGGAAACTGCAGAGTCTGGATCTGGAGTTGTTGGGATGCAGGACATTTAAGTCTGGTCTGGGTTGACATTGCCATATCCCAGGGCTGGAGTGGGGACCGCAGGCGATCTCCAGGCTATACTTTCCAGTTGGGAGGGTGAGAGTTACCGCCATCCTCCCACGGTTTGTCTGCAGGTGGCTGGCCTCTCTTGTTGACAGCGGGCTGTGGCCAGAGCAGACCCAGGCTGTACCAACCGAGTGGTCCCGTCATCGCTACCTCTCTGTCAGAGGTGCAGTTCCCAGCTCGTCATGAAAAGGACCAAGGCCCTACTGCACAAATCTCATTGTAAAGAATAGGTGGGCATGAAAATTATGAAACTAGGAGCTTTGTTAATTAGGCTAAAGGGACAATGGATGTTGTTTGCCCTCCCAAGAAGAAATGCATCCCAAATCAGCTGCTGAGTTTGAATGAATGGAATGAAGGAAGGAAGGGGAGGGAGAGGAGGGGGAGAGGAGACATAAACAATGTGTTATTTTACTGGAACAAGGATTTCTTTCTAAGTAACCTTGGTCAGTAATCATACCCATAGAGTTAGGTGGTAATTGATTTTGTTTAAGGTACACATTGAGTGAAATAGTGACCTTTCTAGCTGCATCTCTTCTAAAAGCAATGAATAGCTTTGGGATTCTTTGTACATCAAGAATAGTCATGCGTTTTCTTTATCTGAAGGGAAACACTGCTAGGCAGTGTTTCTCGTCTGCCCACCACATGTTTGTCTTATTGCTGTCATTTTTTTGTTTGTTTTTTCAAAAACAGTCCACATTGGTGACATGGTCAAGCTAAGTCCACTTGAGTAAATCCCACCTTGTCAAACTATCTTGCTTTGTTTTTCTTAAGAAAATGGATTTTATGTCCAGAATCTGGCCACCTGTTGTGACGTCCGCGGCGACCACCCTGGCCCCGGCCACCATCGTCTCTCCCCTGCTTACTGTCAACCTCCAGTAGCTGGTCTTCCATTTTTCACCCTGGCCCCCACAGTCTACTCTCAACACGGCAGCCTGAGTGCTTCTCTGAACAGGACCGTCAGAGTGAGGCATGCTTAATTGTACCCACTGGCAGTTGTCATATTAATGTAGGCAAGATAATTAAATGTTAAATCAAGCTACATTCAGAGACTGCAATATGGTGATCAGCTCTGCAGCCAGGCCACAGAGGACACCTGCAGAACAAAGGAAGGTTTCTGCTGGGATTGCTCACCGCCCATTCCCCACACCTGCGAAGAGAGAACAGGAACAACAGAGCCTTTAAGTGTCTGCCCTACACAAGTAAAATCATCCATTCCTTATGGCTAAAACCGTGGGGAACCTATGGATCAAAGGCTGGGAACTGCCAGCAGCCTTGCGCACCTTTCCCTTCCCATTCCTCACTGTATGTCCATATCAAAGGAAATGGGTAAACAAAGTCTTTAAACTGAAACGCACAGGAGCTCAAGAATGATATATAAACTGAATTCCCTGAAAACTCGGAGTCCTTCTCACTCCCTGCCTCTGAGAGGAGACTGCGCTGTCTGTGGAGCGTGGCCCCTTTTCTAGTAAACTTTCCTTTTGGCTCTGACTTTGGCGTGTGTGCTGAATTCTTTCCACGCTCTCTGCCGAAGGACCCTCTTCTTCTCTCAGTGCGGGACTTGGTCTCCCTCCCACTCGGGGACATTTGCCCTGTCCTGCATGAATATCAGTTGTTCGGCCTCTTGGGATAGGATGTAAGTGTGTCCAAAAATACCTCCAGAGATCTGTTCTTCCACATCCACCCTTCCGGGAGTACTGCTGCTTCCTAAACTGTCTGAAGGTAGGGGGACACAGAGGGATGTCGGAAGGGGCTGGGAGAAACTGCCCTCATCGGGGAAGGAAAATGTCACCTCACTAGTGTAGACATGAAACACAACGCCCAACTTTATTTTTATAATGTGAGCTACTGTCTTGCACATTGGTGAGTCACCGAGTAGATTGCTAACTCCTCTGCAGTGGCCTCTAACCTCTGCTCATATGGTGGTGTTTGGCTAGTTCTGGTTTGGGGGCGAGGGTAGACAGGGTCGCAAACTTTTAATTTTGTTCTGATGTGTCGCTTAGTGGACTAAGAAAATACATGATCCCGCTTAACTCTTAAAGTGACTTCCAAACTGGTGCTAAAGTAAAATGATCTCGTTTTCTTTGCAATTCCATATAAAAGGCTGAAAAGTAGGTTCTTTTACCATACGAAAGGTTCTTCTAAAATATACCCCAAACCACAGGAAACCGTGTAGCCTTTTATCTCGACTTATTATGAAGACCTTCATAAAAAAATAAAAAAAAAATTCTGTAAAGAGGAACGTTTGCCTCTTGGGATTGGGCTTGGTTTGACATGAAACCCCCATGTTAAATGGCAGAGAAGAGCGTGAACCAAAGCAAAGTTTAGTTCCCAGAATTCCTACTTTTGCAATGCGTGGTAGTGGTCTGTCCCTTGTCCTTAAGGTTTTTAATTGAAATGGACTGCCTCAAGACTTGTCTCGGCTCCTTCGCGAGGATTGTGTGGGGGAGCCCTGGGGTGGGTGACTGCTGGCTCACAGTCACGTTCACAGGCCCGTCCCTTCAGCAGGACTGCCCTCGCTTGACGGCTGTTGGCTGTGTCCCCAGGTACTTTCAGGGCAAGGGCTGCTGTGTCAAAATCACCTGCCATCTGTTGGTGAAAATGTTTTGGACTCTAAATGATGAGTCACTTACTTCCCCTGCTGTTCCTTCTGCTGCCAAGACTAATTTACCTATTGGACTTTATCAGGGGATATACCGGAAGAGCTTGTCATGATGCTTTGTCCTATGCAAAGTTCATCTCCCTAAGGAGCGGTTTTCCTTTGTGCCATCACTAGAAATGGTGAGAAAGAGTTGCCTTCACATCTCCACGAGGTGGGGTGAAGATGGCAGCAAACCAGCCTGGGCCTCACTCTGGGGTCCTTCATGGACAAAGCCGGCCTCAGCCGGGTCTGGGTTGAGGGCCAGAAATGCCA
>NW_011888817.1:619140-625726 GCF_000151845.1 Pteropus vampyrus | reverse complement strand
CACCTGCCATCTGTTGGTGAAAATGTTTTGGACTCTAAATGATGAGTCACTTACTTCCCCTGCTGTTCCTTCTGCTGCCAAGACTAATTTACCTATTGGACTTTATCAGGGGATATACCGGAAGAGCTTGTCATGATGCTTTGTCCTATGCAAAGTTCATCTCCCTAAGGAGCGGTTTTCCTTTATGCCATCACTAGAAATGGTGAGAAAGAGTTGCCTTCACATCTCCACGAGGTGGGGTGAAGATGGCAGCAAACCAGCCTGGGCCTCACTCTGGGGTCCTTCATGGACAAAGCCGGCCTCAGCCGGGTCTGGGTTGAGGGCCAGAAATGCCAATTTCCGTGCCAATGCTTTCGCGCTTGGGCGCCCATGTCAACTACCAAGTGTGTGGCACTGGGTAGGCCCTCAGAGACTGTTGGCTAAATGAATGACTGAGGTCTGTGACCACAAAGTGGGTATAGCTGACCTAGGGGAAAATGCTGGGCCCGGCTTAGCCCTTTAGGCCAGGGAGTGCCCCATGCAGAGCCGTCGGAACTCTGACATTCTGAGACAGTCTGCTCTTGCCCGCCTCGAAAGGAGGGTACGTGGAATGACTTTCAGGAGGACTTCAGGACACGCTTTCCGTGCAGACAAGTTTAGTGCTGTGACATACGCCAAGAGCAAGAGCTGTGGGACGGGAGGGCATCTGGGGAGGAGGACTGGAACTGACGGCGGAGGCCAGTGCTTTGCCAAGGAGAAAAACAAAGACCAGGTTAACAAACCTTTCCGTTCACTAGACCGTGGCAGGCTAAGTCTTGGGCTAACATATAAGATGTGCTTCTCTATCGACTCAGTTTCACAGAAATCAGTTTTATTGTTAGATTCATCATCTTTTTCTTTTTTTTTTAAAGTTTATTAAGCTGGTTCAAATCTAGCTTTATCCACATATCCTAAAATATTTCTATGCTTCTTGCCTTCTATTTTTTTCACCACTCCAAAATTCTAAGCTCACTAGCAGCAGCAAACCCCTAACTGCAGACGATTCGAACTCCTTCAAGCATGCCCTATTTCACTGATGTTTGCTAAAGATTTCCTGCCTGGAGAAATTACAGAGTCTCAGGTGGGTGGGATTTTTATTCTTACCACAGAGTAGGTGTGATTTTTGTGGGCGGCTCTTCCCCCAGCCTGGGAGATCAAAGGCAGAGTTGTGTACTTGAATCTTAGGCAGGAGGTGAAATGCCTGTACGGTATCGGGCTCAAGCCACCATCCCTTCTGCCATGGCCAGTAATTAGGAGACACGGCCAGATGCATGAGCTGCCAAAGGCACTGCAAGCCCCAGCTAACTTTTGCAGTCAAAGGAGCTGCTGACCAAACGCTGATGGTCTTAAGGAATTTTGCAAAACATTCGGAAATAACCTATTCTAGAGTGATCGGGGAGGTGTGTGGGATGCAGTTAGGACAAGGCGAGCCTTCTTCAGAAGAAATGACAGTGCGCTATCTCCATGGCTAAGTATCAATTTGCTGGAAGTAACATTTCCAACTACATTCCTCATCTATGCACAAGATGCACTTGTTGCTGAGGGAACCACAGTGATATGCTTCTAGAACTCCTGCCTTCTCTGCGTACATATCAGAGCTTCGTGATGACCGAGCTCTGGGGAGGACAAGTTTCCCTACTGAGTAGTGATTTGGCCTTAAAGGGGATCCAGGTGAGACAAGCTGAACTCATAATACATGAGAATTTTGGCAAATTGTCCACGTCACCACTCAGAGTTGGAAAAACAAGACTGGTCTTCGGTACAGCTACAGGCTAAGGCCGTCGGATGTGTCTCATTCTGGTCAAACCAGACATTTGGGCACACAGTGTCTCAGCACAGGCACAGCAAGTGACAGAACACTGAGGGACGCCTCCCCCCCCCGGAGGAAGATGCTTAGTTCGAGAACAAGGGCACCATTGGAGCTTCGGTGTCTAAAGTAGGCAAGACACTGAAACTGGGGATAAAACAACGTATCCACATCCAGATAAGCCAGGGGGGCCTTTAGCACGAACTCGTACAAAATTGTTAGTCTGTACAATTACAAAAGATTCTATTAGTGACAAAAGCAAAGAGAATCAGATTACATGGGTTTCTCTCGGTTTTGGAAGAATTCTGCACACACAGAATAGCTACCAAAAGTTGTAAACCTGGTCAGTCTCTATTTAAAAGTAACTCCTGGCTAATCCATGGCTGCGGAAGTGATTTGCTTTCTAGCTCTCAGACTGCTTCAGAAATGGGCATTTCTATCAGCAAAAGACTGGTTCTCTCCTCTGCAGCCACGTCACGCAAATACTAACTCTGGCCACCCCAGCCCCAGCAAAAGGGGCTGCTTCCAAGACAGGCCCGGGGCCTGTTTCTTAAAGATGTTTGCAAGAAATTCAAATGCCAGATCAACATATCCTGAACCCTGGTTATTTACCAGACTAGAATCCTCTCTGGGAAGTGTTTAATCCTGCATCAAATACAGAAAGGCAAACCCATAGGCTTCGAAAGAATGAGAGTTCATTGTAAAGGCGAGCAGGTGCTTCAGAAAGGACCCAGCACTCTGGGAAGGAGAAGGCTTGGTCACAGCTGTTCCAGGAGCAGCCCTGGTGACGTGCCCGTTCACTCCAGGGATGCAGAGAACTTGACAACGGGAAGAGAATCTTCGTAGTCCAGCTGGTGCACGTGCTAATTTCGCTGCTTCAAAGGAGATGCTGCGAAGACAAGAGTCCCAGGAATCACAGATGCACCAAGTCCCCGTGGCACTCGAACCATCTGCCCAAGAGGCCACAGCACCAGAGCACATACCTGTTCAGAGACCCAGGACCCCAGCTGGGTGGCTGTGGACTCAGGGCCACCCCTCCCCGTCGTCCTGCGAGATGCCCAGCACCGACTTGTGGGGGATTCTGCACTCCTGTAGAGATTTGGTGAGGTCAGAGAAACGTCTCCTGGGCACCTCCATCGTTTCGATGCTGCAGCGTTGGTAGGTGGCCTTGTTCTTGTGTTCGGCCACGGCAACAACGGTTTGTAATTCATCAGTTGGCCGGAAATGACGGACGAACCTTCGGCCCGATGGTGATCTGACTGCCAGCAGCAGCCTGGGCTCTTGATCTGACGGTTCCTCCAGGTCTCCGGCCCTGGAGGAGCTCTGACTCCTGCTTTGGATGAAGAGTTTCCTCTCCAGGGAACAAGCTGGAGCCCCGGGATCTTCTCTGCGTGTCTTCGTGGTGCAGGTCTCCTCTTGGTAAAGAGCCTGGATGCTGCTCAGTTGCAGTGAGCCGGCCTTTTTAGCTACTGTCTCCACAGCCCCCTCCTCTGGGGTCTTCCTGCTGATGGAAGGTAGGACCGGGTATTTGTTGAGGGAAGAGGAAGCCCCAATGGGCACCTGCTGCAGTAGCTCGGGGACCTCATCGGGAGCTCCCTGCTTTGGAGTTTTGGGTGCGCAGGCTCCTGGTTTCTGGCTGCCTGGCGACTCGCAGGGGATGGCTGGAGCGGGGGAGGACGCTGTGTGGTGAGAGCACAGCCCCGCGCCCTGGGGTCTGCGCAGACTTGGCCGTGTGCGTCCCTTGGCGGACTTGGGCCTTATGACGTGCATGTTCAGTGGGTTTGGCTGCCAAATGAAGGTGTCAGCTGCCGTGCCAACAACCGTGCTGCATTCATTGGGGGCTATATTCACAGGGGCTTCTGTGGCCATTGCTTCTCAAGACCCCTAAGGAAGCAGGAGGAAAGAGAGGAGGCCATGGATTAAGCTTCCTGGGACTTCTGGATCTCAGCCATTCACTCCCCGCGTGCCAGGAGAAGCCAGCCAGCCACAGTGGGAGACCGGGAAACTTTCTCTCTGGATTTCTGACATTTAGAGAGATACATGAACTGCAATTCATTCGTACGTTCGTTCGTTCGTTCGTTCATTCATTCATTCATTTCAGGTAGTGGACTATATCAGTGGACCAAAGTCCACTTACATTATTATAGTGAGGAAAGACAAGTGTTAAACCCACAAGGAAACCGATCTTTTTAAAGGGTAATAGCTACTATGAAGAAAATAAAGTATTGCATCAGAGGGTGACTAGGGTGGGGACTAATTCTTATTCTTGATGGGAGAAGGGGTGCCTTTAAGCTGAGAGACCAGAACGATGAGAAGGAACAAGCCATGTTACAGTCCAGAGCAGTGGTCGGCTAACTTTTTCTGTAAATATTTCCAGCTTTGGGAGCCATGTGGTCTCTGTTCGGAGCACAAAACGGCCATAAATGACACGCCAAACAGCATTACCAGGGGCTGCCTTTGCTCAAAAGAGGGAAAGGAGTTACCACACAGGGAAACCAGGCGTGGCTTCCCTCAGGAGCTGACAGATCAACAAACTTCTCCCTGCACTCCGTTGAGAAGGTTTGCTGAAACAGGGGACAGCCGTTGGCTCCGATCCAGGGTTCACCACGGAAAGAGCCACCCTCTGTGGCCCCCATTTCCATTTCTCCTCCAGTCCTTGCTGTACTCTTTCCCCATCTCCCCATAGCTTGCCCTTACTTCATTTTCCTTCTTACCGTCTTTTATTTAACCTTGTTTAGGGGGCTCTGTGCAGATCACTTAATGCCGCATCCCTCCACTGCCCTAACTTTGTCACCAGAGGTGGAGGCACAGGAGCGGGAGGCTCCATTGCTATCTGCCCATTGGCCAGCACTCACGGGGAGGACCTCAGGTTCTTGACCAGCGGTTGCAAACCTTCTCTGCAAATGGCCAGACAGCATGTAGTTTCAGCTTTGCCGGCCACGTGGTCCGTCACAACTACTCAACTCTGCTCTTCCGGTGCGAAAGCCAACACAGTATGTAAATGATCAGGTGTACTCGTGTTCCAATAAAACTTCATTTATGGACATGGAAATTCGAATTGCATACAATTTTCATGTGGCACAAAATAGTCTTTCGATTCCCTCCCACCAACCATTTAAAAGTATAAGAGCTATTCTTAGCTATCGAGCCACACGAAAACATGGTCATGGGCCAGATTTGGCTCGTGGGCCACCATTTACCAAACTCTGTCCCAGACCAACTCCAAGGGGGACTCTGGGGACATGCTAATTCTATAGACATGTGAGCCCCATGGTCACACAGCCAGCTAACGGCAGAGCCTGAAATAGAACCCAGGTGGGTGACACCGGTCTTGTTTTGAGGACCAGGCTGGGTGTCTCCCCCAGCACTTACCACCTTCTGTCTCCTACTGTTTGTGTTTCTGTTTTCCCAGCTGCCTTGTAAACACTTTGGGGGCTTCTGTATTCCTCTCTCTCTCCTGGGGTGCTCATGGGTGCTTGTGAAATCACACAGAAGCACAGTTCTGAAGCATGGCAGGAGGCGTGGGCATGTCTCTGTGCAGGCCCGCCAACTGCCAGATCAGGTCTTCTCCGCTTTCCTCACCATCTTGGAGGCCCCTTCGCCAACGCGGTTACCGCCACTTCCTCCTCCTGCTCCCCACTTACATCTTCCCAGGACTCTGCAATGTCTTGGGCTCCCTGTCACCCTCTGAATCCTGACCGGCACCATGACTGCTGACCAGGTCTCTCCCAGCCCTCTGGGAACTTCCTAGTGCCTCATGATCTCCAAGAAGCGACATGTTTGGGTGTAAAGGACACAGGCCCCGCTATCATAAGACCTAGCTAGGTTCTAGTTCAGGATCTGCCGCCAGCTAGCTATGTGGCCTTAGGGCGATCGCTCCACCTTTCTGGTATGCCACCTTCCTCATCTATAGAATTAGCTATATATGCCTGAAGACATTGTTTAAATACCTCTGAACATCAGTCTCTTTATCTGTCACATGAGGATCGTAATATGAAATAATGTAGGTCAGGCCGTAAGCACCAGGCTTGGTGTGTAATAAGGGCTTCATTCAATGGTGAGGGTTTTTTTGCTTCTGTTTTTGGTTTTGTTTGTTTAGTATTTTCATTATTTGAGGTCCAAAGCCTTACTTGTTGCTTCAGAGTTCTTCCCCAGGGCGCCCTTGGGACATGGGTTCTACTCCTAGTCAACCCTAACCAGCTGATCATAGGACTCGTGCCTGCCCCGCCCACTGCACAGAAATGCCAGAAAGTCAATTCCAACGAGCTACTGCCCACTGAAATTGCCTCGAAAACATGAAATAAATGCCTTCTAATAAATCCCTTCTAATTCCACACTTTAATCTTACTCCAAGTCACATCGTCACACAGTCCTAAAGAATGTAACTCAAGCCCCTTAGCTTTGCTATTCTGTGCCTATTACCATGACTGTCTAATTTGAGGCGGGGGGGGGGGTTCCTTCCTTGCCACTAAAACCACAACCAAACAAAACACGATATCCCCGTATCTTCCCGAAGTCCTAGATCAAAATCTTGAACAAAGCTACCTTCTCTTTCCGAAAGGCCCCCGTGTTTGCTCCATTCCACTCACAGACTGTGTCCTTCTATGCTTCCCGTTCACACCCAATCTGGCGGCTGGGAGTTCAGAAGCCTTCTCCTTGGCATAAAAAAAAAAAAACAAAAAACAACAAACCAAACCTACCCACCTCCTGTTAATTTAATCTATTTTCTGATCAACTGCGAAAAATATGCACCTTCCCCCC
>NW_011888817.1:603007-619080 GCF_000151845.1 Pteropus vampyrus | reverse complement strand
CGCTTTAGTTTGGTTCTAAAGCTTTCCGTTGTAATTAAGCAGCTCTGCACTCTAACTCAAGATGGCAGGAGGAGGGTCATAATTGTCCAACTGTTCCGCCAAGGATAAGCTCAACAGTTAAAGCGGCTCCCCCTCCTTGCCCACCCCCCACCCTCCCTGCAGCATGGCTATTAATTTGCCACAGCTTCTACAGAATTATCACAGACTTGGCTTCCAACTCCCACACATGCCTCGGGAAGGTTTAACTGTCAGCAAGTTTGGTAACTTAGAAACCTCTTCCTTAACAACTTGGAGGAGAAAAGTCGCCCAGGCTCCCTGCTGGATTATTTTTAACAGTAAAACTTGAGTATGTGCATGCACTTTCTATACCTTTTGGTACTATATAATTATCCATGTTCAGGGGGTGTCATAGTCAAGACATCCTGGTCATAAGATAACATGACTGTGAGCTATCTCAGAGAAAAACCTCAATTATGACTAATTCCTATAAGCCCACTCATGGTTATTTAGAGACTAACACCTCCTTCAGGTAAAACCATTCCATCGAACCTGCTTTCATAACCCACTGCCTCCTCCCGAATGCTGGGACCATCTGGCACATGGCAGGAATACCAACTCTCCCCGGTATCTAGCACATGGGGAGGGGATGTGGGAAAAACAGGTGTTTGGGGACCTGGGCCAACTCTGTGCCTTTATATTCACACCTTGAGTCCTGAACTCTGCCCGCCCCCCTCAGTCCAGGAAGCCTTCTGCAGCACCCATCATTATCTCAGCTCAGCTCATTCCAGCACCTCTAGGCCTGGCAGACTCTCAACCGCAAAGTGATTTGACAAGATCTAGGCGTAGGCATGCATCAAGCTGCCAGCCGAATGGGCAAGTGGCCTGTTTACTTAAACATAAAAGCCGTAGCCCAGAGGCCTGCTGGAGTCAGGAAACAAACACGGAGAACTGTTTCCACCGAGTTGCCAAAAGGGCAGGTGCTCATTCCTTCAGATTAATCACCAAGTCAACCAGAAAAGAGGAAAATCTGATAGAAGCTAAAGCCATGTTCTGACTTTCCAAGGGTGCCCGCCTCCCACCACAGGGTCAGACCACCGTTTCCCTCGCAAACCCAAATCGAAAACTACATAAACGCAATAAAATATAACCACCCCCGTACCATCTGCTGGTATGTACCGAGGATGCATATATTCGAATTGGGCTTTTAAAAACATTTTATCAGTTAATATCACCCCCTACCAATCGCCACCCCTCCCCTGAGGCTTTCAGAAGAACCAACAGGAGATGGTAGGTGGCCTGAGAATGAGAAAATGTTGGTACCATTCCCAGTTCTAACCAGGACTAATGATTAGAATACACTGTCCTATGCAGAGTGCCCCGTTTCAGGGGAGTGGAGAGACTGGACCACAAGCGACCAAGTGATCAGAGGTTTGGAGAAGGAAACGGGGATGATTCCAAGGGGACTGGGTAGGCGGAGGGGGATGGCTCAGTTATTCCTACTACCGACAGCTCTAGAATGAAGCTTAAGCGCAGAAGGAGGGATTTGGGGGAGGGGCAAGAAAGAGCGTCTAGAAAGTGAGAATCGACTTGGGTGAAAGAGCACTGGTCTGGGGGAGGTTCAGATCTGGTTCCGGTCTCTCCATGTGACTGACGGGATGTCCTTTTGTCCCTGTAGGTTTGTGTCCCATCTGTACTGCCCAGCCAGGAGGGCATGGCCCAGCAGTTTCCTAGGTCCCTCGGCTTCCGCAGAGTCCGGGAGTTGTCCAATTCCAGCGACGGTGAGCTCTGGCCAGGCTGGCTCTGCCCCGGGGGAGTAGCCACTACTCTCAAGGCCCCTCTCCTGTCTCCTGGGGTTTGCCCCGTGCAGGTCTGGGGAGAGACCCGCCCCGGGGGAATACTACCCGAGGCCTCAGGTCTGGCCTCTCCCGGTCCCTTTCTGCTGTGGGTGGCGGTGAGCAGGCCCGCAGGGCCCCCGCAGGGGTCTGGCTGCCCAGCGGTGCTCACCTCGCTGCTCTGCTCCATCCGCCGCTGTCGCCCCGGCTCAGTCCACTGGTAAACAGCCCTGGTTTCCCGGGCAACCGCGCGGGTGGGGGGCCACGTGCTTCCGGTCTGGCGGGTCTGGGCGGAATGGGCCTGGTCTGGTGGGGTGGGGTGGGGTGGGGTGGGGGCCTGGACTCGGGGCGAGGCTGGGCATGCAACCTGGCACCTGGCCTGGCTTCACCTGCCTCCTTTTCTTCTCTCTTCCTCACCTCTCTTGCCTGGTTCCCCATCGCCTAGGGGAGAGGATGTCCAGGAGGAAAAGAATCCTGGGAGGGGCGATGGGGGCAGGGGATGGGGAGGGACGGGGCAGGAGGCGGGAGGGAGTCTGCCTACCCTAAGCCAGCTTTGTGATCTTGGGTCAGGTGGTGACCTTGTCAGTGCACCTGGTTTTCAGATGAAGCTGCTGGACTGACTGATTTCTGGGAATCTGAGTGGCTGCTTTTAGGCATTTCTTTGAGTCGGAGACCACTTGTCTGTCTTATCTGTCCTCAGTGAAACTCTTTCAACACCAGGTCCTCGACCTCCTCGTTTCCACATCTGCCCCCCACTCTCCAGCCGCATCCGGAACCTTGATATCAACTGCATCTGCACCTGCTTGGACCCGTCTGACCAAAACATCTTGCACTTCCAGCAACTCCAGTCACTTCTACCACACTTGTCTTTGAACATCTTGAGACTCCAGCCCGTGGCCTGTCTGCTTTCTCCTTGCCTAGCAACCTGCTTCTTCCTGATCCTGCAGAGACCCTGGTCCATTACCTGAGCCATTTTCTTGCAAGAGTCCTCTCCATACCTTTGTCCTGCTCTCTCTCCATCGCTCCTACTTGGTGAAATCCCAGTCAGTCCATTGACACCCAGGTACTGAAGAAATCTTGACCAGCCACATTACGATGATGTAATGGAAATGTGTGGTCTTTGGTTGGACCCTAAACCCTACTCAGAAATCCTTCCATTTTCTCTAGCTCAGTCCTTTCTGCTCAGTGGCTATTTCAAACCTTGTCCTTTCTGCTGAAACCTCCCACCTCTTCCCCTCCCTCTTCCTACTCAGAAGGTAAACTTCTCTCTTTAGAGAGAAAATAGAAGCCGTCATGTGGAAATGTTCTCGGCTTTGTGCCATCAGACCTACAAACCTGTCTGCTTTTGTCTCCCTGCTTTCCTGTACCCGTCCTGTATCCCTCCTGTAACCTGTCCTAATGCAAAGGGACCCGTTTGTTCTCTGCCACGGGGCCACACGGGCACACATACTCCAGGCCTTTGCTCCTGTTGTTCCCTCTGCCTGGAAGATTCTTCTCTAACCCCCCAACCCCTCCTCCCCTTCCTTTACCTAATGCCCACTTATCCTTCAGAACCCAATTTAATCGATAAAGTCTTTCTTCCACAGTGGAATTAAGATAATGTCAGAAGGGGTCCTGGACTATTGTCTGCTAGGCACTATTCTAGACTCTTGGAATATGCAGATGGATAATTTAGCAACTATGTTATTAGAAGATAATGTTAGTGG
The DNA here is from genome assembly GCF_000151845.1 of Pteropus vampyrus. Taxonomy (NCBI): domain Eukaryota; kingdom Metazoa; phylum Chordata; class Mammalia; order Chiroptera; family Pteropodidae; genus Pteropus; species Pteropus vampyrus. The sequence goes on along the minus strand of NW_011888817.1, from coordinate 615,542 downwards.
ACATTCGAGAACTTTATTATCACTAGAAAAAATTAGGATTTATTACCTAGCCTTGCAGCAAAACATTTGCTATCTTGTCTATCCCAGAATCATGGAACAAGTTACAGTATGAACGGTGACTCAAGCCTCCTCAAGATGTTCACAGTTTGTTCAAGAAGATACCTCACATACCCATAAAGTGTTACAAATCAGATTATTTTCAATACAGTATGAGCCTAGTGTGAAAGAGCAGGCACAGGCTGGACACGATTATGTGCCAAGTGATTGGCACCCATAGGAAGTTTTTTGGGGTCTGCCAAGGTGGTGATCTTTTCAGCAGTGGTGTCTTTGTCCATCTCATGAAGGAAGTGTTTGCTCTGGGGAGCTGCTGGTGAGAGCCTGGGCTGAGCAGGCCCCCTGGACATCCAGGGAGGCATCTGAGGCACCAAGAAGGTGCAGGAGGTGGCAGTTTTAGGAGCTGATGGGTTTGCAACTTTGTGCTGATGGCTTATTCTTGTAAATGATTCTGTCAGAAATAACTAAGCAATGCTCTTCAGCCCTTCAACGCCCACCCGAAAAAGATTAAAGTGGATTCTTCATCAGCTATTTTAATATCACCTAAGAATTATGCAATCTTTTGGAAAATCAAATTGGTTTCTCACCCCCTTTGTGCGTGTGTGTGCGCGCATGCGTGCGCGCGTGTGTGTCCCCATGCAGGCATGTGGTGAAATGGTGCTTGCCCCTAGGGTCTAGTTAATATTCATCGGTATGTGCCTTTTGCTCCCTGGTGTCATGTAGTGCACAGCATGAAATGAATGGGAGACCGGAGGGAAGGAAAGGCAGTTGGCCAGTCAATTGCTGTGCCTACCTGCCCTTTAAAGAGAGAGCTGACTCTGCTGTCTGCAAAGGACAAACCTTGTAATGCACACACGCAAAGTGGGTTCTCAGTGATGTGGCCAGAGGTCACTGCCATGCCAGCCCACAGGTAGACTCACCATCCTTACTAGCCATAGTTCCCCCTACTCCCCAGCTTTCTCCCTGGGCTGCAGCCAACTTGTTTCTTGAATGGGCCCTCAGATTTTTCATCTCCAGGGTCTTTGCTCATGCCTACTCCACCCTGCTCCCTTCCTTGAAGGTAATCCAAATTTACTGATTCTTCAAGGCCCATCTTCAAAGTCACCTCTTTCATGAAGGTCTTTCCAGAACACCTTTTCTCGGGTCCCTTTTGGTCCAGTGGAACCTGCCCAACTGACTTGGCACCGTACACCCTCACTAGATCAGCGCCTCTGATGTCATGGCTCTCCTCCGCAGAGACAGCATTAGAAAACAACAGAGCCTCAGGGCCCTCGACAGAGCAGTTTGAAAACCCCAGTCCCGCTGATTCCGAAGCCCACTCCGCGCCAGAGCCCCACTCCCACCCAGCGTTCCTGCATGGCGCTTTATCTGGGCCCGCCGATTGCACCAGTGGTAGGAGTTATAAGCAGAGCCTCTGGAGTCAAGGCTTGAGTTTGAACCCTGCCTCCACCACTTGCTAGCTGGGGACCTTAGGTAACCGACTTGACTTCTCTAGACCTCAGTTTCCACATCAGCATGGGATTGCTGTGACTGTGAAATGAGAGAGTGGCTTAGCGCAGTGCGTGGCGCGTGGTGAATGCTTGGTGAGGGTCAATGCTCGTTCTCATATTGTTTTCATCTCACAGTGCACATCTCCTTCAGTAGGTTATGAGCTGTTCGGCAAATGAGAATTAAATTAATGATGATAACGATGCTGGTTCCACAGCTGGGTTGTCTACTGAGAGATGCAGCAAGCTGCCAATCGGTGCCCCCAAAGCTATCTGGCTTGAAGTCTAAATGACCTCATCCAGGGGCTGGGCTAAAGACAGGAGCTTTGGTTTCTTAGCAACTTGTCCCCAAAGAGCATTTGGTCTCTTTTTGAACTAGCCACTTCTAGATTTCGGAGTCACTACCCAGTGTCTTACTCTGTCTGTCCTCGATCTCATTACATGTGTCGATTAAGATCAAGGATAATCTTAAAGCAGAAGGTGAAGTGGTGGATGCTCAGGTAGAGAAGCCAACGGGCTGGCACCGTTAGTCATGCCTCCTGATGAATCAGCTTAACGAGGAGACCTGCAGAAGAAGTTTTGGATAATGAAAACTTACCCCTTGAAGTACTACAGTTCTTTAATTATTTCCCCCATTTTATTGGAAAAAGTTAAAAAAAAAAAAATGTTGTCTACTTCCTGGTCTTCTTAAGCAGAACATATCAAACATAGCAATTGACCTTGACTACCGTTGACCAAGTGCTTTCACCTTCAAGAGCTTGTTGAATCTGGCCGGCATTCCGGGGGTGAGGGGGGGCAGGGTCATTGTCTCCACCTTACAGATGAAGAAGTGAAGGTTCAGGTAGCGTAAATGGCTCTGTCAGGAAGTGGCGGATCCCCGCTCCCACCCTCTTCTCTGAGAAAGAATCCAGAGTTATTTGCTCTTCACCTGTGCGGTCTCTTGCAAAATGCAACTTTTTCTTGGCAACACAAAGTCGATAATTGTGCTCCAGGTACAATACCGTGGATGTAGCTAGCGCCATCTGCCACTACACGCCATGGCCCCAGGTTCACAGGCTTGGTCAGGCTTAGATTTAATTATTTCTCCCCCTTCTTTGCCTTCCTACTAAGAGCAGCCATTCGAGCTTAATTCCTGTTCAACTCTGGGTCTGAGAAAAGGATACCTTGCTAGAACTATGTCCAAAATAATAGCCTCGTGACATCTGCTTGGATGCTCAGGTCATTTTTGCTTTGTTTTCTTAGCTGTGTTTTGGGTAGGTACAGCTCTTAGCTCAGTGACTCACGGATGACTGGAAGTGAGTTCATTGCTTCTTCCTCTAAACTCAAAGGCATTTAGAGCAATGCTCATCACTCTACCTGGGCTTAGGTTCCCCTCCGTGGACACAGACTCTGAGATGGAGAGGTGCATGCAGGAAGGCTTTCAAGAGACATCTGTCAGAAAGTGAGTAAGGCAAGATTGGGGAGAGGGAGAAGCTGACCCTCAGAGGGAGACACTGACCATAGAGGGAAAAGCTGACCCATATAGGGAGAAGTTGACATATAGAGAGTTTCTAAGTCCTCAGCTGGTCATCCAGGGAGTTCTGGGGCTGAGATGGCTTTTCAGAACTGTCCTGAAGGAGACAAGAGATGGCCCTTTAAATCATCACCTCAGCTAGTCATTGGCTAGGGGCTACTCCTACCCCCATCACCAGGAGGGGCCATAACCTTGGACCAGACAGTTCTCTGCAGCAGAGGCATTTCTCAGTGAGTGAGAGGATCAGGAGCAGGTTCCAATCTCTGAAGAGGGGACCTGCCGAAGATTGTGCTATGCATTCCAGAAACAATGGAGTCCCCCATGTAGAGTTTCTGCCCGCTTGGGGCTTTCGGTCTATATTTGCTCTGTATTTACTCATGTGGCCACTCCAGCCGGCTCGGAAGCCTTCTTTGGGCCAGAATCTTGTCTCACTAGAATTGCACATAGTTGATGCTTCTTAAGAATCCGTGCCATTTCATTACCGGTAACGCAACCAGGCCCCTTTGTCTCTCCCAAGTGCCGTCACCAGCTCATTAGAAAGATATGAGTCTCTTCCTCGTGGACTAAACCATCACACAATTATTTTTTTCAGACTCAAAGCGAGAAAGGAAGCCAGCCTGTAGAGATGGAACCTAATTTAGAAACAACTGTGCAGCATTTGAAATGAAGGCTGGCTGAGACCAGGCCTGGTCAGGGCCCAGCCTCGCAGCATCCACCAGAATTTTGCCAAAGAGGGCAAAAATAGCAAAGGCGCCTGACTGATTCTCCCAGCCGTCTGTATCAGGACCCCCATTTAGAAGTTTTCCTGGGAAACTTTGCCACGGAGTGTAACTCTAGCCAAAGCCCTTACCTGCCAAATCTTCTAGGCTCAACTGAGCTATTGTTCATACTCCAGGTCCTGACGTTATCAGATTTAGCCTGAGTTTTTATGGGCATATAAAGACCACTTGTAATTTAAAGAGCGTTGTTGACTGCTCACCATGATGACTGTGGGACACTGAGCCCACATCCTCCTCCGTCGTCCTGTGGGAAGTGTGCCATTACCCTCGCTAATGGGAACAGGAAGGGCGTGTTTACCTGTTACAGCGTTTTAGAGGACAAAGCCCTTTTACATCCATTATTTCAGTGGGTCCCCACAAGCCTGTGCAGTAGGGAGCTATGTGAGAACAAGAAAGTTGTTCAAATTCTCTGGACCTCAGTTTCTCCATCTCTAAAATGATAATAGAGCCTCTCAGGTTTTTCTGAGGATTAAATCATGAAACCTTTAGAGAACGCAGCTCCCGGCATTTAGTACTTTCTTTCTTTCGTTCTTTAAAATTAAGTTTATTGGGATAACATTGGTTAACACAATTATATAATTTTCAGGTGTATATCATTATTTGACATCTGTATATTCTATTGTGTGTTTACCACCCAAAGTCCAGTTTCCTTCAGCTACTACATATTTGATCCCCTTTACCAACTTCGCCCTCCCCGCAAACTTTATATTTGACCCCCTTTACACCGTGTACCTCCCCCCGCCGCCACCCCACTAGTAACCACTAGTCTATAGTCCATGTCTATGAGTCTCTGCTTGTTTGTCCTGTTCATTTGTTGCTTTTAGGTTTATATAAGTGATATCATGTGATTTTCAACTTTTTCTGTCTGGCTTATTTCACTTAGCATGATTATCTCAAGGTCTAACCATGTTGTCGCAAATGTCAGTATTACATCTATTCTTAAGGCTGAGTAATATTCCATTGTATGTATGTGCCACAGCTTCTTTAGCCAATCATCTATCGTAGGACACTTTGGTTGCTTCCATGTCATGGCCACTGTGAATAGGCATTTAGTAACTTCTTAATGAATGTGAGAAATGACTGATAGGTATTTTTAGTCTCACTTTAAGGAGAGGAAATGGAAAGGCCAAGTTTATGAATGACATACCTGGGCCTCCAGGAAGGAGAACATGGTGGGCGGAGCTACCATGCAAATTGGGACTGATTTTCCTGCACTGAATTTCCATTCCGAACCACATTTATACCTTTAAAATTTGGGAAGAGAGGAAATCCTGACTCCTCAAAAGAAGAAGATGAAGGGATAGTGTCCTCAAAAAAGAAATTTAAAAAAAAAGAAAAACACGTACACTTTTCAAACAACTGAAGCCTCTTTATCTTTATATTTAGGTCTAAATACCAGAAAGAGTATCATATTCAGAGATAATTAGGTCTGAAAAATGACCGCTTTGTGCTGAGCCTTTCACTGAGGGCTTTTGAAGGCCTGGGGTTTTGCACCCACGTGGACTCTCCTCATTTTGGTCATTTCCTCCCCGAACAGGAGTTCAACTGGCAGACCCTTTGAGAGCAGAGGAAACTGTGATTGTGACACCACGACCCTCTGGTCTCTTTGGGAATGAAGGTCATTGGCGTTCTCGCGGTCTTCGCCTCCTGCTGTGAGTAGTGAGCAGCTAGAGGAGCTCTAAGGTGCTGTCCTCCTGTCTGTGTGTCTGTGTCTTTGGGGTGGACCCACCTGAGGGGCATAGAGAGAGGGGAAGTCGGATGTCACTCAAAAGCGAATCAAGAGTGGAACGGGATCCCACCAAAGACCTCCTGCTTCTGTTTCTTCTGCAAAATGGTCTGTTCCCAGTGTTGGGATCTCACAAAATTTCTAGGGAAACCAAAGGTTGAAACCATTTGCTAAGAAAGTGGACATTTGACTCATTTTTAGCACGTACATCCCCTTCAGGAGTCTTTCATGTGGATGCCAACTGCTTTTATTTAAAGTCACTTGGAGTCCAGAACAAAAACACAGACATATATCTAGCTAACTTAGGAACAATTTTATTTCCAGTCAAAAAGGTGACTTATTGGTGAATAATTGGTAATTGTAAGGCGTGGCTACCAGGAGATCGGATTGCATACCTCTGCAAAGTGAAAAGAATGTACTAGGAAACAGTGTTAGTTATGCTGGAAAACTCTTTGACTCTTTGGTTTGATTAGTTGCATAGATATTTGTCCAAATTCATTTTTTAACCTGTTTCAGCTGTGGAGCACTAACTTTTGGGTCCCTAAGTCAAAATGTCAAAAATGTGGTTCCCATGTTGTCTCAGTCTGTGGTAGAATTTACAGTTTTCAAGATCGTGGTGTGGGGGACCCATAAACAGGAAGGACCATTTCTGCCCCCCATGATGTACCCCGAAGACCAACACCCAAGTGTGGTCCCACCTTCTCCCCAGGGGCTACTTGGGCAGCAGTGACCACACCCAGGCTTTGGCCCCTCTTTGGTGCTTTGTGACAAGACATCTAAAACCACAGTATGAGATGGGAAGGTTCCTGGGAAAATTTCCCAAAACCCTCTGTCTCCATTTTTCTTCTTCAAGTTTATGTTTTTTTAAATTTTTATTGCAAAATTAACATATGCTTGTAATTAAAAAAGAAAACGAGCATAAAATAACAAGATAAAGCCCCTTCTCATTCTCCCTGGCCCCAATCTTTTTCCCATACCCAGAATGTAACCACTTTTAAGACTTAAGAATACATCCTCCAGGCCTTTACACATACATTTAAAACATTTTAATAGAAAAGAAATACATCTTCATTGTAAAAAAAAAAAAAAAAAATCAGATAGCATAAAAGTATATAAAACAAATGTTGCCTGTGTTTCTCTCCACCTACTTCCTCAATCCCACTGCCTGGATAGATTGCTATTAAAAGTAAGAAGTTTTCAAGACATCATTTAGTTATCATTTCCCTGTCAGTGGATATATATGCGTAGTTTCCAGTTTTTTGGGATCACAAATAATGCTGCAGTGAACATCCCTATACATATATATTCTCTGCGCCCCTCCCCACCCACAGTTTTTTTTTAGGAGTAAAAATTACTTAAGAGTCCATGTATATTTGCCATTAAAAAAACAGATTGGGAGCATGTTTTCTGCCTCTTAAGTATTTTGTTTCTTTTGTGAAATTGTGAATGCCCTGTGATATTTGTAGGGACTGGCATTTCTGTCTTTGAACTTTTCCCATTAGTGTTTAATATCAGACCTGAGGGCGTTTCTGCCTAGGATGGCAGTTTGTTTGTTTGTTTGTTTGTTTTTAATTTGGGGGGAAGGCTGTAGTGGATGGCACTGTTCTGAATAGCAGGGAAACTGAGTTCTCATCCCGGGCCAGCAAGAAACTAACTGCGTGATGCGGTAGATCTGATCTTACCTTCTTCCCCGTTAAAGGGGCCCATGATCCCAGCATACAGACGCCCCACGCTCAAGGGTCTCCCGATGGGACGGATGCAAAGCGCTCTAGTTAGAGAGTGCCAAGGTGGCATTGTGCCCATTGCATTTTTGTCTCCTCCCTTATTTTCTCCTTGGTAGTGATGGCCCCCACTCACAGCAGCTTCTGGCAGTTTCAAAGGATGGTCAAACACATCACAGGGCGGAGCGCCTTCTTCTCATATTACGGATATGGCTGCTACTGCGGGCTGGGGGGCAAAGGGACTCCTGTGGATGATACTGACAGGTGAGTGCAGAGGCGCTGAGATCGCTTGTTATTTTATTTGCCTTGAGATTCATGCTTGAAGAGAGAGAGGGTATTGGGACCCGTGCATTGCAAAGTAATAGAAACCAAATCAGATGAACCCAAATCAGTTGAACATTAAAAAAACAAAACAAACAAAAAAACCTGTATGGGAATTGGAGGGAGGTTTCGAGGAACCCAAGGCCAGGACTGGACTCCTGAACATGTGGCTCGTGCATCTCTAAGGCCCAGTACGCGCTCTGCTGTCACCATCTTGAAATTCTTCTGTTTTCATTTTGCACCGGGCCTTGCAAATCATGTAGCCAGTCCTGCTCAGAGCTCTAGAAACATTTTCAACGCTCAGTCCTCATAGCAAACGTGGCCTTCTCTCAATTGCCCGGTGTTTTGGGATTATAGGTGCAGCAAGATCAGCCTGCAGTCTCCCAGGCCTAACTCCATATGCCGGGAGAGAGCATCTCGGTGGCCCAGTTTGGAAAACTTGTCCATCTGGATGAGGTCACATGGCACAAACCTGGCTGCCAGGCCTGCTCCGAGGATGGGGGTGGGGAGTGTGAGTTCTCAGGAAAAGTGGAGGTCGGTGTAATCTGGCCAGCGTATGAGAGGGAGGAAGCAGCACAGTGTGTGTGCCATTTCATTGGAAGAAATAAACAAAACGTTCCTTGCCACTTTCAACCTAACCTGGATAAATATGTCCCCTTGGTGGGGTCTGAAGTATCACCCCTGGAGCTCGATTGCTCTGGGTTGGGCTCATGAGACATGGAATGTTCCAGCTGGAAGGACCCAGAGTCCTAGAGGGAAACAGACACTGATGAAATGCTCACTGAGCGCAGAGCAATGGGATTGGCGATCTGCATCTGGGACCTAATTTAATCCTCGTGGCAAGTGGCCAAGACGTCCTGTGCTAGTGTTGTACAGGTGACAACAGTGAGGACCCACGAAACCCGTGGCAAAGCCCAAAGACACGAGCAACTAGGTGGCACCGTCATGATTTGAACAAAAATGTGCCTGCTTTCGGGCACTGAGATGCTCTGTGCCTCCCCTGTCCAAGTTCAAAGGCGGATGAGAAATCGAACACTATTCATGAAACATGACAGACAGCAGAGACCCTGCTTGCACACTGGGGTGGGGAGAGGGGAAGACTGAAGCGTCTGGCTCAGGGCATCGGCCAGAAGCGTTTTCTCTTTTCTGTCTTAGAATTCGGTCCCAGGTTTGTGCGTTCCTGCCTCTCCCCTACTGGCTGAGGAAGTGAGCAGAGACTGTTCCTCAGCTGTTTCCTCCCCTGAAATATTCTCCCTTCCTGCCCCCAGCCAACTGAGCACCATGAGAGCAAGAACTAAAGGATTATGTCTGTTTTTGCTGACAATTGTCTCTTCAGAGACTATCACAGTGCTTGGCACCTAGTAGGTGCTCAGTAAAAAGCCATTAAGTCAATGAATGCGTACACAGACCTAAAGCTGAGTAAGTCCTGGGTCTGTCATCTTCTAGCTGTCTGCTTTTGGGAACTTCGCCGCTCCGAATCTCATTTCCTCCCCTGTGACCTGGTGACGGCGACTGCACTTCATAGGGTTACCGTGAGAGCTGATGAGATGGGTCCTAGACAGGGCTCACTAAATGCGAGTGGTTATTTATGTTATCTTCAATATCATCAAGAATTTATATCCCCACCTTCAGGCCCTTCTTGCCCAGAGGAGGAGGCAGACGATCCTTTCCAGCTGACTCCCCAGGGCCCACCTCCAGGCACAGCCCCTCATCTCCTCTTGTCTGGCCCCCAGGTGCTGCCTGGCTCATGACTGCTGCTATGAGAAGCTGAAGCAGCTCGGCTGTCAGCCCGTGTTGAACAGCTACCAGTTCCACAGCGTCAACGGCACCGTGGCCTGTGAGTAGCCTCTCTCTGGGGAAACGTCTTTGAACCTGGGCCTTCCCTTAAAGTCTGCTTCCTCGTGGGCCCAGAGAACATTGAGGAAATGAGATTTTCCCAAGTGCTTTGAGATGGAAGGTGGCAGTTCTGAGAAGCAGAGTCCTGGCTTTGTCTCTCCCCGGTCGCTCCTGCCCGCAGCTGTACCCAGCACACTCTGGGCACATGGAGCCGGTGTACATAGTACGTGCTCAATAAAAAGTCATTGACTTGAACTTAGTTGAACTTTGCAGCTTCGCTTGGCAACCGTTGCTGTTGGGAACATTCTTCCTTATGTCTGTCGCGTGTTTACAAAGCAACTCAGCTGTCTTTCGGTTGAACAAATATTTGTTAAGGGCGATTGCATGCCAAGCACTGTGATGGGTGCCTCAGGGGATGCAAAGGTAAATAGGAGGGGACTCACATGTCATCGAGGCTATTCACAGAAGAGGGCAAAGGAGAAGAGTGGGCAAGTACTGAGTGTTCAATAGGAGGAGAGTGGCTCCCGACACCCTGGGGGATGTCCAGGGCTGCTGGGCTATGGGCATGTGTAGGGCAAGTTGGGTGTAAAGAGCAGCACCTCTGAAGGCACTTGCCCACAGGCTCCTTGTGGATGCCACCCATGCCAGTGGAGCCAGTGGTTCAGACGCCCCTGAGCGTGTGCAGCTCGCCTCCTGCCTGGCTTGGGGAGCTGCAGAAACCCCTTTCTTCCCCGCCTGTGTTTGTTCGTTCACAACCGCGCGTGTGTCTTGGAGTTCACATCTCCTCTTCCGGTCAGGGACCCACTGCCTCCCTCGCCCTCACCTTCCCCTTCGGAGGGAGGCTCAGCGCTCAGCTCCCACGGCTCCCTGGGGCTCCTGACCCAGTGGTCTGGCTCAGGACACACCAAGGTGAACCAAGACTTAGGACTATGCGGTCTCACTGGTCCCAGTGGAGAGACCTGAAACGCCTCAGACCTCTGCCACGGGAGAGGCAGCTTTAGCTAGGTCTGCTTCTCAGCCTCCGTGGCGCCCTGTCCCCAGGCACACTGTCAATGGTGAGGGAACCCCCTTTTCTCCTTGTGTTGAGGCTGCCCGGCCATAACCACGCTCTGGCTTAAAGCAAATTGTCTCTTCCATGAGGTCCCATGGCCACATCCAGGAGATGAGAAGGGATCGGGGCCTAATCTGGGGACAGAGGAGCGGGGTCCAGAGGAGGCCACCCCCAAAGTATTGTTTACTGTGGCATATGATGCTCCCTGGAGATCTGAGGCCCAGTTTTGACCACCTCCTCCCATCCCTCTAAGCCCCACACCCAGGAGGGCGAGAGGGGGTCGGTGCAGACCTGGCTGTGGGGTGGTGACAGAGGGGACATGCAACAAACGCGCCCCCCGCCTCTTTCTCGACCTGGTCACGGTCCTGCTTTCTTCTCACCTTTCATCTTGACCTTTAGCATCTGTCATGTCGAGGATGACTGTAACGTGGTGGAAAAGGCATCACTTTTAGAGAAAAATACACTCAAGGAGCTCTCTCCTCGGATATCCCCATAAAGCACAGGGACCAAGGAACAAGTGGAAAGGTGCTCTCAGGAGGGAACTGGAACTTCAGTAGGTGCAAAGGACCTTCCCGCGCTGTAGTCTCAGGCCCATACTGAGTCTCTCTCTGCCCTCGGCTCCTGTGGGCCGGCTTCGCCTGGGCACTCTGCTCCTTAATCAACCCTCCTCACCTCCCATGCGGGGATCAGAGCCACAGCCAAGGACCCCAGGAGATGGAGGAGATGGAGGAGAGTGAGTGACCTGGGGCAGAGGCTGGAGTCCCAGGAGGTGGCATGCGGAAACGTCCTCCACTTGGCACAGGCTAGGTGGTTGCAGGCAGGGGCTGGCGGCTGGACTAGAAAATTCATGGCCTGGGCTGCTCTTTCCACCGATGCTGCCCCTCGCCGAGCAGTGGTGCTCAGCTGCTCCTGGAACTTGACCAGGGCTCCCAGAGTCCAGAGACCTGCTCAGAGCATTAGCATGGGGACACTTCCCCATCACCACCAGGACATTAGCATCCCTCTCCTTGGCTGACTCAGCCAGTAAGCACCAGGCTGACCCCTGTCGTCTTCACCTTCGCCTCCCAGGAGCAGAGTTGGGAGCGGGGTGATCTGGATTCTAATCCTGGGTCTGCTGCTGATATGTACTGAGGCCTCGAGGCAGACACAGGCTCACCGCGTACTTGCCCAGTAATAATCTGAGCGCCCACAAAAGAGGACACTGCAGAATGCCATCGAGGGTGCCCACCCAGGGCCAACACTTAACCAAGGACACTGAGCAAGGCAGCTCCAGGCCTTGCTCTCTTGGCCTTCTCCAGAACCAAAAGCGCCCTTAGAAACCATCGAGACCAGCCCTTCATTGTAGCGATGGGGAGACTGAGGCCCAGAGAGGAGAAAGAATTGAGTCAAGTAACAAGCAAGAGTAAAACGCCGGAGTCTTAAGTCTTCCCAGTGCTCTGGAACACACTGCCTGGCCTGAAGTTCCTGGGTCAAAGTCTCTTCATCTATAAAGCAGGTGCAGTAACAATAACTGCAGGTTACAAGCATCTGTGACGGCACCTGGAACCCCCATGATAAACTTTTAAAGTCAGCATTATTCTCCTCATTATCAAGCAGGATCCTGAGGCTCAGAGAGGTTAAATGAGATGGCCAAGGTCACAGCCAGAGAAAAAAGAGCTGGGATTTGGACCCAGGTCGTCCGACTCCAGAGCCAGTGCTCCTGCCTCACACCGCCCTCCCCAGTGGAAGGGAAGTTGCTGGAATGTGATGGAAATTGAGGGGCTCACACAAATGCGAGTCTTACTTCTGCAGCATGTTTGTCAGGTTGCTCAGCCTTGGCCCAGAGGGCAAGAACGGCAAAGGGAGTCTGCTCCTCTGTGATGCCCCAGATCTTTCTGTTTTAGCAATATGTAGCCCGCTAAGAGGCCCAGAGAGAACAATGCTGTGCAGTCGGGAAGAGCTGGGTCCAAATCCCAGCTTCACTCCCTTCAAGCTAGATAATTGCACAACTACCTGGGCCTCAGGTTCCCCATCTATAAAATGGAGATAATAATAGTCACTTCATAAG
>NW_011888817.1:599275-602122 GCF_000151845.1 Pteropus vampyrus | reverse complement strand
ACTTGGCCTGTCCATGTCTCTAAATGTCACTGGACATCAGAGCAGAGAAAGGCCTGTAACCCCAGCCCTGGGGCCAATTTGCTGGGTAGGGAAGGTGGCCCTCGGGCAACCCGGGAGGTTGTTATCCCTCCTTTGAGTGGGCTTACATAAGTACTTGGTATTTGCAAGGGACTTTAAGATCGGCCAGTGGTGACAGCCCCCTCCACCCACACAAGCATGCTTATGTTGTGCAGGGAGGAGCCTGGTGGTGGAGGCAGAGACCAGGTTCCAGCCAACAGTACCACTGTCTCCTCCATCTCAGAGCCTCTGGCTTCTCCCTCTGCCAAAGGGGGAAGGTGAACATGGTAGCCATTGGAATTTGCAGTTAGCAAACATCTTCCTCCTTTACTACTGAATTTATTCCTCACACACCTCTACTCACTGATACATCACCATTTTTCTCTCCTAGCATTTGTCTAGACCTGAAATTAATTACCTTGTTTACTTTTGCATCAACTTTCTCCCCAACTAGAATGTGAGTTCCAGGAGAATAGGAAACAAGCCTGTCTTGGGGGCGGGGGGCGGCGCTCATTCTCACAGACCCCACAGAACAGGATGCCCCTGGAACTATGCAATGTGGGGTTCACTTGCTCAGACCTATGTCCCCAGATCCTAGCCAAAGGCCAGACACATGTTAGGAACTCAATACCTGTTTGTTTGATGAGTGAATGAATGAAAAATACTCATGAAATAGTCAATGCAAATATCTCTTATCCCCGTTTGAGAGCTGAAGACATAGGCTTAGAGAGAAGCACCTTGCCTGAGATCCGAAAGCATACAGGCAGCAAGTCTGGACCAAGGCCCTGGCTTCCCATTTCCAGGGATGGGCTCCTTTCACTGCCCCGGAGGTCACATAAGTCCAGCCAGTGAGGCAGCAGCGGGTAGTGAGGACGTGTTTACTGCGCGCTCGGGGCTGAAGATCTGCAATGAATAGACAAACTCCCTGCGTTCAGGGAGGGAGACAGACCATAAAACATTCAGAAGTAAAGATACATTCAGGTAGTGACAAGTGCTATGAAGCATCTAAAACAAGATGACAAACTAAACAGTGACAATGGCAAGGGGGAGAGAAGGATGGCTGCTCTAGGTGGCCAAGCGAGACCTCTCTAAGGAGGTGGCATTTGGCCAGTGTGATAGGAGCAGAGGAGACGGGAAGGAGGCGAGACGAGGTTGGGCCTCAGACAGGGCCAGACCCTCGGAGCTGGGGGGACGGGATAAGGAGCTGGCTTTCCACTTTAATTGCCTTTGGAGCAGAGAGTAATATGTGCTAATTTTGCTTTAGAAAGATCAGTCTGGCCACCATGCAGAGCAGTTGGGGAGCAAGGGAGGAAAGAAGGAGAGCCATTAGTGGGCTGTTTCGGTAGGACTGGGGAGAAGTCACAGTAGCTGACATCAAGGCGATGAAGTAGAGATAGAGAGACGCGTCAGATGCCGGGAGCGTTTGGAGGCGAATCGGCAGGATCTGCTCGCTGATGGATTAGACGCGGGGTGTGAAGGAAAGAAGCTGAACCTGAGATGCTTGGCCTGGGCAGCCATAGAAGATGGTGTCATCTACTGGGCTTGTGCAGATGGGGAAGAACAGACTGTGGAGACACAGCAAGAGCTTGGCACGAGCCAGATTGAGTTCGAGATGCATGTCAGACAGCCAAGGGGGAAATCAAGCGGACACAAGCATATTGGAGTCTAGAGCTCAGGGGAGACGCGGGGGCTGGAATGAGAACTGGAGAGTCATCAGTGCTCGAGGGGTACTCAAAGCCCTGAGACTGAACGAGAGCACCCAGAGAGAGAACTTAGAGACCAGGACAGAGGCCAGGGGCGCCACAGTTCGAGGCGTGGCAGGCCACCCGGGTTAGCCACAGGCAGGGACGTAGGCCTTCTTGTTGTGTCTCCTTTGTGGAGCTCTACTCAACGGAATGAGAAAGAATAGCCTGAAGCCGTCAGTTACATTCTTCGTGCCTCACCTTCCCCACGAGCAAATCGGAAGACCAGGTTCGGCTCCAGAGGCCAGGGGACTGAGCAAGCCTTTAGAAGTAGAACTGATTGTCGGGAGAGGATTACACTCCGTGCGTTGGAAAGGATTGGAGGATGAAACAGGAAGGGAGAGAGATAGGAGAGAAAGGAAGAGGAGGTTTGGAGAATCGAGATGGAAGAAAGGAGAGATGGAAAAGAGAGGAACAGCAGACCAAGAGGTCGACGGAAACCGAGAAGGACGAGAAAAAGGAGGGGGCCGAGGCAGGGTGGGAGGGGTCTCACCTCAGGTTTCCAGGGAGACGGGCGCCTGGGTGAGTGACATCACGTGGGGCCAGGCCCATCTGGGAGGAGAGCAAGGTTGAGTGGGCCAGAGCCCTGCACCCAAGTAGCCCTCGTCCCCTGAGGGGACCAGCCGTAGCCCAGGCGGACCCCTGCAGAACTGGGTGGCAGCCCGGGGAGGGAAGCAAGGGGCGTGCTGAGGACAGCTAAAGTGACAGACCTGGACGTGGATGTGGATGGGGACTCTCAAGGGAGTCTCCGGGGGTGCTGGGGCTTGATGGATCTTGAAGGATTTTCGTAGATGGAGAACAGGGAATGTGAGCGTAAAGGTGATCCAGGCGGCAGGAACCATGAACCAGAGGCACGAGCAACTCTGGCACATTTCATGAGGGTCCACGGAGAGGTGCGACTAAGCCACAGAGTGGGTGTCAACATGTCTTGAGAAAGCAAGTCTCTAGAGAGATGTGGGAGGACAGCTTCCTGCAGGAATTATGGATCTCAGAGACGGAGAAAGGCAAACAAACAGACTGTAGCCAGCACTGGGTCCAACTTCAGAGG
>NW_011888817.1:595379-599225 GCF_000151845.1 Pteropus vampyrus | reverse complement strand
GAGAGAACTTAGAGACCAGGACAGAGGCCAGGGGCGCCACAGTTCGAGGCGTGGCAGGCCACCCGGGTTAGCCACAGGCAGGGACGTAGGCCTTCTTGTTGTGTCTCCTTTGTGGAACTCTATTCAACAGAATGAGAAAGAATAGCCTGAAGCTGTCAGTTACATTCTTCGTGCCTCACCTTCCCCGCGAGCAAATCGGAAGACCACCGCTCAGGTTTGGCTCCAGAGGCCAGGGGACTGAGCAAGCCTTTAGAAGTAGAACTGATTGTCGGGAGAGGATTACACTCCGTGCATTGGAAAGGATTGGAGGATGAAACAGGAAGGGGAGAGAGATGTGAAAGAAAGGAAGAGGAGGTTTGGAGAATCGAGATGGAAGAAAGGAGAGATGGAAAAGAGAGGAACAGCAGACCAAGAGGTCGACGGAAACCGAGAAGGACGAGAAAAAGGAGGGGGCCGAGGCAGGGTGGGAGGGGTCTCACCTCAGGTTTCCAGGGAGACGGGCGCCTGGGTGAGTGACATCACGTGGGGCCAGGCCCTTCTGGGAGGAGAGCAAGGTTGAGTGGGCCAGAGCCCTGCACCCAAGTAGCCCTCGTCCCCTGAGGGGACCAGCCGTAGCCCAGGCGGACCCCTGCAGAACTGGGTGGCAGCCCGGGGAGGGAAGCAAGGGGCGTGCTGAGGACAGCTAAAGTGACAGACCTGGACGTGGATGTGGATGGGGACTCTCAAGGGAGTCTCCGGGGGTGCTGGGGCTTGATGGATCTTGAAGGATTTTCGTAGATGGAGAACAGGGAATGTGAGCGTAAAGGTGATCCAGGCGGCAGGAACCATGAACCAGAGGCACGAGCAACTCTGGCACATTTCATGAGGGTCCACGGAGAGGTGCGACTAAGCCACAGAGTGGGTGTCAACATGTCTTGAGAAAGCAAGTCTCTAGAGAGATGTGGGAGGACAGCTTCCTGCAGGAATTATGGATCTCAGAGACGGAGAAAGGCAAACAAACAGACTGTAGCCAGCACTGGGTCCAACTTCAGAGGGCTTTTTTTCCCACATGCGAAGCTAAGGGAACATCCTCGTAATAATAACAGGCGTTTCTAGAGCACTCTCTATGTGCCAGGCACATGCACCACTCCATCTGTCAACGACAACAATGACAGTCCTCACAATGACCCCATGAAGTAGACTGTTACTTGTTTCTGACACTATTATTTTAAATGACCTTTTTATAAATGAGAATACTGAAGCTAACTGGCCCAAGCTCATCAAACCAGGAGTCTGGCTGCCTCCCTTTCTTCCTAGATAACTCCCTTTGGGGTTATCTAGGAAGAGGAAGCTGTGCCTTAGGCATTCGCGCACGCGCGCGCGCACACACACACACACACACACACACACACAGAGCTCTGACTACTAGATAAAAGATTCCCATCTGGTTGTGACTTGGCCAAAGGGCACGCACTGGATCTCGAAGGCCCATGAGGTTTCATTCATTTATTCAATGACTGCTGAGCACCTACTGTGCACCTAAAGTTGTTCTGCATGCTGGGGATACTGTGATGGACAAGACAGGAAAAGTCCCAGCCTCAAAGAGCTTACCCTCTCTCTTGAGGAGAGACAGATACAAGCAAGTGAACGAATAAGAGAAGTTTCAGTAATGAAAGGTGCAGTGAATGAAATAAGCAGGGACGAGAGGTAGTGTGGCTGGAGAGAGTTTCAGGTCTGGTGGGCAGGGCGAGCCTCTCTGACGAGGGGAAATTTGACCAAGACGCGAAGGGTGGGATGGATCCGGCCACTTGAAGATCCGGGAGAGAAGTGTTTTAGACAGGGAATAGCAAGTGCAAAGGCCCTGGGGCAAGACAGAGCAAGACATGTGGCAGAAAGAAACCAGCATGCTTGGAGCAGAGTGACAGTGGCAGAGTGAGGGACAACGAGGATGGAGAGGTTGGCAAGGGCCAGATCATGGCAAGCCACTTGGAGTCTGCAGCTAGGATGTGGGATGTCTTCCCCAACGAGTAGGAAAAACACAGCAGGGCTTCAAGCAGGAGAGCAAACCTAATTCCAGCTAACATTTGAGGAACGTCTCCATTGAGTTCCTTCCATTAAGGAGGAAGAGCTGGTGATGACAAGGGAATGGGGTGGTGGCCGCGAAGCTGGAGAGAAGAGGACAGAGCATGAAATATTTTAAACGTAGAGAAATCAGTGGAACTTGCGGTGGAGGGGGGGGGGCGGGGGTTGGATATGAAAAGTCAGAGGAGGAGAGGAATCGAGACGGGCCGCTAGTTTTCTGGCTCGAGTAGGAGGTGGTGCCATTTGCAGAGCCAAGAGTGTGGATGAAGGACAGACTCAGTGGGTGGAGGGAGCACTTGCCTCAAGCATTCCATTTTGGGCGCCTTAAGTTGTTGATGCTGTACAAGTGAAATGTCAAGATAGTGGAAATACGAGACGGGTTCTGAGGACACGCAGGGCCTGTGTGCCGCCCAGGTGCCCTGACTCAACCCCTCCACGTGCAGGTTCCCTTTCAGCCTCTCTTTACTGCAGTACTTGTGGCATGTCCAGGGGTGATCAGGGCTTGGGGACTAAGAAAAAGGACTCCCAGGTTCTTTCCTTTCTGTTTTTAACCCCTGACCCCTTGTAGCAAGCTCCTTGTTCTCCCCAACCCTAGAACCAACCCCTGGGGGAGAGCTGGGAGCCCCCAGTGACCCTCGGTCTCTCTGCAGGTGAATGTACCATTGGTCTCGGCGTTGGATGCCTCTGTGGGCTGAGGGCCTGCGAATGTGACAAGCAATCTGCATACTGTTTCAAAGAGAGCCTGCCCACCTACGAGAAAAACTTCAAGCAGTTCTTCTCCACCCGGCCCCGGTGTGGCAAACGTAAACTCCAGTGCTAGGGAGCCCACGGTCCGAGTTGGTAAACTCTAGCATCGCTTCCGGAAAGCCTTCTCCCCTCAGCCTGGCAGGCTCCGATCCTCACAGCTCACCCTCCAGCATGTGGCCTGGGGTACTCCTTTGTCATTCGGCATCAGAGGGCTGGAGGTCAGTCCAGAAAAGACAAAGTCCTGGCATCCTATGAAGAGAGACAGACCATAAGGATACACATAAATAAATGATACATTCTCGTTGTAGTAAGTGCTGGGAAGCAATAAAACAAGATGACAGCACAGAGTGACGTCCTTAACCCCCATCCTAGCAAGTATCCAGGAGGGAAGGGGCCCTAGGGTCTACCCGAGACTCTCCCTCGACACTCCCCCAAAAGCAGGGTACAGGGTGTGCTTGGGAACCGGGCCCACAATCCAGATCTGGCTGGGAGCAAAGCAGACATCCTGGAGAACAGGATCTTGGCACACATGCCAAGGCCCCGAGTGTTGCATTTGATGTTTTTCATTGGCTCGATTTCTGCCTTTCGAAAACCCTCAGGTGGGAGAAAATTGATGCCATTTTCACCTCTCAGGACACAGAGAATGAGAATGTCAGCACCCACCACTGGATATCAAGGACATGGAGAAAGGACACGGGAAAGGAAATCAGACGCATCCAAAATTTCCATTCCAGTTTAGAAGTTCCTGGTTACATCGGACATAAATTCTAATAAACACTAAAGTGGCCTAGTCTGGGTGGACTCGAGCTTTAGATCTTTATAAGGCCCGACTGGCATGGAAGATTGCAAAATCAGCCACAATTGTTCTTACCTCTCTGTATCCACACCTCTCACAATGTGACACTCAGCTCTTCCCATCCAGAGGTAGAGTCTATTGTCCCCACCCACTGAATGTGAACCCCGAACTGGCCTTGTGACTTGCGTTGGTCAATAGGATGTTGTAGACGGGACAGTCTACGGGTTCCCCAGCCTAGGCCT
>NW_011888817.1:590110-594414 GCF_000151845.1 Pteropus vampyrus | reverse complement strand
CATGGAGAAAGGACACGGGAAAGGAAATCAGACGCATCCAAAATTTCCATTCCAGTTTAGAAGTTCCTGGTTACATCGGACATAAATTCTAATAAACACTAAAGCGGCCTAGTCTGGGTGGACTCGAGCTTTAGATCTTTATAAGGCCCGACTGGCATGGAAGATTGCAAAATCAGCCACAATTGTTCTTACCTCTCTGTATCCACACCTCTCACAATGTGACACTCAGCTCTTCCCATCCAGAGGTAGAGTCTATTGTCCCCACCCACTGAATGTGAACCCCGAACTGGCCTTGTGACTTGCGTTGGTCAATAGGATGTTGTAGACGGGACAGTCTACGGGTTCCCCAGCCTAGGCCTTAGGAGGTCTAGTCTAGTGCATTCTACTCTCTCTCAGGACGCCTGCCTCTGACATGAGAAAAAGCCTGGGCCAGCCTGCTGGAGGATGGGAACCCACCCGGATCAGCGTCGGTCAGCCCAGACGTCACTGCTGAGACCTCAGTCATGTGAGAGTGCTCAGCAAAGATCAACAAAGCCAACCCATAGCTGACCACAGACGCACGGGAGAACCTAGCCAGGACCAAAGCAACTGCCCAGGCTGAACTGCCAACCTGTAGAACTGTGAGCTTCATAAAGGCTGCTTTTTTAAGTCACTCGGTTTTGGTGTAGTTTCTTATGCAGCGTAACTCACTATGAATAGTTGATTTTCGTTCATTAAGACCCCTGGGTTCCCAGCACTGTGCTGCACTTGAAGGCCAAAGAAACATTGTGGATGTGGCCCCTGCCTCTTACCTCGCAGATTGGGAGGAGGAAGGCCATGCTCACATAAAGATGGAGAACAACACAGAGGGACGTGACCACTCAGTCACCCAACACGCATTTATTGAGTCCCCACTCTGCATCAGGCACAGTGCTGGGAGTAGGGATTCAGACATTTAAAGAAAATGAGCAAACAAATGGGATCTAAATATCCCGGAGTGAATGTTAAGAGCAGCTTTTGGTAGATCAAGTTCAGACACTTAAAACCTGGATTAAATGATGCCACCACTGGTGTGGGACGGCAAGGGGAGCCAGAGGCAGGTGGTCAGCAGAGCGTCTGGGACCAGGCCTCTCGGCCTCTGCCTGGCTTGGCTTGCACGGTCGTGCAGTCAATCGATCTCTTCTTACTTGCCTGGCCCGCACATGGTGTAGCATTTTCAACTGCAGAAAGGAAGCTTGAAGTTTGTGGGTATCAGCGAGGGTCTTAAATGTCTATGAGGGAAGTGTTTGCAGAAAGGCAGGCACAGAACCATGGGGCCAGGCCCAAGCCAGGCATCTCCTTTCCTTGGGGATTCCAGACCACAGCAGAGTCCAGCTCAAGACTCTGGAGGTGTCTGGCCATCTGCCCCAGAAGAGGAAGAAGGGCCAGGGCTGAGCATAGTGTGGAGGACAAGGGTTCTGGGGAGAGAGCTCAGCTGTCTTCCACTCCCTGGGCCTCGGCTCCTGAGCTGTACCACAGAGGAAATGGGCCCGTGATGGTACCAAAGTCCCTCTCAGCGACACTGCCCTGATCCTGAGCGGAGCAAGGTGGGACTGCAGGGGATGCCGTTGACTTTCACCGGCAAGGCCCGCTCTCCAGAAGGGCCATCAGCACCCCCTCGGCAGTATGAACTGAGGGGCTGTGTACGCCAAGCCAGGCCCTGGGCTGAGGGCAGCACAGTAAAGATGCAGCAGACTCCAGGTCACTCTCAGTCCGGGCGCCACGCAAGTCAACAGGCGATCACAAAGCAGACCGGGAAACGCTGGAATTGGGGTCGGCACAGGGAGCAGTGACCACCATCTGGGAGGGTCAGGCGAGGCTTCCCAGAGGGATGCTGGGAGTCTGCCATCTGTCTGAGAGCTGAAAGGTGAGGAGGACTTGGGAGGGCCAAGGGGGGTGTGCAGAGCCTCCCGGTAGAGGGGTGGCAGGTAATTCAACACACGCGCGCGCGAGCACCTCTGCCACCTACCTCTCCCCATCTCTGCTGAGGGGCCCTCCTCCATCTTTGCCCCACCCCTGGTCCGAAAACCTGCACATCGAATCCTTTTTCTCATATCTCACATCCCACATTCAATCTGTTGGCACTGTCTTCAAAATACATCTAGATTCTGTATTTATAAAATACTTCAGTAAAATGTACACATTATATAAATAATAAAACGAGAAAGGAAACATCTAGAAGTTGAACACTTCTGAGCCCCTTCGCGGGGGCCGTCTTGGCCGGAGCCAGCATCGGCTCTTGCCCGGGTGACTGCAACGGTCGCCCTGTGCTCTCTGCCTGCACCCTTGGCCTTTGCTGTCTCATCTCCACGCAGCAGCTGGTGAGCACCGTGTCCGGCATCCGACCATGTCCTTCCTCTACTCACCCCCTGCGAGGGCTCCCCACTTGCCTCTGAGTAAGAGCCGAAGCCCTCCCGATGCCCTGAGGGCCCCCTTCATTACCTGCTCCCCACCCCTTGACCTCAGCTTTTATACTGTCCCCGTCAGTCAGTCACTCCCTCCGCCTCAGCCGCCCCAGCCTCCACGCTGTGAGCTGTGACTTGAGCACACCAGGCACACTGCCTCCTGAGGACACTCTGCCCGGCCGTCCCCTCTGCCCGGCCGTCCCCTCTGCCTGGATGGTGCTTCGCCCGTGGCTCACCCTCTCCTCCTTCACGTCTTTGCTGGAAACTCACCTTGCTAATAAACGAGGCTCATGCCCACCCACCTGCCCACCCACCTGCCCACCCACCGGCACTTCACTTCCCCTTCGTCCTGTCCTTCCGTTTCTCTCCTGCCATGCGAGGCACTAGGCTATACTTTCGCTTATAGTCGTAGTTCATTGTCTGTCTACCCACCAGACTATAAGCGCGCGAGGGCAAGGATCTTTGTCTGGGAGCAGCAGGGCCCCACGTCCTGAGCAACCCATCACTCTCCTCCTGCGTGAACTTGGGCAGCTCAACTTCCTTTAACCCCAGTGAGCCCAAGGGGCCGACCGAGACCGGGGCGCGAGCTGAGTGACATAGGGAGGATGTGCATGGCGGTCATGGGGACACAGTGCCTGTCACACAGTAATATCCATTCCCCTCACCACTGTTCCTTCGGCACTGGTGTTGGAGCGAGCGCCCTGCCTCAAAAGGGACAGACTTGGAATGTCGATGTGTTTTTACGACTGTTTTCTCTAAGTTTTGGTCAGTTTCTTGATGTCTGGCTGGAACTGTCGGATGGTCGGGAAGGTGGGGCGGTGGGCTTACCCGCGGCTGAGGGCGTGCTGCGGCATCGGCGTCCCACCGGGGAGAGGCTGTCACTGCTTCAGGATGACTGTTCGCTGAGTGTGTGTCGGCTGCGGCAGGCAGAGTCCCTGTCCCTCATTCTCACTTCTGCGGTGTCTATAAAACTGTGAAAGGCACAGGGAACAGCAGATATGGGGAGTGTGGCGTATGGCAGCGCGGGTGTGGCTGAGGGCCCTGGAGGGGGCAGCAGGCTGGGGTGTGGTGAGGACCGAGGTGACTGGGTTTCTGGGTCACCGAGTCTCCAGGCTGGCGGGCTCCGGGCCGGGCCAGGCGTAACTGAGCTCACCAGGGAGCCGAATCACATCCAGAAGGGAGAATGAAGAGACCTGGGAAGGGTGCCGCCCAGTCCCTAGAACCCGGAGTGGGGAGGAAGGGGCGTCTAGAGTGTCCCCCAAGCCATGGTTGCTGGACCAGGCAGCCTCCAGGCCCAAGGCTACCTTCATACACAGAATCCCTGGCCCATTTTTGCAGGTGCTGTTAAAAATCCCGAATTTACTGAGGTTCGAGGCTCAGCACTGACCTCCCCTACTCCGCTCCCACCCATCCTAAGATTCCCCATCACAGCCGTGTCCCAGAAGAAAGTCAGCACCGGAGAGACCTTGGGGAGGCAGTAACCGAGGGGGCTGCTCTAGGGGTTTGAATCTGTGCCCTCGAGGGAGGCCGAGGTTCTGGTTCAGGCTAAGTCACTAAATTGTATATGTTTTCTTTCCTTCATTCATTCACTCATTCATCCATCCATTCATTCATCTTTTGCACAAATATCCAGTGTGCCACGACGGGGCTGGGCACTGTGGATTCAGGAAGAGTAGAAGCGGTCTCCCCACTTGAAGCTCACAGCTCAAGTGGAGACAGACCGGGAAACAGATGATAACAGGACAGGGAGCCCGGAATCGGGCACCACTGGGGACACTTCATGCAGACCTGCTGGTCAGCGAAGGCTCCTGCTGGTCAGCAAAGCTTAAGTGGGAAGCAGCCAGGCAAGGCAGAGAGTAGGAGAGGGTGCTCCGAGCAGAA
>NW_011888817.1:583079-588290 GCF_000151845.1 Pteropus vampyrus | reverse complement strand
GAATTCTTGCTAACTTGACCTAACAGGATTCTTGCTAACCTTCCCTAACAGGATTCTTGCTGGAGGCAGGCCACGTGGTCAGATATCACCTGGAGATTGCAGAAGCTGAGGAATATGATCAGATATTGAAGGTGGGTGGGGATTCTCATTAACCTGACACAGCAGAGTTCTTGCTAAAACCAGCTATACACAGATAGACACAGAAGCCCAAAGGTGGAGGTGGAGTTGAGAAGAGGTCTCAGAGGGGCCTGACTAAAGTTTGGTCAAAGAGAGTCTTTCCCAGTCTTTCTTCTCGTTCAAAAAAAGAAGAGACATTCTCTCCTCTGAATGACATGAGTTCATCTCTCATTTGCTCACCTTTGTTTATTAGCGACCAGTGGAACCACCTGTCGAAATTTGGTAATAGAGGATGTTGGCTGGATGTCGTGAGCCATCAGCATTTAAATCAAGGGGACTTTCTATAGAAATAAAAGAAAAACAAAGATTAATGGTTGGAGTGGACAAAACCCAGTTTCTGAGCCCAGAGGGCAGCCAGCTGAGATTTCTAGATGTTGAGCTCGAAGCATCTTTAGAGATGAAGCGAGGACAGCAGTGGCAATCCACGGGGTTTCCCGGTTTATTGTTTGAATGTCTTTGACGCAGTGTTTGAATGACGCAGTCACCAGCGTCAAAGTCGCATTGTGAAGCATCCAGCTTCTGCTCATGGGGTGTTTCTACATGGACCCGATAAAGACGCAGGCAGTCAGGTTTCAGTACTCCGTGACTCCAAGTCAGGAAGATGGGAGGGAAATTAGAAACGTTAGTTTGAAGAGTCATAACCAGATCCCGAAGGAAACTGGCAGAGCTGACAAAATGTGCAGGATGGCAGGATCTAATCCAGTTTACGGGTGGGTAACAGAAAATGGAATTTAACCCAGGGACAAACTATTACTCAAAGACAACAAACATGACTGTAATTTAATAACCCATGAGGGTGTACTATTTGTCTTGACAGGAACCCTCCCCTCCTATTAATCATTCTTTACAAAGTAAGTTTAGTCTAACTAGATTTGATGTGATTATTCGCATAAAGGCAGCAAGAATGGCAATTGAACACACAGGCCTTTTTGAGTTTGCCTTGCTGGAACCTTTAAGAAATATCAGACTAGACTTTCAAAAACCTTTCAAGGCTGGGAAGTGAAGCCAAGAACTCACCACCAGGTTTTTCTTGCAATACCTACATAGATTTAGATGAGTTCTTCTCCTCTCAAGCCTGCCAGGATAGCCTGTTTTCTGGGTCTGCCAGGAATGGAATGTTTTTACTCATCTTTACAGGTACCAGGCTGGTTTTTCCAGGACAGCTTTGAAAATATTAGCTCCATAAAGTCAACTGCAGTTTCTTAAATCGTTCTATGCACATCATTCTCAAATATGACATGCCCGTCAAGCCTTGGAAATATGAACGATGTTTCCAATTATGTTATAAGGAGAACATTCTTATTGAACATATGCAAATAATTGTATTGCCAGGAAAATAAGAATACTCAATAAGAGTTTCCAAATGCTGGAGAGATCAGGCAGAGAGAAAGATCAATGTTTCAATTCCGTTTACAAAAGTATAATCTACTAAATTGTCATGAGTTATTGATAGCTTAAGATAAAAGGGAAAGGCATTCCTTGAATCCAGAAAACAAAACATTAAATAACCAGCAATGTTCCAATGTTCTTTTACTGGTTAATTCAGTCCCATGTCATTAATTCTTGTTCCCTTTGAACTTGGGGTAGCAGCTTTATGAAACTATCAGCTTCACTACTAGTTCTGGAAATCCTTATTTAGTCCAGTGGTACGATCTCAAAGTTATCCAATGTCATCAGAACCCTATTTCCCTGGAGTTCCTGTCATATCCCTTTCCATGAGTCACCGAAATAGTCTTTTCTGACGAAGACAAAGTATTTTGGCCACTAGCTGATGGCACGAGCTGTCAGGAAAGCATCAGAGGAAAATGATAGCTATCTGAAAATGACAAAAGGCTTAAACTGGCCTTGGTTAAAGATCTGATGAGAATGTATTATAATACAATTGACAAGGAAATGTGGGTGTCTCTGTGACACACGGCATATTCAGATGATAACTGGAATCACGACTGATAACATTCTACCAGGACATTTTATGGACCTCAGGGACAGCGATAAATTGCTATGAACTTTATATAATTTCTAAAATATTTATATTAATTAAAAATATTTACCCGTACAAATATAACTTAGAAAAAGTTAAAACACCTCTTTTTTATTTGACGATGCCTGTCATGCAATTCAACGTATCAAATAAACCAAACTATTTTTAGCATCTCTCTTTTTATTCTTGAAAGAATAAATCCTTTGAGATTTTTCTTGAAAGATTTATTCTTGAAAGAATAAATCCTTTGAGATTTTTCAGGGCCTTTTGGAAAGGGCCAGTTTGAGGTGAGTTCGAGCTCAAGATTTCATTTAGGATTTGGTTTTGGGAAGGCAAAATTGTCAAAAGTGTAAAAACAAAACAAAACAAAAATCCTTAGCTTTTTTAAAAGTAAGAAGTCTGGGGTCTCTGAAAAAGTCCAATGGCACAGTTAATATAAGCACAGGCAATTATTCTGATAAAATGTAAAATCTTTGTTTCCTAGGCAGTTTATTCAAAAGGTAAAGAAAAATCTATCACAATCTCTTATAAAGAGCAGACAAGTAATTCAGGAAAACTTTGTTGTTTTAACAGAGAGAAAACTAAATTCTAGTTTTGCATTAATACACTATTATCCTCATTTTTTAAAACCTTATGAATAAATCAATTCAATCTTAATCAGCTTGACTACACATAAAGTTCACTTTCTACAAATCTCTCACAACTTTCTATATCCACTCAAAAAATCTTTTTGATCTTCATTTTCCTCTTTCTCTTTCTGGAACAAACTTTTAAACAACCTCAAAACATCTAAATTAAGACAAAATTACTCTCCTTTTTCTTAACAAAAATATATCCTACGTTCTTACATATTTTACATAGGTTTTTCTTCATCCTTATTATTCTTAGTGTTTTTATTTACCTGTATTGATTAGAATTCTTAACTCTTAATAATCTTAATTGTTAGTAAAAACAAAGAAATAGACAACTGTTAACTGTCTGCCATGTAAACTCTAAGGTTACAAGTTGCTAAAAAGATTTTGGAAACTGTTTTCAGACAGACACCTTATAACATTATACAAAGCTAGCCATCATCTCAAGTTATTTCCCTGCTATTTTTACAGCCCACGCATGTTAGGCAAGTATCATAAAAGCAAAACCTAAAAAGTTAAAGACGTGGGTTTTGTGTTTTACTGCTGTGCTTGATCTACATGAAGTAGTGAGTAGCAAGAAATTCATTTTTACTGCTTTTTTACTTTGCATTGGTTCTTAGGTTGAATTTATAATTTTTAATCATAAACATCTAGTAGATGTGACATTATCCTAGTTAGCTAGGAAACCCCAGTAGAATAAAATATATGCTCATATTATACTTTCATGTCGATAACTCAGAAGACATAGCTGTTTTTGTTAAACCAATAATATTAAACTGGTCTTATCAAATATTTGCTCAGATCTTTGAACATGGGCTTAAAAAGTATTTGGGTTAGGTTTTATATTTCTGAGTATTTGAGAAATGCTTAATTTATATAAGTTCTTATTTATCCCCAAGCCATTTTGAATAAAAGTCCTTTAAGGGATTTCATACATGCATCTGTTAATACCATCTTTCATAGTGTTGTGGAAAAATATTCCCAAAGCTCCAAAACCCAGTGCAATGAAAAGCCAAGCAGTAACTCAGAAAGAAGGAGCATTTGAATTTATTATGCCCAGCCCCAGATGAGCTAGTGCTCTGAAGATCTGGGTAGTGAGTGCAGTTGCAACCTTGCTTATATACAGAGTTTTTACACAATCTGATTGGTCAGTTTGAACTCTGACCGTTACAAACAACAGGAATTGCTATGCAGATTGCAGGTAGTAACATTGGTAAGGGCAGGAGTTGCTAAGGACACTGAGGGTTACAAATTGTTACAGGAAGTGGGAATTGTGGGGTACAAAGTGCTACATGAGTCGGGAGCTGCTAGGGTACAAACAGTTACATTAGTGGACCAAAGTCACAAACGGCTACATTTGCAAGTCGAGCCAAGAGCAAAAGAGCTTTTGCAGGAGCCCTTGCATGCAATAAGCTTATTTGCAGAAGGCAAGCATATCCACAGAAGCAGAAAGTTGAGTTTTTAATGAAATTCCCCAAATTTCCTCTTCAATAGAAAAATATCACATATACATCACATACATACATACTTAGATATTTACACATACTGATGGATGCAAATAGAGGTCTTACAGGTTTCATTCTAAAATTTTAGCTGTAAATCACTAAAACAGTGATACGAAGTCACTGGTTTATGTAAAATAGTTGGATCTCATCTCTGCTCTTCTATATTTTTTATCTAAATTACATTTCTGGCAGATGGGACAAGTTGAGATTACTTATTGAACGTAAGGGCTAAAGTTTTGTACCAATATTTGTGGAGGAGACTTGAGATTTTTGTTGCCCTCATACCTAATCTTAAGAAGGCTATGGACTACATTTTAGGCAAGAGACTGAGGGGACATCAAGCAGCCCTATGGATGTCCCCAAAGCCCACCTGAGTGGATAGAATATCCAGTTGGTTTCCAGAGAACGTTTTTCTTTTTGGCTTCTTGTAATTGCTTTCCAGAGTCCCTGCGTCCCTAGAGAGCCCTTGATGGGGAGAGAGGAGCCTGAAGTTCAAGCGACTGTAGTTTGTTGCAGGACTGGAGGAGACAGGGGGAAGACCTGGCAGGGTGGACGGAGGGATGGAGGGGCAAGAACTTGAAGTGGGTCCTATCAGTGCATTCAAGGGAACCGAAGGGAGGACTGAGGTGGTAAGAGGGGGAGATGGAAAGGGAGAGGTCTCAGAGGTTTTAGCCACTTTGGGAACATCTCAAATTTCTCCAGTGAAGTCCCAATTTAACAATGATTTGAGAAGGGGGGTTTCAGTCGACTGAGAAGTTCCCTTGGGAGAAGCAGGGTCAAACAGAGAGAACAGAGAAGCTTTGCAAAGAGCTGGGAAAAACTTTCCAGCCTAGAGGGTCAGGGAGTGAAGCTTCAGTCGAAAGGAAGGAATACTCCCATCCCAGTAGATACCTTTCAGACAAAGCAGCCTAGGACT
>NW_011888817.1:579237-583029 GCF_000151845.1 Pteropus vampyrus | reverse complement strand
TAGTGTTGTGGAAAAATATTCCCAAAGCTCCAAAACCCAGTGCAATGAAAAGCCAAGCAGTAACTCAGAAAGAAGGAGCATTTGAATTTATTATGCCCAGCCCCAGATGAGCTAGTGCTCTGAAGATCTGGGTAGTGAGTGCAGTTGCAACCTTGCTTATATACAGAGTTTTTACACAATCTGATTGGTCAGTTTGAACTCTGACCGTTACAAACAACAGGAATTGCTATGCAGATTGCAGGTAGTAACATTGGTAAGGGCAGGAGTTGCTAAGGACACTGAGGGTTACAAATTGTTACAGGAAGTGGGAATTGTGGGGTACAAAGTGCTACATGAGTCGGGAGCTGCTAGGGTACAAACAGTTACATTAGTGGACCAAAGTCACAAACGGCTACATTTGCAAGTCGAGCCAAGAGCAAAAGAGCTTTTGCAGGAGCCCTTGCATGCAATAAGCTTATTTGCAGAAGGCAAGCATATCCACAGAAGCAGAAAGTTGAGTTTTTAATGAAATTCCCCAAATTTCCTCTTCAATAGAAAAATATCACATATACATCACATACATACATACTTAGATATTTACACATACTGATGGATGCAAATAGAGGTCTTACAGGTTTCATTCTAAAATTTTAGCTGTAAATCACTAAAACAGTGATACGAAGTCACTGGTTTATGTAAAATAGTTGGATCTCATCTCTGCTCTTCTATATTTTTTATCTAAATTACATTTCTGGCAGATGGGACAAGTTGAGATTACTTATTGAACGTAAGGGCTAAAGTTTTGTACCAATATTTGTGGAGGAGACTTGAGATTTTTGTTGCCCTCATGCCTAATCTTAAGAAGGCTATGGACTACATTTTAGGCAAGAGACTGAGGGGACATCAAGCAGCCCTATGGATGTCCCCAAAGCCCACCTGAGTGGATAGAATATCCAGTTGGTTTCCAGAGAACGTTTTTCTTTTTGGCTTCTTGTAATTGCTTTCCAGAGTCCCTGCGTCCCTAGAGAGCCCTTGATGGGGAGAGAGGAGCCTGAAGTTCAAGCGACTGTAGTTTGTTGCAGGACTGGAGGAGACAGGGGGAAGACCTGGCAGGGTGGATGGAGGGATGGAGGGATGGAGGGGTCAAGGACTTGAAGTGAGTCCTATCAGTGCATTCAAGGGAACCGAAGGGAGGACTGAGGTGGTAAGAGGGGGAGATGGAAA
Organism: Pteropus vampyrus; assembly: GCF_000151845.1. Taxonomy (NCBI): domain Eukaryota; kingdom Metazoa; phylum Chordata; class Mammalia; order Chiroptera; family Pteropodidae; genus Pteropus; species Pteropus vampyrus. The sequence continues at coordinate 581,826 of NW_011888817.1, read as the reverse complement.
GGGAGAGGTCTCAGAGGTTTTAGCCACTTTGGGAACATCTCAAATTTCTCCAGTGAAGTCCCAATTTAACAATGATTTGAGAAGGGGGGTTTCAGTCGACTGAGAAGTTCCCTTGGGAGAAGCAGGGTCAAACGGAGAGAACAGAGAAGCTTTGCAAAGAGCTGGGAAAAACTTTCCAGCCTAGAGGGTCAGGGAGTGAAGCTTCAGTCGAAAGGAAGGAATACTCCCATCCCAGTAGATACCTTTCAGACAAAGCAGCCTAGGACTAACCCTACTTCGAGAGTACACTCAGGACCTTAGGAATCGAAGCCTGTCCCGACCAACAGTTACCCAGAGCGCTGGCTTGGGAAGGGCTCACCAATGGACCCCGATCCATCAGTCAGGAGTGAAGACTAAGGCTTCCAAGGTGCACACTTAAAATCCTGGGTGAGAGGTCCAGGGCCCAATGACGAATCAGATCCCACCCAAGTCACGACACCACTCAGCATCTGGTCAGAAAACTAGATTGTCAGCATCTGGTCAGAAAAACAGATGCTGGACAATAGTTGAAGTGATAAAAACAGATTTTATTTAAGAACTATTGCAAAAGGGGCCAGTGTAGAATTGAGCTCAATTCTGAATACAACAATTACAAATTTTCATTTTTCTTAAGTAGGGATTTATAGCTAAGGAGCAGGGCCAGGGGGCGGTGGATGGAAAATTGCTAAGACGGGGAGATAACTCTTGCTAAGCTGACCTAACAGAATTCTTGCTAAAAGGAGGCCACGTGATCAGATATCACCTGCGGATGGTGGTGGATGTGAAATCTGGTCAGATGGTGGGTGGGGATTCTCACTAAACTGAGATGGCAAGATTCTTGCTAAAACTGAGTAATGCCGAGGTAGACAAGGAAGCCCACAGGTTGATGTCTGGTAGAGAAAAGGTCTTAGAGGGTTAAGTTTGGTCAAGAAGAGGATTTTGGTCAATGGCAGCCCCCAGACCAGTGTGAAGCAAGTACAGCCTCTTCCTCGAGCCTTAGTATAAAAGGCCTCACGACCTTGGAAGGCGTCCTGAAGAAGGGAGGTCATCCCCCGCCCCGCTTCACCAGAGTGCAGAAGGAAGGAGCCTGTTCCTCAAAAAATGCGAACCCCACTCCTCCTCTTCACCTCCAGAGACCTCATACACCATCCCAGCTCTGCCCCTTGTCCTTTTGGGGTCTTTTCCAGGACTGCCATGGACACACCTGGGGCTTCATCCTCCGTGCTCACCACGACACCACTTGGCACCTTGCGTCAAGGTTATCGATCCACATGTGTCCTCTCCCTGCCGGACTGTGGGCTTCCTGCAGGTAGAGGCTGTGTCTCATTAGTGGTGTCTGACCCAAACCCAGAGTCGTGCCCAGTCCATAGGAGACCATCCGTATAGGTCCACTGAGTGAATGGACCAATGGATAATCTTGTCCAGGAGTTTGCAAACTTTAAAAAAAGTGGCTCAAGAATCTCTTTTCTTCCAGTATTTTATGTGAAGCTCAATATAGACTATGGGAAAAGCAGGGCTGCTCAACTGAAGATCGAGTTGGGGTTGGGGGCAGTGCCCCATCTGCTCAGCCTCCCGTTCCCCAGAGACCATCCCTAGATGTCCCCAAGAAACCACATGGCTTTGGGGAGCATCTGAAATAGCTGTTCTCATCACTCTGCACATGGGGAAAACTGATGCCCATAACAGGGAAAGACCTAAGTTGGAAAAAGGGCCAGTTTTAGGGCCCAGGACCTGGTGCCCTGCTGGATTCCGTCACTCATCTCCCTGCCCCCAGCCGCCTGAGTCGTGAAGAAAGTGTAAGGAGGGTTCAGATCCCAGCCCATAACTTACACCCTGTGTGACTTTGGGCAAGTTACTCGCCCTCTCGGGAACTTAGTTGTTCAACAAAAAAGGATGGGATGAAGGGAGAGCATTCTGGAGTCTGACACCTGACACTCAATGCTTAACCAAGTAGTCAGTATTTTCTGACCACTGGACTACAGTGCCTGTGGCTTTGGCACCATTTCCAACCTTCTCAACATTTGCCTCTCTGCTGGAGGAGGGCCACTTTAGCCAGGCTGGGGGCAGAAAGGGGACGAGATATGTCAGTTGCTGTGTGGCAGAGAACCAGCTTTCTACAGAGCTGCAGACCAAGTCACCGTGCCCTTCCCCAACGCGTGGCCAGCAAGGACCATGCCAAGGAGAACCAGCAGTGGGGAGTTGAGGCAGGAGGCCTTTATTAGTTTGAGGAGGTGCCATGTCCTGTGACAGGTCTCTGGGGGCTGCAGCATCAGGGAGAGTCTGGGGTGAGGTGGGGGTGGGGCAGGCAAGAGTCCTTCACAGAGAATCTCATCCCAAACGCTGGTTCAGGCATTCAGGAGGGGAGGGTGTGTGCATACATGGGGCGACAGCCAGAAACCTGGGCTTCCATAGCTAAGGGGCGGAGGCCTCTGCAGTCCCAACCTCCAAGGGGACTCCAGGGGCACCAGCTTGGTCCATCCCAGCTCAGGAAGGTGAGGAGAAGGTAGCTGGGGCAGGTTAGTCAGGGCACATGAGGACCACAGTCATCACACCGCAGCCGGCAGGAGGTGA
>NW_011888817.1:577153-578257 GCF_000151845.1 Pteropus vampyrus | reverse complement strand
CCTCCACTTGCTGCATGTGTGTGGTCCTCAAAGCTGGAACCTCCACCCCTCTTCTCTGTCAGACCCCAGAGAGTGCTAGGGAGGTGTAGGGGGTGCCTGGGAGACAGGCCTGCAGGCCTCCTTCCGAGGCTGCTCGTAGATGCTGCAGTTGGGCGTGGTGCCCTGGCAGTAGACGTTGAGGTAGTTGCGGTGCTCCTCGTTGTAGGTCTGGTTCTGTAAGCACAGAACCACACTCTTGTCACACTCGCAGGTCTGCCTGTCACAATCCGTCTCGTTGAGATCTCCTGTGGAGGGAAGCACGTGAGCCTGAGGGTCCAGGATCCCCGAATTGTGGTTGCAGGATGGCAGCACCAGCACCGTGTGCGGGCTCACCCCAGAAGCTCCGGGCTGGGCCCGGCAGCCTGTGTTAACATCCCTCGATGTGGCTCTGGTATAAGCTAAAATCCGGAGCCACTCAAGTGCAATATGTCATTGCATCGTTGGGAAAACTGAGGTCCAAAAAATGGGTTGCGTTGACCTAAGTCACCTAGCAGAGCAAGGCAGAGCTGGGACAGAAACTCAGGTGTCAAGAAGTCTCGCCGCACCCCCCGCCCCCCCGCTCCGCCCGCCCCCAGGCTGGTTATTTTCTGCCATCCCAGGCCTCCTGGCTTCAATCACAGCACCACAGAACACCCACCCTGGGGGGATCGAGTGAGAAAAACACTCGTAAAGAGCTTAGCTCGGTGCCTCCCATGGAGCAATGCTGAATACGTGGTAACTTCTACTGTTGTTGTTGCCGTGTTATTAATATTAGCCTCCAGAAATCATTTACCCCATAATTCTCAACCATAAGTGTGCACTGAATCAGTTGGAAGGCTTGTTAAAACAGACTGCTCCACCCTACCCCTAGAGCTTCAGATTCAGTGGGTCAGGGCAGGGCCCGATAATCTGCATTTCTAACAAGTGCCTAGGTCATACTGACTCAGGGAACACCCTCTGAGAAACACCCACTAGCCAATGGTTTGCAAACATTTCAAATTTTCCATCAGCAGAATTCTTTCTCTTAAATGAAACTCTTCGCAGAAGGCTAATGCATCAAACAGTTGAAGAGAAGCCTCTTTTGTT
>NW_011888817.1:563175-575763 GCF_000151845.1 Pteropus vampyrus | reverse complement strand
TTCTCCTGGGTGGGAGGGGTGTCGGGGAAGGGACTCACTGCAAACAATTGTAGCATTATTCTCGATGGTGTATTCATAGTTGTCCACGTAGGTGTGACAGCCCTGGTCAAAGAGCTTCTGGTAGCAGCAGTCATGGGCATGGCAGCACCTAGGGGTGGGGAAAGGAGAGCAGGCCGCATAGCCAGGCTTGGCCCATCTCCCACCTTCAGAGACGCTGATCATCCGTTTCATTTCTTCACTGATCAGACCTTCAAACTGGGGCCCAGAGAGGGCCAGTTACTTGCCTGAGGTCACACAGCAAGGCAGAGCCAGCCAGTGCCCCAAGTTTTTGTCCACTATCTTGCCTCTTTGTCCTATGCCCAAGACTCCAGCTTTCCCCCTGGCTGCAGCTGCGGGAGGGGTCAGTGGGTTCAGCATTGTGGTCAGGGTGAAGGGAGGGTTAGGGTGAGGTCAGTGTCGGAGGGTACTGACGACACGCCGAGGCCATACCTGGCTGTGCATGATGGCAGGGGAGGGACAAAGTTCTGAAGGACTGATATTGGGGATTGGGGGGTGGGTGACAGGAAGCAAATGCGGTGTGGCTGTCATCATTCCCTCTGATGGAGGGAAGACAATTAGTCAACATGCTTCTATTAAGCTCCCTGTGATACCAGACTTGGTGCCGGCTGCTTTTGGGGAGATAGGAACACTAGATAAGCTACTCCCAGTCTAATGGAGGAATACACACAGCCCCGTCCTCTAGAGCCTCCAGTCCGATGGAGGCCGGGCTCACAGTCCTTGCCTTTGTCCGGCACAAGCTGTGTGACTGTTGCACTCATGTGTCTGGGAGAAGGTCAAAGATTCCTTCCCGGCAAGGGTGAGAGTTCAAATACCTCCAAGCCCTTGACCTTGGAAATGGACAATAAAAAGTGTCCAAGATGGTTGGAGAGGCCACAGGTCAAAGGTCAGGCTCGTCGTCACTAACTCATCAAACTAGCATCATCCTTTAGGGAAAGGGCCCTCTCCCACCTTTTAGAGATGGAGATCAATCTGAACTTTGCTGCTGCTCCCACCCGGTCTTAACAGAAGCCCAGGAGTTCCAGAACCTACCAGTCCACTTCATCCATGGGCAGGCCGCGCCCTCCCAGCCCACAGTAGCAGCCGTAGCCCACGAAGGACAGGATGGCACTTTTCCCCGTGATGGTTTCCACCATGGACTTCAGGTTGAACAGGCTGCTGTAGGCCACAGGCAAGACTGCGAGGGAAGCGAGGGGTGCTGTGAGCTCCCTGCCCCACCTGACCGGCTGTCCTCCCATCCCCAGAGCCAGGTCAAGGGGGCAGCGGGCGGCTGGTCCACAAAGCACCGAGCATTACCCACATTCCTGCATTAAGCCCTGTGGCCTTGGGAGGGTACTAAGAGTCACTATCTGAAGACTTCTCTGTGCCAGGCACTGTCCTTAGGCCCCTTCTCTGCATGAACTCATGGAGTGCTCACTGCAGCCCTTCAAGATGCTATTGTGGTGTAGCTGTCCCATTTTACAGATGAGGACACCGAGGCCCAGAGCACTTAGTAACTTTCCCAAGAATGCGCTGAAAAGTGGTAGGGACAGAATTTTGACCCAGCACTGAAAACTCAAGTGCCCAGCAACTGTAAGGGGCTCTGCAAATGCCACGTGCCCTTCTGAACACAGGAGTTTGATTCTGGGCCCTTCTGGCGTGGCTTGGCTCCTCTGCCCTCAGCAGGGACTCAGAGTCCACAGTCCTGGGGCTGGTACATCTCAGAATTCATCCAGAAATGACTGGGTGCTCTGGTTGTTCAATGAAGAGACACACACACACACACACACACACACACACACACGTTCCTTTCCGTCTGTCAGTGTCTCACATACCAGCAAAATCAGGTTCCTTACACCTGGAAGCCAGCTCACCCCGGTAACACAGCCCCGCCGCCAGCTTCCCTGCCTGCTGGGCTCCTGGCCTGTGCTGCCTCCGCATCTCCTCGTGGCTCACTGCTGAGTCAACGCCAAGCCTGGCACTCAGGTCCTCATTCGGGTGGGGCCGCCCCACACACAGGCAGGAGAGCTGCTCCATCCCCATTTTACAGAGGAGCAAACTAAGGCCCAGATCAGTGAAGATCGTACAACCGGAAGCGGCAGAGCCCAGACACGTCCCCAGGTTTCTGTGCCCCAGAGCTGTGACGCCACCACCACGCAGTGCAGCTCCCGTCTGCCTTTCCCACCCTGGGCTCCTCCAGCTGGGTGTAGGGTTAGGTGCCCACTTCAGCGCCCCGTCCCTACTCTCTCTACGTTCCCCATCCTGCTCCACTGCCTGAAAGAGGAAATGTACCAAGGGAGGGAGGAGCCAAGAATTTCAGAAATTGGAGGCTGGATGGAATTCCAAAGGCTGCAATTACTTGCTTCTTGAGACATGGTTGTCTCAAGACAACCTAGTGACGGGGAACTCACCACCTCAACATGCCTTAGTGGGAAGAGCACAGAATTTGGAGTCAGATGGACTCAGGCCCGTAACTACAGTTCCCTGGGGACTGTAAAATGGGAACGACAATCCTGACCTCCAGCGATCAGCCCGGCCAATGCCCAGCTCGGGGTCTCAGCATGCACCAGGCGCTTGCTCCCTCCATGGCGCCTGCCACCTCCTGGGGCTGGTGGGGACCCTGGGCCAGGCCTGCCCTCCCCCTCAGAGAGCCGATGTCGGGATCCTGCTCCACCTGAGTGGTCCTGCCTATTGGCTTCGTGATTTTCATCATTACAGAGAATAAGGAGCAAATAAGAGAGGACACAGGGAAGGAGTAGGGAGAATGACAGGTGACTTTAAGAAGCCAGTTGAGAGCCATATCAGTCTCCAAGTCGGGGTCCAGGGCAGGGAGAAAGAGAACCCTGAGTCCTGTAGTCCTGAGCCTGTCTTCTGAGCTGCCCAGAGGAGATTTGGTGGTGATGGCTATTGCAAGGCGTAGAACAGGGCCAGGAGGGGCGTCGCGGGAATGTTAGCTCTCCCCCGCCTCCTCCTGCTCTGCTGGCTTCTTGGTGCTGGAGAAAAATGCGTGTGCCAAGCAGCTTGGGAGTCAGACAGTGGGTTTGCAAACAGGTTTCTCCATCAGCATGGTGAGGCTGTGGGCAGGTTGCATAACCTCGTTGGCCTCAATTCCTAAATCTGAGACAGCCTTGAGGAGGGCCCGCCCGTGTGAGGTCCTGGCCTCCTTGTGCCCCCAGCCTGAAAGGGCCCCCTGCTCCCACTTTGCACCCACCACCAGCTATGCAGATGTTACCCCGGGGGGCAGAGGCACAGTGTCATCTTGCCAACCTCACACACTCATACACATACTCACCCACACATACCTCACACACTCAAGCACAACTTATATATTGCACTCATACACACACTCAGACATACCTCATCCTCACGAAGGGACCCACACTCACCCCACACAGCTGTACACACTTGTACACATTAGTACACACATTCACTCTCACATATCGCAAATACACCCACACACATGCAGCAGCCAGAGTGGAATCCATGGCCTGAAGCTGAGGCCACATCCATGCTCGTGGAAGAAGCAAAATCTGTTCAGTCAGGCTGAAGGCTCTGCCCGCAACCAGTGATTGGAGCTGAACTCAAGTGGTAATTTTCTAAATAACAGATCATTTTGCCTGAATACAATCAACAGTTTCTCATGTCTGGCCATATTTAACTTTATTTCGTTTCCAATATTTCTTTCTTTCCCTCAGACCTGGCTGTGTTCAGGAGACATGTAACAGGCTGCATGGAAAGCCAGCAGGAGGTCCAGACCATTTGACAACTACTCGAGGCACCTGCCCCCAGAACATCTGGACGTGTGGGGCGTCAGATTTGTGCCAGGGGCCTCGGCTATCCCCGACCCATACGCCCGGGGTCACCAGCTTGAGTCAGAAGTCCCCAGACTCATTTCATCATCTTCTTGTACACTTGCACAAACAGCACTGCTCCACACACACTACGTGCAGACATATGCACCCCTACATTCATATACACGCTCTAGATACACACTCCGCCATAACACACACTTACACGTTACTGACGTGTGTTACACACAGAGACATCATCATATGCTCAGACATACCTGCACACACATAGACACATGTGTCCATCTATACACAAACTCATTAGCTCCTGTCTACATACCCACACATACACAAACACACGCTCCTAGATATGCAAACACCTGGGTTTGCAGGGGTGCCCAGACGCCCAGCAAATACCACCACTTTACGATGCTTGCTCAGCTCTGAGCCCTGCCCCTCTGAGGCTTGTAAATGCCAACTGCCCATGGCGTGTTTATAGGTGGCTGGAGGAATAAACAGTCCCAGAGAGAGGGTGAAGCCTGATGGGGGTTGAGCAGGCATCTGGAGTCCCAGAGAGACAAAAGGCAGGCCCGAGACCTTGCCGCTGGTCAACAGATGGAGAACCAGGGCACCCAGGGCCAAGGGAGAAGGGCTGGGGGTCAGGGAGAGAAAGAGGAGAAAATCTTTACTCACTGCTGCCGGCCAGGATGGCGACGGTGAAGAACGTTTTCGTAGCCAGGCTAGATCTGAGAGAGGAAGAAACCCAGGTGCTGAGTCCTGCCCTTCCGCCTTCCTGCAGTTCTGGGCCTGCTGCCCCTTCCTGGGCCTCATTATCATTACAGGTACCATCAATGCTGTCCCTGGATGTCCTAGACGGCATCGATGCCCTGGTTCCTGCTGCCCCAGCCCTGTGACGAGCACCTTCAGGAAGATCTGAACGCCTCCCACCTGCCCTGCACCTCTTGGAGGCAAAGCCCCCAGGACGGCGGAGCCAGGAGGCACTGGGAGCCTCCTTCCTTCCCACCGTGAGTGGGCATCCCCTCCCTGCATCAGCTTCCAAGACAGGAAGCTCACTGTCTCATGGGATCTGGTCACTTTTGCAGATCAGAACCAACCCCCCTTCTATATTTGCCCCAGAAAATCATGTGACCCAACCTGGTGGCTGAGTCTTGCGCTTGGAGCCAAGAGACCTAGATCCCTGGGTTCTAGTCCTGGCTCTGCTTCCAAAATGCTGTGTGACTTCGGATAGACCCCTTAGCTTCTCTGGGTCTCGGGTGCCTCAAGAAGATTGATTAGATGATCCCTAAGGTCCTTCTAGTGCTGAAAATGCAATGGCATTTCTCAGCCATCACTCAGAGACTCAGAGCTCTCCTTTCTGGAGAAACGGATTGAAGGAGCCAATTCCCTACCTTCCATCCCAGGGGAACGAGCACATACCTGGAGGTCCTCAAAGGAGAAGTGGCCCTGAGACTTGGGCCCCTCCACCTAGAGGAACGTCTAACCAGCACCTTCTTCCTGAACCCTTTGGGGTTGGCCTGCGCCCCATCTGCCATGTTCTGGGTTCTGGGGGGCCAGCGACATAGAGCTCTGAAGGTCTGCGATCTGCTCCAAAGGCTCTGAGGAGCAGGCTCCAGCTTCGCACTGCCTCCTACACTGGCAGGGTAGTGCCGGGGCCAAGCCCCTGGGCAAGAGGCAGGTGACACATGCCCTAGAAAAAAGAGGCTCCGCCTCCTCCCTCCCACCACCACAGCCTCTGCCCTGCCCACAGCTGCTTGGTGAAGTCCCCACCCTGAGGGTGCTCAGCCTGCAGAGAGAGTGGGTGTTTATGTACCTGACCAGGAGTCGTCCCCTCCCCAAGCATCTGAAAGGAAATTAGTCCAAAGTCCTCTCTACTCCTATCTGAAAAAGATGTTAAAGAAAAAAGTATTGGATGACAATTGTGAAAGCATGGTGAGACAGACTTTATTCAAAGGGGGCCATTACAGTAGGTTTAGGGGCCACTACAATGGTGTCTTGCAGTGGGAGAGAGATATAGAACTCAAATACAAGGAAAAGTGGGAATTTATGGCCAAGGAGCAGAGCAGGGGTCAGTGGATGGAAAATTACTGAGAGGAAACATCAGGGTAGGGGATACTGGCTGAAGGCAGGCCAGGGTGATCAGACATCACCTGTGGTGGGGGTGGGGGATGAGAGACCCTTCGGATAGGTATTGGGTGTGATCAGATATCGAGGATGGAGATTCTGGCTGAACCGACTGACTCGCAGGATTCTTCCTAAACCTGATGGTGCAGAGACAAACACGAAAGCCCAAAATTTGAGGCCTAGTTGAAAAACAGTTGAAGTGGCTATCTGCATGTCCCTAAGGCTTCCCTCCACATCTGGAAGAGCTTCCGTCCGGAATCTGCAGAGAGCTCTCTACCACATCTGCAAGCATGTTGGTGCCCACATCTGGCTAAGGCTCTAGGGGCAGGGGCACATGCATCTGACAGGAAGCCCCCTACTCGCATCTGGAAAAGTGAGCCTGCCCTACCCGGAGCAGGGACTTCCCCGCCTGGCACCACTGTAATGTAGCTGATGCCTGTGGGGTGGGGCAGCGCCCAGCAGATCTCTGACTTCCACCACTAAACCCAGTAGGATCCCCCTCCCCGCCAAGTTGTGACAACGAAAAATGTCTCCAGACATCATCAAATGTGTCCTGGGGGGCACAGTCACCTCTGGTTGAGAGCCTGATGTCCTGGGAGTCGGCGCCACGTGCCTTTTGTCCGGGGGTAGCGTGCGTGTGAGCAAGATGAACAAGAGAGAAAGAGAGGGGGCTGGAGTCCCTGAAGGATGACGTAGTCCCTCTGGTGGAGCTTCCACCCCACGTCTTTGTTCTGCAACCCTGGCAGGATAGTTCACTTCCTTGACCTCTGTGTCCTCAGCTACAGAGTACACATAATCAGGCTTCCCCGCGAGAGGATTGTGCTGACAGATGGCAGGCGTCGTGTTGTGTGGGTGTGGGGGCAGGTGCTCAGTGAAGGATCCGACTGTTGCCCAGTTCCCCAGCCTCGAGGTAAACTGGGAAGGTGGGACGGGGAAGAAGGGAGCGGGAAGAGAAGAGTAATTTTGGAAATTAAAACTCCAAATAATCCCCCACCTTCACATTGGCCCTTCTCTTCTAACTTACCGACAAGGGACAGAAGAAACCAACTATCCAGCAATCCCACCTGTCCTTCCCCTCTTCTTCCGGTCTCCATCCTCCCTCTGCTCAACTTTCTCTCTGTGGAGCCAGGCCCTTCTCTTTCCCAGAAGTTCTAGAAAAACCCTACTTCATCCAATCATACATCCCTCCATGGGAAGGTGTTCATTTGCACTTGGTTATACATTCCTTTGTAGGTACCTACACATGTTTTGTTTTGTGGGGGACCTAGAGAACAGAGGACTTTATTCCCTCCAAAGCCCAGGGGTTCCCTGTAGGACAGGGGTTGCACCTGCCTTGTCAGACCGGGAGCTCCCTGAGAACGGAGAGGGCTGGGGGGATAAGGCTGGTCTCTGCCTTCACTTGTCTGCACAAAGCTTGGCTTCAGTTTTTGCTTTCATTTCTGCGTGCACGTCTCAATGAGATATCACAGCACTCCAAAAAAGAAAGAGCCAAGAAATATAAGGCTCAGTACTACAGTCCACATACTGAAGAGACAGCCTCCAATCTGCAGGTAACATGGAGACACTTAGATCTATGCCGAGGAGGCCACAGTGGGACAGGGGAACCTGCAAACCTCTGAACAGCCCTGTTGTCATGTTCTCATCTTGCAATTCCATTGGCTGCGGTGGTCGGGCTAGTCTGCAGAGGGAAAACCCCCGAGGTGGGGGGCAGTCAGCTCCTTCCTTTTCCTGCCCTCTCCCTACCAAACACAGGTGCTCAATACCAGAAGTCAATAATAAACTGGTCAACCCAGTAATTCCACTTCTGGAACTATAAACCAAGATGACAACCTGAGTCGCTCCCAGAGACAGATGAAAAAGATATTGACTGTGTTGTTTTTATGATGCATCACCCCCAAATCAGAAGCAAATTAATTTATGGGGTTAGTTAAGCAAATTATTAACCACCCATTTACAATCATGTTTTGAAAGATTTGGCAATACAGAAAACAAAAAACAAAATCCTGGATATGAAGGGTAATAGAAATTTTGTAAAAACACAGAAAGAAAAGATGAAGGAGTTTGTGTGCAAATGTGTAAAACTTATCTAGAAAGATATACAACAAAACATTAATAATGGTTATTTTTGAACAGCAAACCGATGGTTTTATTCTCCTATTTGGAATTTTCTGTATTAAAATGAATGTAAAACAATGCCAGCGACTGGATGGAATGATCAATTTCCTAGAAAGACACAAACTCACTCAACTGGAAATAGCCTTACACCTATTAAAAAAACTGAATACGTAGTTTAAAACTTTTTCACAAACAAGCTCCAAGTCGAGATGACTTCACTGCTGAATTTGACCAAACACTTAAGGAAGAAATAATCCAACTGTATTAGTTTGCTAAGGCTGCCATAACAAAATACTACAGACTGGGTGGCTTAAACAATAGACATTTATTTTCTCATAATTCTGGAGGCTCAAAGTCCAAGATCAAGGTGTTGGCAGGTTTGATTTCATTTTGAGGCCTATCCCCTTGGCTTGCAAATGGCCACCTTCTCTCTGCGTCCTCAAGTGGTCTTTCCTCTGTGCTTGCACATTCTTCTTCTCTCTTTGTGTGTCCAACTTTCCTCTTCTTATTAAGATACCAGTTAGATGAAATTAGGGTTTACCTTTGTGGCCCCATTTTAACTTAATCACCTTTAAAGCCCTATCTCCAAACACAGTCACATTCTGAGATACTAGGGGTAAGGGCTTCAGCATATAAATTTTTGGAGGACACAACAGAGCTTATAAAACCAATTTCTTTCAGAAAATTTAAGTGGAGGAAATGTTTCCCAACTCACTAAATTAAGCCACCATTATTCTGATACCAAAACCAGATAAAGACATTGCAAGAAAACTGCAGACTAATGTCACTCATGAACATAGATGCAAAAATTCGTAACAAAACGTTAACGAACAGAATCTAACAATACATAAAAAGGAAATACACCATGACCAAGTGGAATTTATTCCAGGAATGAGAGGCTGGTTTTAAAAATTAGTCCATGTAATACGCATGGACTAATTTAACAGACTAAAGAAGAAAAACCATATGATTATTTTAATAAATGCGAAAAATATGTTTGACAAAATCTGACATCGTTCCTGATTAAAAAAACAAAACAAACAAATCAAGCAAACTGAGATAGAAGGGAACTTCTTCAGCTTGAAAAATGGCATCTACAAAAAGCCTGCAGGTAGCATCATACTTATTGATAAAAGGCTGGTTGCTTTTCCCCATAAGATTAAGAACAAGACAAGGATAGCTATTCTCACCACTCCTATTTAACATTTGAGCCAGTACAACAAGGCGAAAAAGAAATAAAAGGCATTTAGATTAGAAAAGAAATCAGATTGTCTCTATTGGCATAAACATGATAGTCCATGTGAAAAATCCTGTAGAACCTACAAAAAAGCTATTAAAACTAATAACTGAATTTAACAAGGTTGTAGGATACAATATGCAAATACATGAAAATAAATTGTATTTTTATATCTAGCATTGAACAACTTGAAATGGAAATTGAAAAAACACATTTACAATAATATCAAAAATGCGAAATGTTTAGTGTTAAATCTGACAAAATATATGAAAGGCTTGTACAATGACAACTATAAAGCAATGCTCAAAGAAATCAAGGAAAACCAAAATAACTTTAGGGATATATCATGTTCATGAATCAGAAGACTAAATATTGTTAAGATGTCAGTTCTGCCTATTTGCTCTACAGAGTCAGTGCGCTCTCAATCAAAATCCAAATAGATTTTTCTTGTAGAAATTGCCAAGCTGATCCTAAAACTCATATGGAAATGAAAAGGACCTAGAATATAAAAATCAACTTTAAAAAGAAGAATGAAATTCACACTACCTGATTTTTAAGCCTTATAAAGTTACTATAATCAAGGCGGTGTGGCTTGGCATAAAGATAGACAAAGAGATCAGTGGAACAGAACACATGATCTAGAATTAGACCTACACAAATATGGGGATTTTATTTTTGACAAAGGAGCAAAGGCAATTCTGGGATGGGAGGAGAATAGTTTTTCAATGGTGCTAGAAAAATTGGCCATCGATAGGAAAAGGAAGTAAAGAAGGAAGGAAGGAAGGAAGGAAGGGAGGGAGAGAGGGAGGGAGGAAGGAAGGAAGGAAGGAAGGAAGGAAGGAAGGAGGGAGGGAAGGAAGGAAGGAAGGAAGAAGAAAGGAAAAAAAAGAAAAGAAAAAATGTAGAAAGAGAAAAAGAAAAGAAAAAGAAGGAAGAAAAGAAAAAATAATTTCTATCCATACCTCTTATCATGTACAAAAATTAATCAGAATGGATTACAGTTTAACAAGGGTTCCGAGGCAATCCAATAGGGAAAGAAGTCTTGAACAAACGGTGCTGAGACTACTGTGTATCCACATGCAAAAGAATGAAGTGGGTCCCCTTCCTCACACCATACACAAAAGTTAACTCAAAAAGGGATGATAGAACTAAACGTAAGAGTTAAAACTATAAAACTCTTAGGAGATAACAAAGGAGTAAATCTTCGCGATCTTAGGTTAGACAATGGTTTCTTAGGCAATAGATACTACAAAAAAAAAGCACAAGTGACCCGCTCCCCAAAAGGATAAACTGAACTTGATCAAAATTAAAACTTCTCCCTGCAAATTATACCATCAAGAAAATGAAAAGACAACCCGCATGATGGGAGAAAATATGTGCAAATCATGTCTGATAAGGGACTTCTATCCAAAATATGTGAAGAACTCTTACAACTCAATAATAATAAGATAACAAACCAATTGAAAATAGGCAAAGGATTTGACTAGGCATTTCTCCAAAGAAGATAAACAAATGGCCAATAAACACACGAAAAGATGTTCAACGTTATTAGTCATTAGGAAAATGCAAATCAAAACCATAATGAGATACCACTTCACAAAAAAAGAAAATTTATAACTGGTGTTAATGATGATACAAAGAAATTGGATGCTTCTACATTGCTGGTCAGAATACAAAATGGAGCAGCCACTTGGAAAACAATTGGCAGTCCCTCACAATGTTAAACATGGAGTTACCTTATGACCCAGTAATTCTACCCCTAGTATATACCCAAGAGAAATAAAAACAGGCATCCACACCCAAAAAAATCTGCACACAGATGTTTACAACAGCATTATTTATAATAACCAAAAAAAGTCCATCTGTTGATGAATAGGTACATAAAATGACGGTATATCTAAACAATGAAATATTATTCAACAACTAAAAGGAATAAAATGTTGTTACATGCTATAACGTGGATGAACCTTGACAACATCACGTTAAATAAAAGAAGCCAATCATGGAAGGCCATATATTATATGATTTTGTTTCTATGAAATATGTATAAATGATTTTATTTATATGAAAAAGCTACATACTAAATGATTTCCACTTATATGAAATAATAGGCAAATCTGTAGAGACAGAAAGGAGATTAGTTGTTGTCCAGGATTGATGAGAGGGAGTATGTGGTACAGGGGGCTATGGAATGATTGCTAATGGGTAGGACTTTTTGGGAAAATGTTGAAAATATTCTAAGATTAGATTGTGGTGATGATTGCCTAACTGAATATAAAAAAAAAAAAAACATTGAATTATACACTTGAAATGATGGTATGGTATGCAGAGAAAGAGAACAGCAGTAGCACCCCTGAAACCTTCTTAGTAACCCCATCTAGTCACTACCCCCCTCAACGGGGAACCTCTGTCCTGACTTATAAAAGCACAGATTAGTTTGACTATGGTGGAAGGTCATACAAACGGAGTCTCTCTCACAGTTTTCACTCACAATTTTTAAATGGGCACAGCAATATCTTCTTCATTTTGTACAGCGTTTTTCATTCAACATTATGTTTTTGAGCTTTTTCCATGTTATTGTGTGTAGTTGTGTTATCACAGACTGGCTCTACCACCACGTATCCATTCTGCAGGAGACAGACATCCAGTTGTTTAAGCCACTTGCTTTGGTTCTGCCTTGGTGCAGCTGGAGAAAAGTGAGTTACTCTCCCACAGAGGAATCTCAGGTCTCTCCCTCCCTCCTCTTCCCCTGCCAGGGCCTAACAGAGATAAAGCTAGAAGCCCCTGGGGACGCCCAGCTACCGTCACTTTCCTCTTATCCTGCAAACCCTCAGTAATGCTGAGCTTTGTCTCCAACACCCTCTGGCAGTTTCATCATGGATGGAATCCAGGCAGGAGGACCATCCTGGTAAACAGAGCTTGGCAGGGAGGAATGGATGGAGGGGAGGACTCTGGCCACTGGCTGAGGGGACATGCTCTCAGTCACGGTGTGTCTCTTAGAAGATGGAGGTCTTCTTTCCTCTCTTCTGCAGTGAGGTTGGGGACAGTAGGCTTCTGGGCTTTGCCAGCTCTTCTCATTTCCACCTCCATCTATACTGGAAAGGCAAGGGAGTATGGCAGAGCCCCTGAGTACAATGACTTGTCTGTAAAACGGAGATTAGGGCAGTACCCACTTACATTTACTATGTGGGACCACTTAGAACGGTGCCCAGCACATGGTAAGGGTGGCTCTGGCAGGCCTGTGTTCTAACCCAAAGTCTGCCGTGTGCC
>NW_011888817.1:553859-563125 GCF_000151845.1 Pteropus vampyrus | reverse complement strand
CTGAGCTTTGTCTCCAACACCCTCTGGCAGTTTCATCATGGATGGAATCCAGGCAGGAGGACCATCCTGGTAAACAGAGCTTGGCAGGGAGGAATGGATGGAGGGGAGGACTCTGGCCACTGGCTGAGGGGACATGCTCTCAGTCACGGTGTGTCTCTTAGAAGATGGAGGTCTTCTTTCCTCTCTTCTGCAGTGAGGTTGGGGACAGTAGGCTTCTGGGCTTTGCCAGCTCTTCTCATTTCCACCTCCATCTATACTGGAAAGGCAAGGGAGTATGGCAGAGCCCCTGAGTACAATGACTTGTCTGTAAAACGGAGATTAGGGCAGTACCCACTTACATTTACTATGTGGGACCACTTAGAACGGTGCCCAGCACATGGTAAGGGTGGCTCTGGCAGGCCTGTGTTCTAACCCAAAGCCTGCCGTGTGCCTGCTGTGTGATCCTGGGCAAGTTTCTGATCTCTCTAAGCTCCAGTTTCCTCACTTATAAAATGGATATAGCAGTATCTCCTTCACAGTGTGGTCGTGAAAATTAAATGAGATAACAGCCCAGTGCCTGGCCCATGGTAGAGGCTCAGCGGATGCTAACTCTTCTCAACTGAATATGCACTCCAGCATCTAGGCCCTCTCCTGCTCTTTTCTATCCATAGCCCGGAGATCTCGATGTACTGTGGCCTGGCATTATCATCAGGCCTGTCTCCTATTGTTTCCGGGAGAGTAAAAACCCGCAGACTTGCTGACAAGTCTCAAGAAACCCCGACACCCAGTGAGTACTCATTCATATGCTGCTGATGGAGGCTGGGGGTTTCTAGATTCCTACAGTCTTCAGAAAAAGGAAGAAGCTTAAATACTGTTCTCGTCTTCTGACCCAGCAATTTCACTTCCGGAAATCTACTCTAAAAAAAGCACCCTTTTAAAAGTAGATAAAGCTTTATCATCATAGGTACTATCATAGGTACATGAAATAGGTACTATCATCGCCCCTGTTATACGCATGAGAAAACAGAAGACACATTGCTAAGCCCCTTGCTCCAGGTGAAGCAGCTGGAACATTGGGGATGCCAGCCAAAATCCAAGCAGGCTGGGTTTAACTTCCCTGCCGCATCCTCTTCACCTCCACGTGATGCTATGTAACCCGCGTTGTGGTTGCCGTAATGGCATTCTCTGCGCGAGTGAGGCTTCGTGCAGTGTGCTGTACGCATGTGATCTCTAAACCTCACAGCGATCAGAGGAGAGAGGGGCTATGGCCCCTATCTTGTCCCTATTCTGCACATACAGAAACCGAGGCTCATGGAGGTGAAGCGATTTGCCCAGGGTCCCACAGCTGGTAAGAGAAGGAGCCAGAGTTTGAACCAGGTCCCTCTGATCCCAAGCCCAGGCCTCCAGAGGTGCTCTGGGGCCTCTGGAGGAACCCAGGACAACTGTTTTTTGAGTCTCCCTTACAGCATCAATATCATGTCTTCTCCACCATTAGGGAAAAGCCTTCTGGAATCAACAAAAGGCTTATGGTCCTGGCTACTTTGGCTTCTGCCTAAAAGATACCAGACCGAGGGGAGCTGGGACGCTGGCAAATAGAACCACAGGCCCCATCAAGAGCCCAGATCTAGAAGACTGTTTGGAGGGTAAGGCCCTACCTTGGTGAGAGTATAAGAGGGTAACTATTGAGCACACTCGGGGGAGGCATGTCACGGAACATGCCGGAAGCATTTACTTTGCTTTCTGCTTAGTTATTTTGTGTACAGATTGTTTTCTGACATATGAGGTGATCAGTTGGTGATGGAGTCAAGAAACAAAGGGAAAAATAGATTTCAGAGAGAGAAGGATGAGAGTTGAGAGAGAGAGAGAGAGAGAAAGAAAGAGAGAGAACAATTTCCAGCAGTGACGCTAGCTGGCATACTTTTTTGGGTGAACTGATTATTTGGCAGCAAAGAGATCAGCCTGGACACTATGTCCTTAAACAGCTGTCTAAGGGGCATCAAAGAAAACCAGTTTCTGCCATCTGTGGACACTCCATTAAACCTTGAAAGACTATTGATGGTGGCTTTGTGGCAGACTATCTCTTTGTGGTGCCTTCGAGGGTCCTGCCGTGAGCACCCCAGCCCTAGTAGCCTGGGTCCACACCATTTGCCTCATCAGGATTCTCATATGTGACCTGGGGCCGACCTTCTGCAGAGTCAGTTGTCAACACATGTCAATTGCCTTCAAATCATGTGCTTTGACTCAGCAAGTCTACTTCAGAACTAGATTCTACAGCAACGATTCTGGACATGAACTGAGACTTAGCCTTCAGGGATTTTTCACTGTACCACTGTATGGTCTAGACTAGTAAAAAATTGGAAATAACCCATATGTCCACCAATAAAGGATTTGTTAAATGAATGGCTTAGCCATATGAGGAATACAAGGCTACCTTTCAAAATGTTACTGCAGAAAAATATTTAACGACACAGAAATATGTTCAAGTTATATTGCTAAGTGAAAAGACAGGCTTCAGAGCACTGCAAAGGACCATCAATAATGTTTCCCTAATTTGGATAGGAAAAAGCATGAAGATATATATGGCAGCAGAACCAGAAAGACATACACCAAACATTTAACGGTGCTTAATACATTCAACAGGTGATTTTCAATTTCTTCTTATCGCTTATATTTTCCAAATTTTCTGCACTGAAAGTTTCTTTTGCATTCAAAAAGTTTTTAGAAAGATATGAAAAATAAAATAAAATTCCCTCATGTTAGAAAAGAGGAAACAGAAGTAGTACGGGTGATCTGGAGCTGAGGGGGCGTGGGCAGGGGCAGGCTCGGCCGGGTCAGGTGCATCTTATATGAGGGGTTGCCTGTGTGAAGGGGACTTCTGGCAGCTGCTTCCACTGCTCTGGGCTGGGATCATGGAGCTTCTCCAGTTGTGCATGCTGGTGGTGTTTGCTGGTGAGTGCGGACAGGACCCACGGCTGGGAAGGGGAGGAGGGATGAGCATAGGCCCTATATTTCTTTCTTAGACAGAGCTGCTGCTCCGATCCCCATTGCCCTGGCCCCTCAGGCCCCCCCAACCCTTCTGCCTCTGGTGAGGAACCATCAGTGGCTTCCAGTCCCCTCAAACAGTGGCTCTGGTCAGAAAGCTCTGGGCGGCCAAGCTGTGTGGCATGTTTCTGGACTGCTGTGAAGGTCAGAAACTATAGGTTCAGAACCCAGGGAACTGCTGAGTTGATACCTATGGTACTTTGAACAGAAATTACAAAAAGGGACCTCCCCACCTCACCCTGCTCCCACCTGTCCCTTTGACCGAATAATAACAATCATTCACATAGAGACAGTACTCTATTTTTAGAACCCATTCATGCTCATCATCTCCGCTGAACCTGGGAAGAGGGTTCTGTGGACCATCGGGAGATGGGCAATTTCTCTTTGATTTTAGTAAGTCAATTATAAAAATATGGTTGCTTGTAAACTGGTATTTTTGTTTCTTGACCGTCTCAAAATATGTGATCTTAAAAAGGATACATTTTTAGATGGGGTCATATGTTACCTTGGGACTCCCAAGTTCTTGAGAGGAACATATTTCCAGGGTTACAATGAAAATCATTAGGAAAATTGCAATCGAGCTACAGAAATTCATCTCTTAGATGTGAAGAGGCAATACAATGTAGAGAGAAAATACATAGATGAACTTGATTCAAACTCTGGCCCCGCCATCTCCTGGCAGTATGATCTCGGCCAAGCCACCCTCTCTCTCCATCCTCATCTGTAAAGTGGGTACAATAGCACCCTCTTCATAGGGTTTTTAGAAGGACTCTAATGACAAAACATATACAATGTTTAGAAAGTGTAAGTAACAGTAAGAAGCAATAGCTTAACACACAACATGCACCCCAGGTGGTAGCAGCGTTGCCTCCCACCACTGTGGGGAACCCTTGGAAGGAGGGGCTCCGCCCCCCTCAGTAGCAGATGAGGATGGAGAAAGCTACCAAGACGAGAATTGCTGACAAGCTAAGCCCAGTTCACCGAAGCCCTCGTAGCCACCAATTGAACTCCTCAATTTCTCAGGGCTGGGTTCACCTCTCTATAAAACTGTAATAAATAAGGCCACCCAAAGGCATCCTGAATCAAAGCTGTTTTTATGGCTTGCCTGGCAGGGGAGAGCTGCATCGTTCAGGCATGAGTTGGTTTGTGTGTGTATTTCCAAGCTGAAATTGAAAGGGGTAGATTTAGGGCAGAATGAGGGATGGAAGTATGCCAAAAAAGGCAAGATTCTGAATTCAGATCCCTGCTTGGCCCAAGAGGTGGATGTCACTCTCCCTGCAGAGGGTTACGTTCAGGGTCCTTATCACCGAATCCGGGATTCCAGAGGACCTGGGATCATTCATCAGCCCAGTCCAAGCTTACAAATTTTCTCTTTAACATCGGTATAGCTAGAGCCACCATGTCATACAGAAGTGGCTACGTGGATCCTCACACATTGAGGGGACACAGTGGGGACACAACAGGTTTTTAAGTAATGAGCACCACCTGTCACTTTCAGCTGCAGCCCAAGGCCACCAAGGGTGATCTCACCCTTGGTCCGCTGCACGAGTCCCTCACAGTCCCGCTGTTCCCACCCCAACCCCTTCTAGTTCACTATTTAATTCATTTGCACGAGGAGCTTTCATTATAACGTCATTTGCGTGGGGATTAGGGAGCTCTATAGCTCGGATCGCCAAAGGCACCTACCCAGCCCCGTCTCCCTGAGATTATGAGCCCCATCTGTGCCCTTGAACCATCTGCAGAGGTTGCACACAGCTACATTTCAGTCCCCTTCTTATTTTGTCTGCTCCTCCCAAACTCTCCTGAATTCACTGACTTAATATAATTTCATTTCTCCTAACTCATCAGAACGCATTCCTCTCTCCCAATAAAACAAATTCCCCTTATCAATTCTAACCAGAAGCTTTTATGACTGAAATGAAAAATATCCATGAAAATTATTGATTTCTAAATCACACTGCTGCCCAGAAGAACCAGGTGCACTCTTGAATGCATGGATTTCTCCACTACATGTGGTGTCGGGCTGGGAGGGTGTAAGACACAGGGTGCCTCTTTCTCTTATCGAATGGGACCTCGATGCTCGGGGACCGAGAATAGAACCAAACCGCCTTGGGTTTTGACCTTGGCTCCTCCATTTACCAGCCACTATGACCTGGAGCAAGTTACTGGAGCCTCAGTCTGCTCATCCCTGAAACGGGGGGTAAAAATAATATTTATTATACTAATGTCGAGTCTACGGCCGTGCCATCCTGAACAAGCCCTATTCCGTCTGATCTCGGAAGCTAAGCAGGGTTGGGCCTCGTTCGTACTTGGATGGGAGACCATCTAGGAAGACCAGGTGCTGGAGGCATAAAAAATAAGGGGTTGTAAGCTGACAAGGTCCTTGCAATCTGTGAGGTCAACCAAAGGTTGCATCACCTAAAAAATATATATATACTAATGTTGGTTTCTTCGTTTTCATAAATATACTGGAATTATACAAGATGGTTTTGACACTAAAGGAAAGTTCTATGAGAACTGTTTGTATGACCTCTGCAGCTTTTCTGGACATCTGGGAGATACAAAATAAGAGTTTATTTATCAAAAAAAAAAAAAAAATAGTACTTATCTCATGGGATGGATGGAGTCAATAAATAACTACATGAAAAGACCCCATAGTAAGCTCTCATTCACTATCAGTATATTTTTATATTTTTGTAGTGGTTGTTTTCATTTTATTATCCAAGGTCATTGATTTGGTCCAGGTGGAGCAGAGGTACCAGGCTTGGGGTCCACTGACCTCCCCTGAGACTCATGTCCTCTCCTTGTTGCTGGGCATCTTGGCAGGTGCGTGTCCAACCCAAGGCGGGATTCTGAACCTGAACAACATGGTCAGACAAATGACTGAGAAGACGCCCATCATCTCCTATTGGTTCTACGGCTGTCACTGTGGCCTCGGTGGCAAAGGCCCACCCCTAGATGCCACAGACCGGTAACCCCTCCCAGGCAGCCCCATGAGTGCCAGCCTGGTCCTGCCTTCACTCCAGAACTCTTCCCTTTCCTCTCCATCCATTTATTAATTTTGTGAATTTGTTTTGTATTGTGTGCTAGGAACTCTGCTGAGCTCTGATACAGCCCCGGCCTTCCTGCAGCTTCCCTTCTAGAGGGTTCCCTAAAGTCTCTGAAGGTCCCCCTTCCACTCCCAACCCCTAATCTAGTTAGAATACCCACACACACTCTCTGTTGCCAATGCACAGTGTTTTTAAAAAGTCCCACTTTTTTTTGTCATTATCTCATCTGATCTTCACCTGAGAATCGGCCAGAGGAGAGATGAGAGCCAGCCAGGTCCCTTTCCTAATCCACCACATACAGGCTGTGTGACCTTGGGAAAGTGGCTTGACCTCCCTGAGTCTCAATTTCTTCATCTGCAATATGGGGATAATATTAGTACCTTTGTCATAGGGTGGTAGTGACTATTAAGAGAAAATTCATTTTAAAAAGCTGGCGCCTGGTACCTAGGAAGCACTCAATACGTGTTAGCGAGCGAGGCTGTCAAGAAGGCTAGACCCCTGCAGGCCTCGACTCTTCCAAGGTGGGCTCTCAGCTTCTCCCCTGGGGCCGGGGGCTGCCAAAGAGCCGAGTCAGCTAAGGACCCGGGCACTCTGCTGCCTGCCCCACCTCCTGTCCTCTCCCTCTCCCTCCAGGTGCTGCCATGCCCACGACTGCTGCTATGCTCACCTGAGGCACCATCGTTGCCGTTTCCACACGGACCATTACAACTACAACTTTTCCCATGGGGACATCCAGTGCTGTGAGTGCCTGGGCCTCAGGATTGGAGTGAGAGAGTGGGGAGGGGAGCTCTGGTGCTCACCGCCTTCATATGCGTGAGATGATGCACGAGCTACTCAACCTCTGTTTTTCTCATACGTCCAGTGGCAACAGCTGGGCTCTGGAGAAAGGGCAGGAATGGGGGTGGAAGTATGGAGAGGTTCAGTGGGGGCTTTGGCCCCTGTAGGATCTGCAAGCCTGGTGGACCTCAGCTTAGATCCCAGACCCACCACTGCCCAGCTGTGTAACCTTGAACACGTTTGCTCAATCTCTCTGAACCTCAGTATCCTCATCTGTAAACTGAGGATGCCAACAGTATCCTACCTGCTAAAGTTAATTCAAGAATTAAAATGAGAACAGATAGAATGAGCCTCACAGATGCCTGTCACAGAGTGCATGTTTGATAGATGACATGGGCTACCGATATTATTGTTGCTACCTTCATCATTTTTAATTCTCATAGTAGCTCAGCCAGGAGGCAGCCCCACCCCGATAACCTCCATTTTATGGACAGGAAACTGAGAGTAGAGTGAAGAAGTTTCAGCTGAAAATGACAGAGCCTGGGTCGGATCCCAGGTCACCTGGCTCCATGCACAAAGGAAGGTGGCAGGTCCAAGGGCTGGGAATTAGATGCTCACATCACAACAGCCCCTTTTAATTTAGAATTTAATAATGATAATAACAACAACAATAGCCAAAATTTATTGAGCACTTACTATGTGCTGAGTGCTTTGCCTTCGTACTTTAAGTCCCATGACAGCCCCCTGAGGCAGCACTTTATAATCATTCCCTTTTTATTACAGATAATGCAACTAAAGCACTGTGGTCCCTCCTGCCTGAGTCTTTGCAAATGCTATTCCATCTGCCTAGAATACTCCCCCTCCTCCACCCTGGCTTTCCACAGGGAGAGCAGACGCTTCCGGTCTCAGCTCCAATGGCTCTTGTCTCACTGTTTTATCATCTCGTAGCCCTGGCATCGTTCCTTGCTTCCATGTAGCACAGTTTGTAATATATTCATTTCTGTGCTTCTCATATATCTGCCACCCCCATGGAGTGTGAACTTCACAGGTCCACTGTGTTCAGTCCTATTCCCCCCGGGCCTGCCACTAGATAGGGCTCAACTGTTCATTGAATGGACGAGTAAATAAATAAAGGTGCAATGCCACGTGGGGAGGTCATGGTACGTGCCCGAGGTCACACAGCTAGAATCGAAGTAGCTGGGAAGGGTACTCTAAAGCTGGGCAAGAATGGCACTGCTTTCAGAAGCTCCCTCCGGGGACCGCAGGCCCACCCTTGGCTCTGTATCAGGAAAAGAAAGACACTGAGCTCCCCACTCTTCCATCCCACAGCTGACAAGGGAAGCTGGTGTGAGCAGGAGCTGTGCGCCTGTGACAAGGAGGTGGCCTTCTGCTTGCAGCGTCACCTGGGCAGTTACAAGAAGAAGCTGCGTTTCACCCGTCAATTCTGGCCATCTCGCTGCAAGGGCAAGACCCCTATGTGCTAGGAGAAGCCTGACCTGGCTGTCCCACACCCCCTACCCTGGCCATTGGAAGTCCCGCAGGATTGCTGACATGCCTGCCCCAGTAGTAGCTAACCCCCGAACCAGCCTGGCTCCTCGAACACACTCCCAGGAAGAGAGAGAGTCTCAGCCTCTCCCCAACCACCTACCTGGCCTCTTGGGCCTTCTAAATCTTCCCGAGGCAGCGGCTATCTCCTCTGTGAGTGGGTTGAGATTTTAGGAAAAGCCAAGGAGAAGGAGCCCCTGAGATGGTGCTTGAGCCAAAACAGCAGGTGTGGCAGGTTCTCCCCGCCACTGCCATTCACTCAGCAGGCCTCCCCGGCCCAGCGTCATCTCTCCAATACACTGACCAAGCCGCAGCCGGAGCAGCCTCTCTACGGGGCAGTACTGATCTTTCTGTCCCTATGACTCTTCTTCTTCAAACCCCGTGGCCCTCTACCACCCTACGTGAGGGCCTCTCACAGGAGTTAGGGACCTGCGCTGTCTGGTGATATACCCCTCTCTCCACTAGGCTTGGAGGTCCTGGCAGGCAGGACCCATGCCTGACTTAGACTCATTTGCATCCCCAGTGCCCAAAACAGTGCCAAGAAGGGTCTCAGTAATTACTTCTCAAGGAAAGGGCTGGAGGAAGGCCCTGCTTCTCTTGCTCCGGGCCCACAAGCCCATGCCGCGTGTCTTCCAGGCACCCCTATTTTTCTGCTTCCAGGCTTTTGCTCAGTGTTTCACTTGCCCAATCCAGGTGGCTAAGCCCTCCCAGGGCTCTTCAGGGTCCAAGGGCTACTTCTTACAGAAGTCTCCCTCGGCTGATTCCTCCCCAGCTCTGAGGCCTCACTCCCTCCTCTGAGCTCCAAATCCTTCATAACACTTTATGGGGCTATAATTTACCAAGCTTTATCTTGAGTAGTATATCATTGCCTGG